>NW_006267369.1:1736735-2317704 GCF_000300575.1 Agaricus bisporus var. bisporus H97 | reverse complement strand
CCACCATCTCTGCCCATCCCCCACCTGCCCTTCGCCCAACCTCCTGCCTACACCCCAGCATCGCGCCGATCTCCTGGCTCATCTCCGCCATCAGCTCGCCACCGAAATCCAGAAACAAGAAAACCTCAAACTCAAACTGGCCGAAGAGAAGAAAAAACAAGCAGGCGCATTCCCTTCCCTCCCATCCACCTCCACACCCAAGCCGATCGCACCGAAAACACACAAAGTTCTATCCATCACACAATCTAAAAAAAAGAAACAAATCGTGACCATCTCATCTCCCTCTTCCTCAATTCCCCCCTCCCGCACCGAGTCTCCCTCGCTCTCCGAAGGCCGAGTCCCTCCACCCCCCAACAAAGTCATTCACGCCCTTCCTCCCCCTTCCTCAGTCCTTGAATCACGCCCGTGGCGTAATTTCACTCTTGATGATGATATTAGATACATCCCAGTCAATAAATAATCATTAATCACTTTTGATCATCATGTTTATCTGCCAAGACTTCTACCGCGGTTTTTTTTTTGACAATTCTGGTCCAAAGGGTCGTCCCCCACAACCACAACCGAGACAAACGACATTTTCAATCTATCATTATGAGATCTACTGATGATCTCGACGTCGTTGATCCCCTAACGGGCATCATCACTCCCCACTCACCTCGTCGTGATCATCCTCCTTCATCAGACCCATCACGATCCAACAATGGCAACAGTGGTGTCGCCAACACCATAGACTCCTCTCCATCCAACACATCAAGCAATCTGTCCACATCCCCATCATCCAACATCAAGGCTCCTTCCGTTTCATCGGCAAACTGCGGCGTACGTGGAGTAATCGCGCTCAGTTCTTCAACTCGTCTCTGCAGTTCCTGAACCTCGGCCAGCAGCGTCGTCTCCACACTTGTCAATTCCTGTCCTAACCTGTGAGAGAATCAGTCATCCCGAACACACAATTCAACTCAAACCCTCACCTCATACACTCTTCCTCAACTACCTCTAACCGGTCCTGAATGGTTTCTTCTGGACTCGATCCGACTGATCGATCAGACCTATTTCCATTTGATGGATGATGGGTTTCACGGTCAACCCGTCGTGCATCAACCATCCGACTCAACCTCTCTCTCTCCAACCGGAATCCATCTATCTGCACGGTTAATTCTTCCAATTCCGTATCCAACCCAGCAATAATAGAAGACGTGTTGTCGTCCTCCTGAACCACCCCACGTATCGCTTCCGATAGCGGACGAGTTGGAGTCTCAAGCCCTGAAAGTCGAACCGATACTGCTCTAGGAATCTGGTGACCCGGTGGAAGTGGCGGTGACGCGGCTTCAGTTGAATTAGGTAAAGAACGAGCTTCATGAAGCTATAAAAAAATTATTTGTGAGTTGACGTATGACGAGCATATTCACTCACCCGTTTAAACAAACTTTTAATCTCGACTTCCAAAGTTCGGTTCCTTGCTGCGGTCGTATCAAGCATCATGATAATATCCTCATTGGTCATCGCTTCCGGATCAGAATCCACTTCAACTTGATTACGTTCAAATACCGCATGAGTAGTGTAATACTCGAGTTCAGTTTCACGTCTAGCCAGTCGAGCTTCGAGAGCATCGATTCTAGACTGTAAAGCTTCTCGAGTTGAAGCATGTTCCATACGTTCTTCATCACGTTCGAGACGCAATCGTTCGATGATAGCGCCTGCGTAACTGAGATGGTCTTGGGTTGGGGATTGCCGCACAGTGGGCTCGATCGGACGCGGACTTCCTGGAATGGCCCGCATGAGGTATCATCAAATTGGGACAATTGTACATACCTGCGGAACGAGTCAGTTGGAGGCGGTTAAACGGCCAAGAACGAATGTCGTTCGATTGTTCCACTACAATAATAAATATGATATAACATCCTGCAAGAAACAAACGCACCTTTCTCTACCAATTCAAGTACAGATGCTTTGAGGTCATCCTTCTCAGATGCACAAGTATGTAAAGCAGCAGTCTGTCGATGATACCTTCGTTCCAAACGAACATACTTCTTCTCCAATTCTCCAAGTTCTTGAGTATGATTACGCTGAGTTTCATCGAGGACGTCGAAAGCATGAAGGAGGCGAGTATGTAAATTAGACGCTCGAGTAGAATGAACTAGTATTTCCGTCTTCAGGTATTCAATCTACCAAAATTCAAGTAAGATATGACTTTTTACGAGTCTGTCGCTGAAAGAATACCTCTGAAGTGGAGTGGGTGAGGGAGAAACTTGAATCTACATCCTCCATATAGTCGGCGACGCGGGGAAGAAGGTCCGGCGTTTCGAACCACGACGAGGAAACATGGAGAACAATCGGGTTAGGGTTATAGTAGATAACCAACCACGTGATCAATTTGTCCTAAGTATTGGACCTCGTTCTCTTTTGTTCAATCAAGTAGGTTGTTTGAGCACGGGTGAGCACAAGCCTAGTGCACCAACCTCGCCCGTCCTCAAGCGATGTGGTCATGAGACCGAGATTGGTCCTGAGTTGCATGTGCGGGGGTTAGTAAACTCCCTACGCTCATGTTATTACTCGCATGCATTATCTTGAGTCTTCTTCTTCTCTTGCTGACTCTATTTTGTCTGGCCAGGGGAAAGACAATATCCGCCATTGTGTGTTCCCACAACTCCGGTTGATGCCGGAATTATGCCTTGTGGAGGCCGATTGAAGTTCCGTTCGCGAGAAGTATTACGGCTTATGTGAACTTATGGCTAGGCGTACGTGGTATACATACCTAGAAGAAGCTTGATACTGGACGTAAGTATTTCTGTTTAAATTTTGTCAAATGCAATCTCGTTGTGCTGTACTGCGTCAATGACAGCTTTTGTCACCAACCTCACGCGTCCTCAAGCGATGTGGTCACGAGACCGACTCGGAGAATGGTCCTGATCATGAGTTGCATGTACCATAAAGTTGTGGCATCCCACCATACGAACAGATGAAGTCCGCCGACGATATTGCTCAGATCAGAACAGAAATCCAGATCATTGATGATCAAGTCGAGAGTCTTCGCAAACAGCAATTGCCCCTCATCGAACGGCGTCTGCACCTCTGCGCCGAACTCAATGCTGTTCAGTCCATAACTTGCAGCATGCCTGCCGAAATTCTTTCCCACATCATTTATACTCTCATTCGGGATCCATATACCCACTATATTACGCCAAAGCTCTTTCGTGTTGCCGCCGTCTGTACCCATTGGCGTCGTACAGTTTGGACATCTCCTCAGCTATGGACCGTAATCCAGCTAGTATGGCCAGTCCTTGCTGTTGACCGCTCGAATGCGCATTTAATGAACATGGTACCCTTCATCCAACTCTTTTACAAGAACTCGGGAAGTCTCCCGGTAGACCTGTCCTTGTACAGTTCCTCTTGGGATCCAACTGCAGAGCAAACAGAAGATCTGATGAAAGTTATTTTGAATAATGGAAAGAGGTTACGATCTCTTTTCGTTACATACCTCACTCCAACCTTCTCGGAATCCTTCATCTAATCAGCCGATACCGAACTTCCTCTCCTTGAGACTGTCAAGGTTAGATGGGATCATTGCCCAGACCACGAAGACAATCGCTCGTTATTTCGTCATGCCCCGCTCCTTTCGTGCTTGCATCTGATGCTACCTGACATTTCTTCAATTTCTCGCCTCCACCCGCTGACAACGATGACGACGATGATAGCTACGAGAATGAATCATCACTGGAATTCGCTATAACCTGCCTGTTATACTCCCGACGGAGAACAGCAATCGCCGTGGACCTCGTAGATAATTTCAACTCCTTGGATTTCGATCCAAGCTCAGACCATTGGCAACGTTACCAAAGACTAGAGAAATTTCAGTTTGCATTCTCTGATGAGGCAGACGACGATCTAAAGTTTGATTGGGATGCATTCGATGACTTCATAAGCGAATTCGAGGAGGTGACGCGCGATGCCAAGGTTAAACGGACGCTTTCATCGTTTTTCGAGATTGTGTGGTAGCATTCATTATTTGGGGATCTCTTGCTGGTGGAAAAGCTGTCAGTGACTCAGTACAGAAAATAACGACTCGTTGAATAGGACTCAAGGAGACATTGTTGAGGCGGGACATTATCGGGTGCTCGGTATCGAAAAACTTGCTCAGAAGTTGTTGCATTGACAGAGGAAGAGATTATACATGCTGATGATGGAGACATTGAGAGGATGGCTGGAACAGAAACTTTACCATAGATACTGATACCAGCGACTCTCTGATGTCGCCAAAGCTGAGACATCCTGCTGGTCCCGGCCAATGGTTTCGCAAATGCAAGACACTACAAATAATTACTCCATAGTACATACTACTTGCAATTATCACATCTCTATACCTAGCTACCACATAACGTCGAAAGATGACAAAAGCGTCCTTTTAACCTTGGCATCGCGTGTCACCTCCTCGAATTCGCTTATGAAGTCATCGAAATCATCCCAATCAAACTTTCTATCCCCGTCCGCCTCATCAGAGAATTCAAAATGAAATTTCTCTAGTCTTTGGTAATGTTGCCAATGGTCTGAATTTGGATCATAATCCAAGGATATGAAATCGTCTACGAGGTTCACATCGATTGCTGTTCTCCGTCGGGAGTATAACAGGCAGATTATGGCGAATTCTAGTGATGATTCATTCTTGTAGCCGTCGTCGCCGCCGCTGACAGCAAATAGAAACGAGAAAGTGAAGGAAATGTATAATGATCGAAGTCGGGGTAATAAATTTACTTGGTCAGGCTGGAGTGTGAGGCATTCCAGGGATTTTACACCGTCAGAGTATTGGAATCCGGGAGAATTACGACGATCGATTGAAAGCCTCAACTCTGAAATGTGATCGAATTTTTTCCAAATATTAAGTGATTTCCACGTTTGCGCACAGTAGCAATTGAGAACCTTGAGTGAATTCTCTATGCAAGCAAAGAAAGGCTCGCAATCTTCAATTTCCATGTCATCAATCACGGCGCCCCAAGTGAGCTCCTGCAGGGATGGGAATGCGAAACGTTTTAGGAGCAACCCATCAACCTCCTCATGCAACCAGGTTTTCAGTATACTCCATCTCAGTCGCTCAAGTCGAGTAAGTGTGACGGGCACACGAAGCGTTCCTAAGCGGTTGGGCAACCCGGTTGGACTACGTTCACATGAATAATCGAATTCCACCAGGAGAGGACAGAGAGAGAGCATGTACAAGGCGTGTGTTGGGTTGAAGCCGCGCAGATGGAGCGTCGTAAGCTGATTCGAAGGGAACTTGAAAGAGAATAGTTTGTCCGTGAATATGATGTCAGGTAATGTCATATGCAAGCACGAAAGGCGCGGGGCATGACAAAATAACGAACGACTGTCTTCGTGATCTGGGCAGTGATCCCATCTAACGTTGACAGTCTCAAGGAGAGGAAGTTCGGTATAGGCTAATCGGATGAAGGAGGCCGAGAAGGTTGGAGTGAGGGACGTAACGAAAAGAGATCGTAACCTCTTTCCATTCTTCAAAATAATCTTCATCAGCTCTTCTGCTTGCTCTGCAGTTGGATCCCAACGGGAACTGAACAGGGACAGGTCTACCGGGAGACTTCCCGAGTTCTTGTAAAAGAGCTGGGCGAAGGGTACCATGTTCTTCAAAGGCGCATACGAGTCGTCAATAACAAGGGCTGGCCATACTAACTGGATTACACTCCATAGCTGAGGAGATGTCCAAACTGTACGACGCCAATGGGTACAGACGGCTCCAACGCAAAAGAGCGGTGGCGCGATAGTGAGGTGGGTAGATGGATCCTGAATGAGAGTATAAATGATGTGGGAAAGAATTTCGGCGGGCATGCTGCAAGTTATGGACTGAACAGCATTGAGTTCGGCGCAGAGGTGCAGCCGCCGTTCGATGAGGAGCAATTGCTGTTCAAAGCGAAGACTCTCGAATTGATCATCAATTGTCTGGATTTCTGCTGTGATCTGAGCGATATTGTAGGCGGACTTCATCGGTTCGTATGGTGGGATGCCACAACTTTATGGTACGTGCAACTCAGGACCATTCTCGGTCTCGTGACCACATCGCTTTAGGACGCTGAGGTTGGTGACAAAAGCTGTCATTGACGCAGTACAGCACAACGAGGTTGCATTTGACAAAATTTAAACAGAAATACTTACAAGCTTCTTCCAAGTATGTATACCACCTACGCCTAGCCGTAAGTTCACATAAGCCGTAATACTTCTCGTGAACGGAACTTGTTCGGCCTCCACAAGGCATTATTCCGGCATCAACTGGAGTTGTGGGAACCCAATGGCGGATATTGTCATCATGAGAACTGAACTCGTGATTCCCGCTGGCTAGACAAAATGGAGCCAGCAAAAGAAGAAGATGTGAGTAATAACATGAGCGTAGGGAGTTTACTGACGTGTCAGTGATGCTTGTCGCCTGTAAGTTTTCAAAAGCCTCAGATGCCCTCATTCTTTGTGTTCTTTAAACCATGAAACAAAAGCACGAGATGATTGTGACAGGCCTGAAAGTCATGAATAGGACATTGCTGTCAAGTTTGGCACCCTTCGAAGCTCGCTCAAGGCTAATCGGTTAAATGTATCCGGAAATGTGCTGCAACTACACTGTGAGAAAGACTGTCGCGTAATCCAATCTCGTCATCGGGCACAATATACCTAGTTGGTGTATGTCACCAACGGTAGCCACTCAATGACAGGCGTACAACCAATATAAAGCCAAGGCGAGATTCTACTTTTCCATTATACTCCACCTCTGCTTCTTGCTCAATTCCATGTCATCCACAGAAAGTCACTACAGAGACCCTTTGCGTGATCAATCGTCGATCACCAGTGGTAAAGGTCGAAGACCCAAAGTTATTGCTGAGCCGCAATCTACGACTCAACAATTATACAAGAGCGGGTTTCTTTCTAGAAATGCTGATGTGAGAGGTGCACGAAACTTGTACGCGAAGATTCTCGTTGGCGGGATTTTCATGATAATTATCATCATTTTTACAATCTTCCCCATTCTTTACGGTGCTTTTTATAAGACACCAGCGCGTAATCTTGATGGATGGGTCGTCGTATGTCAATCGTTCGTTCTCAATGACCCTTTGAACTTACTATCGTGACTAGGACTACGACGACGGTCTGATCGGCCAAAGTGTCATAGCTGGTCTAATGGCGTCGAATCAAGCTTCGAAGATAAGCTGGGCGGTTGTTTCAAAGGATCGATTTCGTGGCGGGCCAAATGAGGTCTCTAATGCAGTCTCCGAACATAAGACATGGATAGCCGTGACAAGTATGTCCACCTGTCCACCAGCTATTAAAAAGTTAACCCTTGATACCCTAGTCAATTCAGGAGCATCTACCAGGCTCACTACGGCACTAGAAAACCCAGATCCGACGTACGATGGGTCACAAGCCATCTCAATCTTTGCCTCGGAAGCTCGGAACGAAAATGCTTTGTGGGTCTCGTATCGTTTCTGTTCGCACTCCGCTAATGATGTTGTTGCAGTCGCGCGTTGCTCCTTCCCTCTGTGAGTCCAACTTAAGGCTCTTCGGCAATCGAGTTAATCCGTTGTATAGGTTCAAAATACGCTCATGGTCATTTCTGATCGTTTTGCCCTCCAACAAGCTCAGGCAATAGCTAACTCCTCCGTGCTTCCCCAATTGATGACGACTGCACCCCGGACCGTTCTCTTACCAATATCATTCCAATTATTTAACATTCACCCCTTTAATCAACCGCTGTTGGTATTTGATGTGTTTTTTTATCAGTATCAGAGACTTAATCACCCTTCTTCAATAGTGCCAGTGTTGTTGTCACCGTCGGATTAATTTTTGTCCTCATTCTATCGTTCTTTGTTGTGGTACGTATTTCCATAGTTGACCAGACACCTAAAGTTGACTTCAATTTTTTTCCAGATGATCCAACACGGAGCTCGTGAAACTACGAATATCCCAAACCTTTTAAATCTACGATCCTTGGTCATACTTCGTTTGACTAGCTCTTTCTTCGCTTATTTCTTCGTCTCAGTAAGTCATTCGACCTGTATTTGCAGATCATATGTTGATTTTTGCCATCGCATAGCTCTTCCTATCACTTCTTAGTCTGGCATTCCAACTAGATTTTACCAAGAAGTAAGTTTTCGTTGAGCATTCGAGTGTCCCAGTTTTAATCCACTTTTATAGGTTCGGTCACGCCGGTTTCTTCATCTATTGGATGCTTATTCTATGCGGCATGTGTGCTATGTGAGGCGTTGCCGATACCACTTGTTTAAATATGAAAGATCTGATCCCAACCATTAGGGGCCTAGCGCTTGAGTCGATGTTGACACTGCTTACGCTCAAGCTTATTCCTTTCTTCTTACTGCTTTGGCTCATGCGTACGTTTCCTGTCAAATCTAGGTCCCAACATGGCAGCTGAGAGTCTTTTAGTAAATGTTTCTGTATCAAACTTTCCAATCGAAATTCTCCCGATATTCTATCGTTTCGGCTACGCCCTACCATTCTACCATATATCCAAAGCCGTTCGCACCATAGTTTTTGGAACCAAAAACCAAAGTTCGTTCTATCTGTCGTCCATTACTCTCGAATCTCATATTCACTCATACGATTCTAGTTGGATTTGATTTCGCCGTTTTATTGATTTGGACTGTTATTTCGTGCATCTCGCTCACGTTATTCCAATTCGTAGTCCGTAGGAGGGAGGTAATCAACGCACGGCGAAAAGAGGCGCAAGACGAGATGCAGGAAGCTGGAAAAGCTGAGGCGTCAAGCTAATGTCTCTGACTATTTTGAAATGCAATCCAACACCTGACAGATGGATTGTTATCCTGTCAATAACTTCATGCGCTTCTGCTCAACGAAGATTACTGGAGTAAAAAGCCTGAGAGGATAAACACATATATAGCTGTGAGCGAGTAAAACATTGTGCGACGTTTTCAACAATCTCCTGAAACGAAATGGTCTTAATCGTTCAATGATCAATCTTGGGTATCGAAATCATGTTCTCACCCAAGTTTGCTGACCCACCCGCCGACGCCGTTGGAATGAAACCAACAGACATGTGATGTGGTGAAGGAGAACTCAAGGAAGCAGGCAAAGCTATATCCGGTCGGGTTAGTCTTTTGATGATTGTTACTTACATACATTCGACCGCATGGACAATGCATCTGTCGGCAACGTGCCAGGCTGGCGAACTCGAGGTGATTCTAGAGCTATCGAACTCTCTTCCCTTTCAGTCGCTACTCAAAGTTGTTTAGGGCTCTTCGCTTCTCTGTCTACTGCTCGGCGAATGAAGGTTTGGTTGGCCAGTTAAACCTCAGGCACTATCTGCGTGAATACTTCAGAAGAAAGAATATCACCATCCAGTTCTTCGGCTCTATATCAAAAATCGGTCCACGAGGCAATGAATAGTGCTGTCCCCTCCCAAATAGCGCGGAATCTTAAACAGGGAGATGAGTGCCTGACCCTATACGTAGAATGATATTGTGGGCCAGGCTTAGAAGGGACCAAGGCAAAAGCGGCAAGATAGTCCCGTCTATGAGAAATTCGAAGCCAAGTTTTATTTAAATGCATTGTTTGGAGTCGAGCACAAGGTGTTGTTTTTAGTAGCAGGAGAGAGATCGAATATAAGTTGATGCCTCCCGGTAACCATATGAAGACGTTTACCTGTATTATACTTCGACCTGCATACACGTTCAACAAGCCAGCGATCCGTCATAGGAAAACTATCTTTTCACGACCACCTAGTACTGGTAGCATTGACGGTGGCGGTCTTAGAATATGAACGTCAAAAAGATGGGTTCTGGACTTCTATTCTATTTTAGCCATCGTATTCGGCCGATCAAGATGGCATTTATAGAATCGCTTTTACTTTGGGCAGCACGTTTTGAGGTGCGCGCATATTCGGGCGATAATATAAGTACCAATCAAAGTGGCTAGATGAACTCGGACCTGCGACTTGATCATGAAGCTCTCGTACTCTTCCGTTCTTGCTTTTGCCTCTATAGTCGCTGGGCAAGTGATGTTGCACCCAAACACTGCTTTCAACAAGTGTCTCGAGGTGCGTGGTGACGTCCGGGCTAATGGCACCGCCGTCCAAATGTCAGTAATTTTTATTTTCAACAATGTGTCGTTAAAGATCATTGCATCAGCTTCGACTGTAATGGAACTCCTGCTCAAATGTGGCAGCTGAGTTTGGGAGCAACGTCTGTTCGTCTAGCAAACTCAGAGTTCTGCCTCGACGCTGGCCGAAGTATGTCCCTATCTAAATATTGTGATTGTTATATTGATGAGTTTGGGCCCAGCTCCGCTCCTGGGTACCCCAATGAAAATCTGGCAATGTTTAGAAAACCTTCCAGCTCAAGAATGGTTCCTGACCTCGGATGATCGTATCGCTTTGGTCGACCGAGGTATGTTTTGATTAGGAATGACCCGTCATTGCTGTTATATGTTAATTTACTGTTTAGGTCTCTGCCTTGACTTGACCAACGGAAATCTCACAAACACGAATGTTGTTCAGACGTTTACGTGCACAGATGGAAATTTGAATCAAGTCTGGCTCTCTGGCTGAAGTGTGAGATCGAAGGGTGAAAGCTTCATAGAGTTGGGCGTTGGCTGAGGGTAGCGATAGTGGATTGGAATTGACCGACTTGGAGTCTTTTTTGAGTCTGTGGCCCATATACTACCTCGTTGATGGTCCGGTTGCGATGATTTTGAACAATTCTCCTTCAAGTTATGATATATTAGACTTATTATATTAGTAGAAATAGCAGCAAGATCGCCAGTCAGGGTGAAGTCTTCTTCAGAATTCTGCCACAGCATCTTTTCCCTTTCTCCATGAGTTTTTGAACTTGGTTCTCATAGTCGTTTCTCATCCCACACAAGACATCATCCCGACTACTGCAATCCCAGAGTTTGTCTTCACTGTCTATAATGATAGCATACTCGATAATCATCGATCACCAGCTGAGAGGAGTAATGTGAGATGATTGCACCGCCCATATGTCTGACCTATGACTGTGCTCGCATGTTGATTGTTTCCCCGCGATTATCCGTAGTACGTACCATATGCCCTCGCCTAACGCCGTAACATCCGATGTCTGCTAGTTTCTTTCCATTCAGTATGTTGTCTCGAAGTGTCCGCCGCTGTATTATCGTGATTGTTTCACATACTGTGTCGTTATTACAAAAGAGGATGGAGAAGGTAAGGTATTGACAGGAGCACGGTAGTGACTGTCAGAGGTAGTCAAAGCGTCAAGAGGGGTTAACTTGCGCGGAAAAACAACCAAGTGTCGTAATATTCTCCCATACAGTTGAACCTATAGATGTCGTTCATTTTCAGATCCTTGATCAGAGAACACAGACCAGATGATATGTAATGAATGTTCGACTTTGGTACTACACCGCAGCGTCCTTCATAGCCTTGCTCGCAACAGGTTATATACCGTTCAACTATTACAATTACTGGTGCTTGACATTCAGAAGGATGTTTTTGCTCGAGGACAGAAGGTGCTGGTATTAATAAGCGATAACTGAAATGCAGCGGTCACCTTTAGAAACCAGGCTTTGAGTCCTGTAACATCGGGACGAAAAGTCAATTGGCATTCGTGTAGAGTTCTCCTGCGAAACTTTTTCAATCAGCAACGTGCCCATGGTCCTCGGAGTTTCAGGACCTCAGGAACGAGAGGGAAACACTGCGGTAATCCATTCGTATTTCAGGAAAAGAATTCTCTGGGATTCGGCCCGGATATACGAGGGAACGTCGAGCGACTCGTCCATGCATGACTTGTTCAAAATTTTTAGGTGGTTGACGTTCGGCATTGAATGTGGCGATTTTTCGAAGGTGATAGTTAGAGTCATAGGAAAGACAAGATCATTGGTCCTCTTAGGCACATGCCACTTATGAAGAATCCCGATCATGATCATGATGACATGATCAGAGTGAGTAGATTGACGTGCCACGTGGGGGCAACGGGCCGTGGCATCCAACAATGTCAAGGCGACACAACGGGTACATATTACATAACAATTTCACGAGGAAAAATAGTGTTCTGGCGACGACCGAAACCCTCGCCACGACCATTTCGACGACAGCGACGACGACGACACGGCGCTGGGCGACGTTCGGAGAGACGCTGCCCTTCCACTCCTTCAAAATCACTTTGTTTTATCATAAACAGACTCTAGGCCTATTCGGAGATAATTCACTTCGAGTAACTCCGCTATTTACTTTCTCTCTTAATGTAAGCCCTCCGCCAAGGTTCTCTGTTTTTACCGTTAATTTAGGCTTATCAGCTTTGGCATATCCAACAGTAACAATGTCTTCATCAAATTCTATTAAGCCCTCGCTTCCGTCGGCTTCTGTCCCTTTTGCCGCCGAGTATGAGTCTGCCGATCCTGCAGTTCTACAAAGCTCGCAAAATGCCTCTTTACCCAGGTCTCTATCAATCAAACAGAAAATCTTCAGGAAATCCGTGCCTGTGATCACCCCTAACGACCATACTTCCCCAGCTGATAATGCTTTTCAGCCAGACGAAAACTTCATTACCTCGCAGCGCAAGTCTACGCCGCCTTCGGAATCTGTGCTAGTGTCTTCTCAGCGTGCCACGTTAACTCCTTCTCAGACGTCGTATCCCGCTGTCAAGTCTACGTTCGCATCTTCGGCTATGGACCTGACTTCTGCCAAGGTTTCACCAAAACTGTCATCGTCGCTCACTCGAAATTCTTCTGTTCCAGTATCGTTATTCCACGCTCCTCGATCGCCTAATGCACAAGCTAGTTTCACCCCTGTTAATCAGAGTCGGCCATCCTTGTCATCGCCATCACCACCAACTCCGATTGTCCCTTCAATTCCTCTTCGATACGCCACGCAACACTCACCTGCACATTCTTTGACCGGAGTGTCTTCTCCTCCAACGCCTCATGCGTCACACTCCAATGCAATGTCACCGCTGGATCGACGTTTCCCAGTCAAGTCCCCCGCAGATCAAAGTCCTACTGCCGCGTCCTTCGCGACAGCCTCTGATCCGAATCTCACCTCGTGGTCTTTTTCTCCGACTCCTGACCTCAATCAGTATTCTCTTCCTTTGAAGAAGCTCCTCGCGAAGCCTGCCCGCCCATCTACTTTTCAGGTTGAGGGTGATGCTGAGGGTGCGGACCCATTTGGTCAGCGACAGCGCGCTATGTCTTCAACTGAATCTGTTCGATTTACCAACCCGGACTTTGATACACTTTCCATTGAACATGAGGCTCTTCCGTCCCAGCCAGGCTTCCGTGATAGAAGAGGCCATGATAGTTATCACTACCAGCGCACCACAGAGAGGATGAACAGAGACTTTGAAAACAAAGGGCGCAAACATAGTTCTCAGGCTTCGGTTGATCAAAATGGGTGGTGGTCGGGTTGGAGGCGAAGTGAAAAAGAATCAAAGCCCAAAGGGACAGGAAAGGACAAGGTTCCCAATCCACCTCGCAATGTCCTAAAGCGGCGCCCTAGTAATTCGATGAAGCCCACCGAATCCCGTCCACGTAGTCCTACGCACCCTAGCCGCCGATCCTTGACTCGCAGCTTATCGGCGTCCTCTTTTTTGAAACGAACTGGCTTCTTGAGGGAACCCTCCCCCAACGTCCTCTCGCCCTCTTCTATCGCGCCAAATTCGCCTTCACCGCAACCTTCGCATCCCATATCTTACGGTATTTCAGCCCCCCCGTCAGTAGCGGATACAAGCAAGGCCATTGAATATGGTATGTCAAAAATAAACCGTCTCCCAAATGTAGTAACCTGACTCATTTTGACTGCAACAAAGTTGCTAAAGATAACCACTTGGTACATTCTCACGTCGAGCATGCGTCGGCACAAAGTGTCCACAAGGCGAATAGAAATAGCAACGTGGTCCCTAGCAATGACACGGCCACAAGTTCTATTCCCACAGACCCTCTAACACCAACAAGCGTTTCTAAGGAGCCCTCTCCAGCTTTCCTTCATTCTGTTCCTGCTTCCAAAGGTCTCCAGCAAAATCGTGGTACAAGATTATCAACGATATCGTCGGTTTCGGGATCATGTAAGTAACTTGATCAATCTAAAATTAATCTGAGTGCCCACTGATCCGAACGACAACAGCCGCGGGATCCAAGTCCCGTGAAAAAGCGCTTTCGCCCGCCGGTTCTATCGCAGAGACGTTTAGACGAGAGCAACTTGGGGGCGAGTCTCTCAACTCATCTCCCAGTCGAGCTCCACAAAGACTTTCTCCCAACTTACAATCAACCACTCAAAGTTTGGGCGGAAAGGCCGCTGACAACAATTCGAATAGCAAGCGGTCGAGTAACAGCGGATTGAGTTACGCTGATACCAAGGCATTAACCGATAATGTAATCTTAAATCAGATAAGCCTCGATGGTGACGTAAAAACGGATGCTGAGATTACCCAGCAGGTTTCATCGGGAGTAGTGGTCACGACTTCAGTCGCTGCACGTTCGTTTATGAACCCATCTGCCACTTCCACTCCATCTCCGACATTTTCTCCTCGGTCGTCCATGTCATCGCCTCAGTCATCTTCTGAGCCGCGTCCTCGAAACCGATTAAAGAAGGCTCGTCATACATCAGACCAGGTTGACGGATTCCGGCCTTATTATACTGTTCTCGGGGCTCAGAGTGAAAAGGTCTTTTCCGTTGGTGGCCCGCGGGACTCCCTCGGTGAGGATTGGGGTATTCGGACTACTATCACTGCTGGCCGGCCTAGGACCTCGGACGGGATAAAAGAGAGACCTGTATTTGCGAGGTCATTAACCAGGAAAATTTCTGGCAAGTTCAAGCGGGAACGATCTGTGGGACCCGGTGATGGGAGGTCAGGTTCAAGAGGTGCGGGTGAGGATAATGAGGAAAGGTCGTTTGGAAAACCGTTAACGGGCAAGTTGTCGGGCAAAGTCCAGCCGAATCGACCAGCAAGAGAAAGTCTTGACAAATATGAAGATGATGAGAGTGTGTCGTTTGGAAGGCCCTTGAGCAGGAAGCTGTCTGCTAAGCGCAGGCAAAATCGACCCAGTGTAGAGGTTGGTGAAAGGTTGCAAGGCCGAGCTGTGCCGCAGCATGGGCGAGCCACTTCCACGGTCACATCGCCCGGTACGCCAGAAGACCTACCCGCCGATCAGAAGCGTTCCGATGATCGATGCCTCCCTTATTTTTATTCTCTCAAGAAGCAAGCACAAAGCGAAACAGATATAGCTCAGAAGGAAAAATCGAATGGGACGTTTCTCCGTCGACTTTTCGGGAGGACCCGGTCAAAGTCCAGGGATTTTAATGTTCACGGCACTGCATCTGACGATCCACCACCCTTGCCTGCTCTACCGAAGCACTACGTATCGGATCATCACAATACACATGTCTCTCCACCACCTCGTAAGAGTTCCTATTCGTCCAAATCAAGTCCTTCGACTCCCTCCGCGCGTCCGAGCACGACTACGTCCGAGAACGCTCCACGATTTTGGAAACGCCATTACTCTGCACCCTCTTCGACATCTTCATTGGAGAACCCACCCACGCCCACTCCTCGCACTAATTTGAAACGATGCGCCACAATGGATGACACCAACCGGACCCAGACCCAGACCCAGAAGCACGACGCCACCCGATCGCGTCGGGCCATGCACGTTGAAGTCGAGCCCATCTATAAGCCTGCTATTGAAGTAGTGAGATCCGACTCTCCACCTATACCCTCTTTTTCGACTGTTGATACGATTAATTCATTTCCTCCTCGACCGTCTTCCTCCGATCGTTCCAAGAATAGCCCAACTTCCGTTTCAACGCCGTCACCTACTTCTCCACATGCACGACCCGCGCGGAACTCGCAGCGACCCAAAGACACTCGACAAGACTCATTCGGAGATGAAGCTCTCTATCCCCCCGTGATGAGATCATCAACCCGTCGACCTTCACCAAAAATGACTTACCGTGAATTGGAATCAGTGAAAGGTGATGCTAAATTGACAGAGAAGGAAAAGGCAGACCGATGGGCTGCATTATTGGAAAAAAGCGATGCCGCTGGTGGGACATTGCATTTCGGAGGAATCGACGATAAACTTCCTTCTGACGACTTGCGATTTTCGCGAACATTATCTGAGCTGGCTCGAGATGATGATGATTAGATTTTTTTTTTGTAGCCTTACATACTTACGTTCTTAAAATAAAATACCCGCGTTGTATGTCGGTATGTACGTGTTTGGCACGTGGGGAAACACCACGTCAGAACAAGTAAGCTTTGAGCAACACACACACTCTCTCCCGTCTTCTTAACTTATATGGGCGTGGCACACTCGACAGAGGCCACGCTGACCGCCGTCGTCCTGGCTGGTATTCTAGGTCTCGGCTACCACTACTACTCCACGACACCGGGAGCTGGCGTTGATGCTACTACTACTACTACTACTGGCAGCCCCACGGACACTAACTCCGTCAAGAAATCATCAAAGAAGAAGAAGAAAAAGGGTCTAGAAGGCAACACGAACACGTCTCTCGCATCGTCGACATCACAACTAGTCGTCGACTCTTCGAATAATATACCCGGTCAATTCGATCAACCATTGACACCCACTAAAGTAAAAAAACCGAAGAAGAAAGCTAGTAGTGCTAAACATGTGTCACACGAGAATCCTCCTCCTCCTCCATCATCCTCGACTATTAACCCTCAACCACCTGCATCTCCTAAACCTGCTAATGATGACGTCGTTCAAAACCCTTCCACCATGCCTTCAACCGAAGGGTCCTGGACCCGCGTAGTGTCACGTCGTAAACAAGGTGCAGATAGTACTATAAGTGTTGATGTCACGACCAGTGATGCGGGTTTAACATCTTCTGTCACCGGGAATTCTTCACCGGTCGAAGAAGCAGAAGAAGAATCATCATTATCGTCATCTAAGGATAAACTCCAGACCCTAGCCGAAAAACTTGTTCCGAAAGCTCCATCAACCCAAGTCGACGAGTTGAGTATTTACGCTTTAAATGAGAACCTTTATCCGAGTGTTAATTTTAATTTTTCGAATCAGCATGTTAGCTGATCACAATCAACCGATGCTTTCCCGTGTGATGCGGGTGCAGCCATTGCCAGATGAGAAACCTGCACCAGGGTTCTCTTGGAGAGATTATGAAGATGTTGATGCAGATGGGGAAGATGACGGATGGGGAGTTGTGAAGAGCAGTAAACGTTCACGTGGGTGTTTATGTTTTCAGTTTTACTTCTTCATTCACATTATATGTTCAGGTCCAGCTCGCGAAGTCAACAACACCTCCTCCACTACTACTACATCCAACGTAGTCGGATCTCAAACCAAGAAACAACGGCAAAACGAAAAGAAACGGGAATCTCAAAAAGCTGCCAAAGCAGCCGCTGAAACCGACCGTCTCGCGACACTTGCCAAGCATAAACGCGAGTTGGAAAAAACACGGATCATAGAGCAGTCAAGGTCAGGTGGTGGCAAGACGAGCAAGGTCAGCGGGGGTATGGCGCCCATGGTTGATGCTGCTGGCAAATTGGTTTGGGAATGAAACATTAGTTATAATTAAGTACTGCTATGTAGACGTCTGAGTCTGAACAAATGATTTGGGTCCATAATAAGGAGCGACTAAATGAGAATTATGAAACGTCCGACTTGTCCTGTTCGAGTTATGTCAAGGTTGAGATAAAATGGAAACAAGTGTCAAAGAGGACTCACGGGATTGATTAGTACGGGAATAAGGCGAATTGAATTTCACTAATGTAGGCCTGAATTTTGATATGCACAATATAATTCTGAAAATGCGAAAGGGGGGAGAGAGACATAGGCCATGACGGCATTTGGAGGTGCCATGTGCACAAAAAGAGGACATATGATGGAAATAATTCAACATTCAACGGTCCCTTCGGTCATGTTCATAGGAAGAAGATCCAGTGAGATCGGAAAACTTGCGTTTACGGGACGACGATGGGTCAAAGGGGAAATTATGATCCCTATCGGAATACACATCCGGTAGTGGATGTGTATGAGGATGCGGATGAGGATGATTGTAAGGATCACTGGGCCTTTGAGACCGAGGCGCAGACGCTCGCCCAGAATGAACGTCTGCGCGTGGCAGTTTTTTGAGTGTGCTGCGTGGTCGGAGGGTGTGAATGGAGACGTAATTGCTGCTAGAGATAATGGAGAACTTTTAGGGACAGCTGCCGCGGTTGTCGGAGAAGACTTTGGTGGTGGAGGACGCGTGGTGAGTAAGGAAGGACTTGGGATGGTATGCGGTGGACGGGGGGCTTCTTCGCCCTTGGTGTACCGATGGGATTGAGGGGGTGCCTGGGCGGTAGATGGGTCTGTTGACGTGCTTGGCTGTTGGGGATAGTTTTGCGGCGGTCGCATCAAAGGGTGATATGACGCTCCAGAGACATATGGAGACACAGCCTCGGTTGCTGGTGCCCCTAATGAGGCAGCTGGGTGATGAACGAGTCGATTCACGAGAACAGACAGTTGGTTGACACGCTCTTTGAGCTCGTCGTACTCGGAGCGCGTCACATACTTTTCACTGGACCATCATGACATGAGGTGATTTGGAAGCGGGAGGGAAGACAAACTGACATGGGTTCGACGACGTGCCATTGACATTTGGCCTGTTCTCCTCGGCGACTACATGGCGCGCACGGCTGATTCCTGGCGAGATTATTATAATGTGTAACGTGAGTTTGAAATCAATCGGTTTTACCTATCGCATTTGATCTTGCGACGTTTGCATTCTAATGATACCCCGCGTGGTATGGATCACATGTACAAGGTCAGCAGGTTGCGGCCAGCGATGAGGGCGAGAGGGTTTGCGTACCGGTGCAGCTGAGGGCCTGACGGCGTCGCTTCTTCTTGGGGGGGCCATGAAGCTCGACGTCGTCTGGCTCAGAGTCGGCGTAGATCTCTGGATCAGGCTGTGGGGGTGGGTAGAGGTGGTGGGGAGGGGGGAGAGAGGGTTGAGAGAGGTAGAGATGGCTGAGCGGGGGGAGAGAGGTGTGCTGTCTGGTGGGGTGCATTCAAGGTGGCGGCATGGGGCAGAACAAGCGAGATGGCCCTTTTGAATTCTCCCGGATAAGGCAGCAGACTAGCGCGACAAGCATCCGTCGAACGTGACCAGGACAGCGACTGATGATATAAGTAGAATAAAACATATCCGTCTATGTCATTCCTCCGAGGCCCATTCCTTCGTCCTCGTCGTTCGTCCCCGCGCGCTGCAGACTACCCAACGAGTGCTGGCCCATGGGCATCCCGAAATAGCGCACATGTTGCTAAACCGTGTTATGTCCGGCTCCTAATGTTGTGATGGTATTAAGCACCACGTCATCCCTCCCCCCAGCCGCCTGGCTCGCTACACCGCAACATTCGGACGAATCTCTTACGGACCGCAATCTCCGTCTCAACTTCAATACATTTCCCACTACTCTAGCTTGTTTCTGGACATGATTAGCCACTCTATCATCAGTAACAGAACGGCATGCCCATCTCCAGCTCATTTCCTTCTTCTCGCCTAACCCACCGGCACACAAAGGCCACACATCAGCCTTTGCGTCATGATGGAAGTCGAGGTGACTGTAAAAAAAAAACCAGATCTCTATTCAGGCTCCGCTTATCTACCTTCCATACTTGGTCCGTGCGCATCCTGTCCCAAATTTATATACCCCCCGGAACAACGGCCATCGGTTTCTCTTTATCGAAAGTTACACCTCGTCGGTTGATATTTGGGTTCTCCTCCGCAAACTACCACACAGAGAAGAACTTGAACCGTCGAGACGAGGGAGATCACACTCACCCTCTTTTCCCAAGATCGCCCGAGAACTGACCCCATGTATGGAAGCGACCCGTAGGGAGGGAACATAACAAAATATGTCATACATACTTTTTAGTTGATTTTCATCCAAACTAGTGTAATAACAAACTCCGTTTCACCGTGATATGTAATTACAAACCGTTATTTTGGCTCTTTTTGCGATTCCGCCGGGAATTGCAAACGGACATAAAAAAAAAAAACCTTGAAAGACAACCGGAGATTGGGAGATTATTGCGCTTTTGCTCTGTTGTCGCTGCTTACGGTCGTATTTCATTTCGAAAAAAAAAAAAAAAAAACAATTGTTTTTCTTGTTCAGGGGTGCCATGCATGAAACACTCCTTCAAATTGATGTTCCCACACAATGTTGGAATTTAGCCATTTATAGAATGCGGAGCTAACTTTATGAACTAGCGAAAACAAACTTGCCGCCAGAAGACACCAGCGTTTTTTTCCTGTAATAAGTGCTGCCGAAAATCAATTGCCCTAGAAGCTTACGTACTTAAATTTGTTTTTTTTGTGTGATTTGTTATAACGCCGGATGATGATACATACGTATGATATCGCCGTGATGCCAAATATTTATTGATAGTACCAAAGTCGGAATAAGTTCCCTCATTTGAGTAAATTAATCAGGCTTGCAGATTTTCTTGGAACAAGAACGTCATTCATTACTGTTGAACGAGTAACGGAAAACTTGTCGTCGTATGAACCTTGCACTCATAATTTAACCGTCGGCAGAGTCCAGAGAAGCGTTCGATCGCTCGGAAATTTTTCTTCTTCTCTGCTTTAACGCCGAAGGTTTGTTTTAAATTCAGGAACCTATACAAAGTCACTTGTCATAAGATATCTAGGGAAACAAGAGTCAATCAAAAACAACCTCGTACATAACAGTACTACATATCCCCGCCGCGCCGTCGGTGAATTGGTCTCGGTACTTTATAGCCGAGTTTCATCATCTCTCTCAAGAAAATACATAATCTCTTACTCGTCCATTCTCTCCTCGTTGAATGAATAAAGGTTGGAGGCCTCATGGGATGACGAACGAGATGATGAATATCACTAATAACTAACCCCCAACTCGGCGACGCCGACCGTTTTTGGCGATGCAATGAATTGAACCGGACCTCGCAAGAAAATTGTTCCTGGATATGTAACAGTGCGCCACCTGTACTATGTAGCAATGGTTGCGGGGGAAACACGGCCGCAGTATTGACAAAAAAGAAGCCGAGACCTCCGTATGTACAGCTTAGTTCATGTGTTTGTCGGGCTTCAAGATAAAATGATGGACAAGTGTAGATATGGTGGCTTGATGATGTGACTTCTTTTGTATGTGGTAGGCATGGTGGCCCAGGTGATGCGTCAGAGAGATGGGACTGATACCAAGATTACCAGATGTCAGATATAAATTGTATTGATGACGAAAGAATGATTGACCCGAGAGGATATGTATGAGTGGCAAGACGTATTGTTCAACCCCACTCCTCTCCACCCCATGTAAACAACGAACGGAGAGCTCGAAACATCACAAAGGCTTACCGCGTCATCTTAAGAAATGGGATTCTGGTTAGATTACAAGCCTCGAGCACGGATGAAACGTTTGGATCAGTATCGTGTGTGGTTTATGGTTCTCAGTAATTGAACATGTGCCAAGAAGTCGTCATACCACATCCATAGGAACATGCGTGAAGAAGCCGGTTTCCGAGGTACAGCCTTGAGCCAAAGGTTTGGCTCACTGAGGCCAAATACAGATCAATGACTTGGAAAAGCGCCGGATCAATAAGTTTCATCGAGTGGAGCATCAGACAGACAAGTGCCGAGGAACCGTTCAAGTGGTAGACTTTCGAGGGCCACGACGAAAAGCCAAGATAGAGTTAAAAGATCAGCCGAGGAAAGAACATAAAAGCGAGTGGAAGCGGGCGAGCAGTGGCCAGGCCGTGTTATCTACCGGATACTTCTCATCATGCACGCTGTTATGACGTTGGTACGCAGGCGGCAGATAAAGAAACGTCGACGCGAGAGATAATCGAGGAGAGCACGTGCGTGTGACTCACGTGAAAGATTAGATCAGCAGACCCGGTTACGGCGATATGTTTTCTTTCTGGCGACGATGCCGTTGCGCAACATGTTCTTCCTGCAGACCATACCCGCCGACATCTGGATAACCATCTTCGAATGTATAGAGGAACCAGCGCACCTCGCCCATGTCGTTCTTGTCTGCTCAAAATTCAAACTTCTCGCTACAAAAATTCTTCTCAAGAACCTCGTCTGGACAAAAGATGAACCCACTCGGCGCAACCTCGCTGACTGGGACTCGTTGCACAGTGACTTGCGTTGCTTGCCGCGTCGACTGAAGCTGGGTGTTTCGTTTGAGGGAATAACTATCTCAGGGATAGAGCCTGTTCAGGTAAAGTAACACAACACAACATCACACTTTATTTCTACAACTCAACCCCGTGACAGCCTACTGCTCTAAACGCACTCTACAATGACGTTGTCCAGCAAATCTCCAAGTTCTCTATGCTGGAGGAGCTCGTTTTCTCGAGGACGATTATCTCCCCCGTCATCTATCAGCTCATCGCGTCCCTCCCTAAACTCCGAATACTCGATTTCTCATCTTGTACTTTCCTGAACCAGGACCCACACGGACTTGTTGCGCTTCCGGAGACTGAATATACCTCCAACATCACTCACCTTGTTCTACAAAATAATACCCCACCGCGCGATCAAACTGGAGGTGACATCTCGGATCATCCTCTCCACCGCCTCGTCGGTCATTCTCTTCGCTCACTGAGCATTACCTGGTCCCCCACTTCTTCACTTCTCTTTGGAACTCAACGCTGGCGTTTGCCCCGTCTCGCGGAGCTATGCCTCCACGTTACCCTTCTCACTCGTGATCTCATGGATTCCGCTGTTGAGTTTGTCAACAACTGCACTGCCGGTCCTGACGTATTCCTCCGCGTCAATAAACACAATATTCCCGACAATCAGATATCCTCTACTAATGTGCCTATGCCTGGACTAAAATCATTCTGGGGACCTCTTCCAGTCGTCGGAATGTTTGCTGGAGCCTCGAGTGAGGTGGAGCATGTCACCGTCACGGAGTCTCTGGAAATAACCCACCTATTGGCTGGCCTGGAACGTCTTTCGAGAAATATCCGAACTTTGGACCTACAACTCAGAAAATACGATAATGAGGTTTTGTTCGCCGTGCGCCAACTCTTCCCGTGCATTGAATCGGTTTCTGTGAAGTTTGGAAAAGGAAATCTCCCAGAGGTGCGTCCACTATTCTTCTTGTTTAAGGCAGTTGCTTATATACAAATATAGAATATTATGGTTATGCTTGGATCCGATATTCTTCCAGATCTAAAGCTCCTTCGTTCACTTAGACTCGCAATGGACGTCAATTGTATACCCCCACAGCCCCCTGCCGATTACAATGCTTATTTCCTCATGCACGCACTCAATCAGCAGGCGCCAGAAGAAGAAAATATGGGGCCTGGCGATGCTACGTCGACCTTATTCGATCCTGCGGACCTCAAAGATTACCTAGTAGGATGGAACCGATACTGTCCGATGCTGCGCACGGTTCAGCTTACGTCGGTAGCTGTTTGGCATCGTCGGTTTGAAGGTGACCCGTGGATTGAAAAGACTATCGAACCTGCACCTTCTACGAGGAACACTTCTTCACGTCAAAATATTAGACGTTCTTCTGATCTAATGATAACTTGAGTTTTTCCCTTTTTTGGCTTTTGCGTTGGCCGATGACCGATTATGCCGCGGGGAGCAGCAGTGCTATCAATGGACAACGACATTATTTGATTTAGGTCTATTGTTTTCATTTTTGGCGTTTTTCATCTTATCTGGATAAATGGTTTATGGTTGCCCTCTTAATCCTCGTGCTCTATTGTTTATCCATGGCATTCGCTGTCTGTCATATTATTTTTTCCCGATATTCGCCCGTTTTGATATACGATTTTTCCGCTGTGCCTGGTTTGGCTTTCTTCTTATTTGCACCCCCCGCCCTACTTGGCTCGAATAACAAATGTTGAAATCTTTTCTGTATCTTTATATTTAGCTGTTTTTGGTTGATTTGTTGTTTGTATGACATGATACCCCTCGTTTGTTTTTTATTCTGTAACAATGGAAGTGTAGGTGTTATGTTCCTTTGTATTCGAAATGGCTATAGGAGACTGGAAATGATAGTTAGTTGTTTGAGCGCGATCCTGCAGTAGTCCTCAACTTCGGTTTGATCGTCATAATACACCCCTTGTTCTAAACGTGCTGGTACTATGTTGAAAAATCCAGCGGGGCACTATTTGAACAATTCAACATCGTTCGACTCCTTGAAGACCGCGGAAAATTTTCGTTGTCTGTGACTGTCTTTTGACTTTGCGCGCATGTCGAGCGGTCGCTAAATAGAGTTCACGAATTACACAGTCTAAGTTATGTCCGTACTAAGAATATACAAACTCTCGCTCTTTGACCTCTGACCTGGCTGATCAGAAGTTAGAATACGGGATAGAACATATGCCGAACAATCAATCTTTTTTGCTTAATTCAGTACATGGTGATCCTGAATGAGTGTTTTGACGCATAGGAGTGACGTGCGCCATCAACCGGGATAACGGTCATTTAAATTCCTAAGTTCTAAGAATCAGCGGCAATATGTGATAATGCGGACGACGACTGACCGCTGGCTGTCTCAATATACCGCATCATATACCCGTCTTCAGTCTCGTCTATACACTTCACCCCGGAGAAGAGTTTACGTCCTTGACGGATGTCAGGAAGTCTCCGTACAGGTGGCTTTGATCGATATTTGAGAATATAACCGTGTATGTATTCTTTGACATGTAGCGAAAGCATTAACGTTGAAAAGCTTGATATGTTACCGTCTTTGGAAGGCAATTCGCAGATGGTATCGATTGAGAGTGTCATGAGCTTCTTCATCTCGATAGCAATGGTAGTTATTATTGTCTCCTGGGATTCATAATTAGCCCTTATCTGATTGTCGATAAAAACCGTGCACCTACGACATAAAGTTCTAGACCACTGTTTGAATCAATTTCAGCTTTCATATCTACCAAGAAGCCTAAATGACAGAGTTGCGGGCAACGGCGCAGCATATTGATGATATCAAGAGTGATGCACCAATCGGATTTAGGTACGGCCATCAATGAAAGGCGACGTAGAGACTGAGAGTGATGGGGTAATATTTGGTGTAGAAAGCTTGCCAGTGTATCCTTGTGTGGAAGCGATGATATACGGTGCGTCCTGGGAAGAAGCTCAAGGCGTTCTAGCCCTGAGTAGTGTGTCAGATATTCTATCAGGCTAGTGGTCACTCTGTCCACGATGATCTCCTCAAGGTGAACTTGCTCTTTTCGGAGCAAATCCCAGAGATCATCGAAATCGGAATTATGGGGTGGACCGTTCTCCAGTGAAATAGATTTCAGGAATCTCAATTGTATTGCATTGGATGGGGAGAGCTTCGGAGTAACTCCAAAGAGGGTGAGGTGTACAAGGTTTTTGGGATTATTGGCGAGATGAACACGAGGGTTGAGGAGGTCGTCAAGACAAATAAGACCTTCCGGTATTCCGGGACAGTCTCCGGAAAGGAAGACCCCCAATCTCCGTATGTTCGGGTTACAGAGAAGGGCTCGAGAAATGAGCAGTTGTTCAGCAACCCCATTACTGGAATAACAGTGGTATCGGTGTCGCTGATCGACGGTAAATGTTAAGGTGTTTAGTGTTGAGATACGATCAAGCTTCATGTCCCATGAGGGCCTTCCGTATGTGATATTCAATTCGAGGGATTCGAGGAGTGGCAACGTCGCTAGGCCTGCAACGAAGGTATTGTGGATCCAATCCGGTTCGACACGGGTCCCAAGATTCCAGCTAAGAGAGATATCTTATTAGAACGACTTGTTTGGAGACCCCGGAGATGGATAGACCCACACGACACGCCGAAGTCGCGTCAGGGAGAAGACAGCCCGCTCGAGTTTTAATTTCAGAATCGACAAGCAATAATCTTTTGTGAAAAGATTTAGCGGGGTTGGCAAACACACAAGGGAGGCAGTGACACTCACCAATTTCGAGTAATTGATTTTCTTTCCATGGTCGTGTACGAGTAGGATAAAAAGCCATCACCGTAAGATTGCGCACACAATTGCTCCACCGTTGGGTTCTTGGACTGTTTGTCACAAGAGCCTCAAGTAACTCTAAGGTCGAAGCAGCCTTGCGTGGCAAGTCGATTGCCAAAGATGACAGCACACCAGGAGTGACGACGTCTTCAAAATATCTACATGTCGTGCGGAGTGCCTTCTGCTCTGCCTCCAAGTAAGATTAGCCAGCGATCATGAAACAATTTACTTAGGAAAAAAAAAGTACCTTGTCTCCGATAAGCCTAATAAGTTCTGGAGGGAGGGAAAGTATTCCAGCCATGATGATTTCGGGTTTTCGTCATGTCATCATTTTATGGCCTGGTCAATGCATCCGCATGTTCACACCATCTCGGCAAACATTCCGTTACGAGATATAATTATAAAGAATGATCCGGATGCGAACATGGGCTGTGTCCCTCATATTGAAGACATATATCCGAACTTCCGTCGCGATTGGATAGGTACTTCGACGACCAATTTTCCCCTCAGAAACTTGGAAATTTTTGCCAAAGTCACTTTCGTCGACGCATGTAAATTGTAGACAACAGTAAAACGGCTACGAGCGGTGGTTGTTTCCGTCTTCCACGGGTTCTTCGGGCTCGGGCTACCCCTACTTCGCAGCCCGCTGCCCGAGATGAAGGAATAGATTATCATTAGTCGGTGATGCAGCAAGTGTGAATTCGTAAGTAAATTTATAGAGACTCCACATGATGATTCCAGCCTTGGGAGGGAACAAAAAAGTGACATGAATAGGACTTTATATACATTAGTAATTTGGCCAGCGTGATTGTGAGTGGCTTTCTGCTTTCGCAATATCGTTCCCTTCATATGAAGATAGTTGTCTGGTACCTGACGGCCATAGGTTCAGGGATAGGAATTCGGTTATGGGACCTACATACCTTCTGTACCGGCGATCAATGAGATGCCGAATTGCCGGATGTCCGATGCCCGAGCAACGAAAAAACAACCTGATCAAGTGTACCCACCTCTTTGTTGGCTTGGCTATGATACATTATATGCATTATGATGGACCGAGTTCTCCAATTTTGAAATAACCTTGTAGGACGTATCAATTCCTCGATGTTCAGCCTCAAATTCTTCCAGTGACAACGAGATGGCCAGACCCCTGTTGAGCCTTTTCTGACTATGGAAACCTTGGGGTGACGACTTTGGACAATAGCAGCGCGACTTTTACTACAAATACTTTGACTAGAGCCTATATACGATCCTTATGCACAAAGCCTCGGAGATTTCTCCAGCTGAGCCCACGACGCACGACACGTCGTAGCCGAGTCCTCGGACTCCATGTGATTGACCGCTGCCAACTCGAACATAAACGTTGTTGCAACGTTGGCAGTTGGCGGGTTCTTCACTATCCACCAGTTTTTATCGAGTACTACACAGGCAAGTCAATCTTTTCCTTAGACTCAAATCGAAAAGTTGGACGCGACTGGAAGTCCGTCGCTTACAGCGTGCGGACGGTCCTGCCTTTGATATTTTCGAAGCTACCGCTCCTTATAGTCGTGCGGTCTGTTTCGATATAGTAGTATAATAGCCTTCTGCCGGCGCCGGAATTGGCCACAGTGCTCTTCGCGGCACAGAAGAAGGAGAACATATCAACAAATCAAATGCAGCTCACACCTCTGGTTTACACCTCATCGTCAGACCCCATCGCGTTTCGCGGCTGAAAGAGCACCGGAAGACAATGCAGTCCTGATTTAAGGGCTCAGACTTGTGTTCCCCCCTTCAAGCGGCTCGGCGCACTGGCGATTCCAAAAATGTGTTAGCATTGCCGTCGTAATATGATAGCGAGTTAGACAGCAGGCGTGTTCTTTGCGAGTTGGTAGTACGTAGTCACAGTCATGAAGGTAACGGAAAGCCTCTGTCGGAAAATTCAGAGATGCCGCTCGCGGTGACTTGGATGGTATACACAGCTGGTTATTACCTTCCCAAACTTGCCACTAAATTTTTCTTAGTTGAGGTAGGTATAAAACTACTTCAGACGGTCGAGCGTCAACCTTGTCGGCCACTGGATAATCCAGCCGATATTCTCGGAGACCCCGACTTATAGCGGCAATAATCTAATATCGACCCCAGATGGCCGTAATTAGGACGAGGTGATAGAGCTCAGTTATTTATGCGGAAGCATAATAAGCTATAGCCCCAAGTGAGTGCGTTAACTTCCACCTCAACCCCTCGATGCCTAAAAGACCAGAGTTCAAGCCATACAGCTGAATATATTCCATATAACAAAGACACCCGGCATTGGAAAGAATACAGTGTGCAGCTTGAATAGCCAGTGTACTTCTATTTACTGGCATTCCATACGATGGCCCTCCGCTGTGTGCGGAATTTATCGGCCATCGCTCTTTTCTCAATTCATAATTGAGAAATAAACCACCAATATTATGTTTTCTCGTGCCTATGGGTGAGAAGACGGGCATGAAGATTTACGTCGTCCAGCGGTTTTAGCTGCAGTGGTAATGAATACGAGCCTTGGGAGGATGTCCTCAAGTTTGTAGAGAACGCGCGCATGCATCAGCTCCGTGGTGGCGTTTCATCGTTCAGAAAACATATTGATTTTCGATTGTTAACCGCCCATTTGAAGGTATCATGCTCGGAATCTATATTTGGAAAATCAATAATTCCATTTCCTAGCAGCGCGGCGGGCTACTCATATTCCCGGTTGAAGTAATGGTGCGAAAAGGACGCTTAATACGCTCAATGTCCGTCCAAACCACTAGTATAATCACGCTAAATTATATTTCCCGGTCGAAATGGAGCCGTTCGGACTTCAAGATTAATATGTCAGACCACCAGCTATACTGGCATTTCTCGTGCGACCTTCGGAAATAGTGCAATTAAAGAGGATGATTTTGGAGGATATATACATCCCGTTTCAAGCGGATCGCGCATGGTCACCCTGTACACACCAGCCATTTAACCGGGGTTTACAGTTGGGCATAGAGGGTTTTTGACAAGCTCAAGATTCCAAGGCGGCCCCGCTGAAACGCACAGCATTGAACGAATGGCCGACATAAGTACCTACCACCTGAAAATGGGGATACTCTAGATCTCTTTTTATGCGGCCAACTTTACGCGACATCTTGTCTCGTGAATCAATTGAGGACAACTTGAGCATGTTAAACCTGCGCTGCAAATTAGAACTTATGTACTCCCTCCGAAATATTTGACCAGAAACTGGATCTGATATAAATACGAGATGGCCAGGAACGCTTTTCTAAGATGGCTTTAAAAAGGTAAGGCCGCAAGACCCTTGTCATGCATCTTGGAGCATCATAACCCCACCTAATTCCATATAGAAGAGTCTTGCCTGCCGTTAGACATGAGCCTAAGGCCTTAGTTATAATTATTTGACCGTTGGTGCAATTAATTCCACAATTTCCCACTGATTTCGAGCTTGAACTATGATATGTATGATGCTTTAATTGTTTCACAATCCCAGGAATCAATTTCTTACTAAATTCAATCGTCTACGGAGAACCAGGCGTTCGGTATCCTATAATGACATGCTTACGCCCTGCCACCAAATATAAGAACCCATTTGACATGTCATGGATTCTCGTTCCAGAACACCAAATGTATTCTCTCAAGCTCTTCATCGCCGCCGCCCTTGCCTTAGCTGTTCAGGCATCTGCCACTCCTCCAGTAATCACATGTAAGCGCAAAGCTCCCTTAGATTTTGACTCATGAGAACTAATTACGACTCCAGGTGCTACTGTTCTTTGCGCAGGGACATCTCCGTACTGTTGTGATGGTCCCAAAGGCCCTCGGTGAGTCAGACTCTTCATGTTGTTTAACTGTTGTTCAATTTTATGAAAGCTGCGTAATTCTTGCTGAGGGACAAACATGCTCGAACGTTTATGATAATTACTGAGTATTCCATCATGTGATGGAAACGTTGTTCACTCAACTTCATGTAACTGTCGAATTACAATGCAATGAATGATCTCTCAATCGTAATGCTCATGCTTCTATATATCAAGCTTTCTTAAAGCTAAATATCGTACTACTAAGCCTGTACCAACCTTGGATGAGAGCGACCGCACATAAGAGGACATGATTAATATTATTATAGTCCATCTCAATGATGCGTTACAAAGATCTCTCTGACTCACAGGTCAGACAGCATAGGGACAGGGGACCCTACTCCGCCTCATGTTCTTGAATTCCACTTTAGTATTTTGTTAGTATCTTGCTATCGCGGGTTTCTTTGATTATTAGGCCAACTACTAGGGCCGCCTGTTTACAGTATCGCGGATTGTATTTGAGCATCATGTTGCAAATGCAGATTTCAAAAAAGACAGTTGACTCGGCGTTTTAGCATTTCCGAAAAAGACTAAGTTATGCTCAAAACCCAGAGTTATCCATGCTTCGCGGAATCTTTCATTCTCGGCGGCCATGGACCTCACGTAGTAGTAAACGGCCTGTAGACTATTTTTATTCATAGTTGGCCAATAAGCCCGGAATACTCTGATCTCCGCTGTTGAAAAATGCTAGGCAATTCCAAAGATCAGACATTTCTCCACGTACGGCACCACTGGGCGCCGCTTGGCGCTAAGCTGTTTTAGAAAGTGGTCCATAAAAGAAGCCTCTCCACCGGCTGTTTTCTAACACACCCCACCATGCTATCTAAACTCTTAGTCCTCTTGTCCTTGTTGTTCTTACTTCACGCGAATGCACAACCAACCACAGCTCTTGAAGTAGACGAATGTCAGTTTTCATACATCCCTTTTGTATAATACACTGTTGTCTGATAATACGGTACCTCAGGTCATATCGATCAGGTATGTTCCTGCTGTGCGGACGTTATCTCGCCTTACCATTATTCGCACCGCGTCTCCGCTAGGATTGTGCACAACGTAAGTGATAATCCTGGAACGTAGCCACTGAGACTCAAACCCGTTGTTTGTTCAGACTCTAATGGGCCTCGATGCTGTCATGGATTCGCGTTCAGCTAGTAAGGATATAATTTTATGACAATTGAATTCACTGACGTTTTAATGTGCAGTTGCAGCAACGTGGAACCCGATACCGCATGCTAAAAGAGTTATCTAGTACTGTCGTTCGACTCGGCAGAGAACGGAGGAGGGGGTGGACTGTTCATTCGTTGGGACGTCAACGTCGACCAGCTCGTACTATGAAGTAGTTACAGTTTCTTCTCCCGAATAGTCGAGATTATTGGAATACCCAGACGTAGCTCCATTGATAATACCCTTTGCTCCCACAACCGCACAAGATATTCTCCAACTACGGAGCTTAGATTGGGATATTCTTCATTGGTGTATATATCCGCAGATATACAGACCAGACGAGGAAATGACATCATTTCTTTTATGCCCTCCTTGAATAGGCTCTGGACAATGGTGCTCCGAAAAAGCCCGCTGCACCCGTTTAACACCATTTTGTAGGTATCAGAATCAGGATGAACGTGGTTGATATCTGAGAAACAAAGACTAGTGAGCGACTTGTCAGATTGAAGGGGCTGATCAAGAAGAACCCAGTCACGTTGTAATCCGACTGTCAATCGAAAACTCTCGGGCCAATTAGAATACCACACTGACGTTGCACTGATCAACTCACTCACATACCTTACTCCCCCGTGGAGAACAAATTCCCGATTGAAAGCTCTGCTCCTTGTTGAATCAGGCAACAGTAAAATCCAACCACCGGCAAGCCATGCACAGCTTTTGCTGGATATCAGACTTGTAATAGAGGATGGTACATGTTTTATAGCGTTGTTCTAGGTTCTGATCTACGGATTGTTCCTTATCCAGCCGTTCATCACTTGAGCAAGCTCGAAATCATTCTTGATAGAGATCCCTTGTTTTAGAAACCATCCTGGTTAACTTTTGTTATTGAATCATCTATGTCTTTACAGGTAAGTCCTTGTCCTTGTTCAAAAGCAAGAGGCTTATAAGCGTCTCAAAATCTCGATTATATTACTTACTTGATTATACGAATAATGGAATGAGGGAAACGGTATACATAAATCCAAATTATGCTTTCAATTAGGATATCATCGATAAAGAGTCAAATGATCTCAACGGACCAATCCTACCATCACCTAAAAAAACATTCACGAAACCTTTCCCTCTTTCTCCTCTTCGGACATTTTCTTCACTTGTTTCCACCAATCAGTAGACCACTTGAAGAAATTACACCTATACTGCGGGTCGACCTCTTCTCTCAGCCGCTCAGTTCTGCCTTTATCATATCCGGGACCAACGGGTCTAAAGTGGAAAAGTTTAGTTTGAAAAACCAGAGATACTCAGAAAGGTGAGAAGAAATATAGAAAGATGGGTGTACGGCCTTTATGAGCGCAAGAACGGGGAACCTGCCGTATCTAATCAACAACTCACCTCGCGCATATCCAGAATTTCTTCCCTTTATTAGCACCTTGTTTGTTCACTGTATATTCCTTCGCGGGTTCGCCGTGCGCCACACATTTTGGTTTGGGAATATCGTTTGCATTGAGAAAAACGCTATTCCAGGTTTGTCTGGCCTTTTCTTTCTTGATTTCGTCTCCAACCCCGCTTCCGCCCTCGTTCCGGTGGGCATTTTTACCTCTTTTTGTCTGAGTATGTGCCGATGATTGCGACGCGAGATTTTGGGAAGACGAAGGAGGGGAAGAAGATGCAGGAATAGGATCCGGGTCAATAATATCGTCATCAACACTAATGATGTCATTTTCGCAAAAACTCGTTGAACGAATCCCAGGAGTAGCTGAACTCGAAGAAGCTTTAGTCGCCTTCGCCATCGGCGGTGGTTTATCAAAATACGAAGATAATTTAGCTTGACCATTTTTCTTCGTCTCAGCAGCTTTCAACAATTTCTTCTTCTTGGACGTAGACAATGAGGCTGATTGGGATTCAGGTATGTTTTTTCGTTTGCGAGGTTGAGAAGACGCGGAAGGAGTTGAGGTGTGAGTACGAGAAGCGGTAGGGACAGGAACGGCGGCGGTAGGGGGTGGAAGACTGGAGGAAGCCGGTGCGGGAATGATAGTACTTGTAATGTTGGAGGTGGCAGTGAGAGAGTTAGGATAAATGCCGGTAGCGTTGCGTGAGAGGGAAAAACAAGAAGGCGGAGGTTGCGGTGAGTTAGCGGTGGATAAAGGTCCCGATTCTAGATGCTGCAACGATGGAGCAGCAGTGGTGGTGGTCGTGGAATTTGAAATAGAAGTGGAGATTGCAGAGGAGGACGAAACTCGCCCCGAGAGTTGAGATGCCGACGGAGACAGACAATCACCAGGGGTTTTCAAGTCTTTCGCCTTCTTCCCAGCGAAAAACTTATCCAACGACATCTGTTTTCCGGAGTGTTCCTCCCAGAACTTCGTTGCCAATCGAGGAGGCTCTTTCTCGCCACTATTACCGAGTACGTCTCGAAGTTTGATGCTCGTTCCGTCTTCGGCCGCAATTTCATCATACAAGTCGATATACACGGGGCAATGATCGCTACCTTTGATTTCGGGTTGAATGTTAGCTGCTTCGATCCAAGGGATTAGACCAGGTGTAACGAGGATATAATCTATCCGTGTTCCATAGTTCGTTTCCCGAGCAGATAGCTTGGTATTCCAGCCTGACGATCAAAAATGGAAAACCTCAGCTATGAGTTAGTTAGAGGGAGGCGACCCCCAAGACAAACGTACATGTATACATCCCCTTCCTCTCAGGCCAGAATCGTCGGACAATATCAACCATCGGGCCTCCGGTGCCGTCGTGTCTTTGTAACCAATCACTCAACCATCTTCTACCCTCGCCCGTTCCCTCACAATCCCAAAAACCACTTTCGTCACCTTTTTCTAAATTATTAGCCTTCCTCGCCCTCGAGACCATGATATCCCCTTCGCAATGGTCGATAACAGCCGCGCAAGCATTGATATCACCTAAAACGATCACTTGGCGATTTTCGTTCTTTATGAGAGATTCAACGCGGGAAGAGAGAAGCCGGTGATACTGTTTTTTGTATTTGTCTCGTGACATAGTAGGAGACGGTGCGGCGGGAGTTGTAGGAGTGGATGAATCATTCGGACAATACGTATTGATGAGAACGAAGAGACCGAAGTCAATAACCAGGGCACGGCCCTCTCCATCTAATAACTGATAATCCACTTCACCATCTTCTTCGTACGCGTTTTCGCTCTGGGCAGCTGCGTATTCTTGATGCGGAGGATAGTTGTCCCACCTGGAAACGCGTTCTTCCGGCCCCAGTGGAGTTTTTGGCTGAACCAATCCCGTGAGACCTTCCTCGGCTTTGAGTGGCGTGACAGTACTGATACGCGAGTAGACAGCAACGCCTGAATAGCCTGTCTTCTTGACTGGGAATGAAAAGAATGAATGATAGGATGGCGGGACGGCAACGGATTTAGGTAATGCAGCACGAGACGATTTCACTTCTAGAACAGACGTCAATTAGGAGTTGACGTGGATAAAGGACGACGCGCACCTTGGAAACAGATTATGTCCGAGTGAAGGTTGTTAAGAATCTCATCATGATCCTTGAATGAATTCCACCTGGGCAGCAGTTAGTACAACGCGGAGCTTTCAGCCAAGAGCGTTGACATACGGATGATATTGGGGAATAGTCCGAATTCCATTCTATGGTCTCTGATCAATACAGAATTAAGCATTACAAAAGACAACTCACAATATTCCAGGTCAGTATTCGCATTTCATCGTCAAGCAGCAAGTGGTATAAATTGTTTGGCTGATCAACAAATTATGTCATGCCGGCTTTGTGCGGAACGACTCTCTCTCACTTGAGCTTGATCAGATGCAAACCAGATGCAAACAACCCAGCCGTCGTCCGGACATAACGGGGTTGATTTAGAGCACCTAGAAGCAAAACAATCACATCTCGTTTAATCTGTTCTAACTTTCTTCGGTCGTAAAACTTCTTTTTCATTCATCTCCAATGATCGACATACCTCTCGATTGCTGAGTTTTGATTGTGTACTGGGCCCAAACCGCCAGAACGGCATATTGTTGGCCTGGGTCAAACCGTACTCAAAGTATGTTCTCCCTACTCGGCATTCTATATGACTGAACAATTCACTGCCAAAAATTTCACGGCTTCAAGTATTTGTTACATGAATTATACAAGTACTTTCTTCGACCAGGAAGCACACTATCGGAGCCTGGTTGCAACCGATAATTTTGTTCGACGTATTTCAAGCTCCAAGTTGTCCTCTGAAACATGACTGAAACATCAATTCGGAACGTTTAGGTGCTGTTTTACTTCCGATCTTCATGCCCTCGAAAATCTGTGCTTCTGCTAAGCCGATATAAGATCCGCTAAAAATTCGCGAAGATACAAGTCTCAATCAAGAGTATCAACTTCTAACTGCTGTTTTTGGCTAGACCGAGAATCTCGGTGATTTCGATAAGATTTCAAATTCGACTGATGCTTGCCTTTTCATTTGACGTTCGGCTTCAAGATACTGAAATTATGATAGTAAGCGAATTTTTCGGCAGAGACAACAAAAGAAAACTGTTTGCTGTTCACCCCACCGTCTGACCCACTGCCAGTATATCGATCAGAAGCCACAGCCCAATGCAGATGTGATAAGAGTAGAATGAATGGGTCGGTAATGGGAACACATCAGCGTTCGCGTCGGCAAAGTTTCAGTGGGAAATAGAGTTTACAAAGCCTCCACAGCCGACAGTGATGCTTCTCATGAGAATCTTTGCCACCGGTGAAACAGCAGGGGACCAATTAATCCCGGACCCTGGACCCTCTGATTTCCAGAGCACATGCATTGCGCCAGCCAAGACAAGATCACTGAACACTGTTAAAGGGAAGAACATAGGTTTTGGATACTATTGGCGGATGCCATTCGACAAATTTCAAGGAAATCACTAGCGTTGTCAAAAGCGTTCACCTGGCACAATACCATGCCTCAGGAAAGAGGACTGTGATAACTGCATTAATACGGTATGGATTCCGCCATTATGAACCCGGGTATTTCATTTTAGATCTCCGTGCGTGGCGTAAAGCGTAAATAAAGCGTAAAACATTACATATCGTTTACCCTCGCAACAAAAACAGCTTCATGACAAAGCACCGACATCCACATCTTCAATATACATATAATCAACCACGACGATTCGAGTTTTCAATTCTCTAGTGGGAACAGAACCCATGTCCGATACTGGTCAGCTCTCTATATCCTCTCGTACATCTGAGGAGACCATTACCATGGCCAATGTTCCTAAAGAAAACGACAGGCTAGCTACGCTTCCTTTCCGAAGAAAAATCGCCCTCACTGCGTTCCTGTGTCTGGCTCCATTCCTCGACACCTTGGCCAATGCTTCCCTCTTTGCTGCCTTCCCGCCTATCTCATTAGATCTTGGTATCTCAAACAGTAACGCTGTCTGGATTGTAAGCGGTTATCAGCTTACTTTTGCGGCACTTCTTCTCGGTGTAAGCATATTCTCCTTAATCTTACGATATGGACCTCAATATATTCACAGAGCGGACGAATGAGCGATTTGTACAATTCCAGTAAAACCTTGATTCTACTTGTGTATCAACTGGTATTGACTACTTTATAGAATATGTCTTCCTAACGGGGGTAGCATTTCTTTCAGCATTCTCTTTGGGCACTGGATTTGCGCGGGACGAGGTTACTTTATTCATTCTCCGCGCTTTCATGGGCGTCGGTAAGTCTCCTTGACAGATGTTGGACGGTGTTACTCATTACCCGATAGGAGCTGCTTTGACAGTCCCTTCTGCGCTACATCTCATCATTCATCTGTTCCCAGACCCAGCGCAACAGTCAAAAGCCATTGCTGTATTCGGAGGTTTCGGGGCTCTCGGCAATGGTATGTTGTTTTCTGTTTTACATATTATGTGATGTAATAACACGACGTCTCATCGGCAATAGTGTTCGGGCTTCTAGTTGGCGCTTTCATTATTCAATGGACAACTTGGCCCTGGCTTTTCTATGTTTTCTGCATAACGGGGACGGTTGTATTCGTCGCTGTGGCTCTGCTATCACCTTCTCCCGAGCGCGCCGTCGTTGTTAGCAACATGGAACGACTCAAACGTCTCGACCTTGGCGGGATTTTCCTGGTGACTGGTGAATTTGTTTGCCATTTCCGTCAATCTAATGTCGACTGATGAAACACATTCAGCTGGCCTCGTGCTCTTCATATTCGGTGTGACAGCCGGTTCAGTGAATGGCTGGACAAGCGCGAGGTGCTTGGCCCCGCTTATCGTCTCAGTGTTTCCAATGACTGCATTCTTTTTCTGGGAAGCGCGCCTCCCTGAGGAGCAAGCTGCTATGTATGTTTCTACGCGAAAATTATTGTCACCGAGCTCATATCATCCCGCAGTCCTCCAAACCTTTGGCGAGTGAGAAACTTTACAGTCCTTGTTGTGGGATCTGCGACTATGCATTACTGGTGGTTTGGAGTTGTGCAATTCATGTTCTCATGGGTCTGGCAAAACGTTTATCACTGGTCACCCATAATTACTGCCCTTCGTTTGTGAGTAACTTCATTGAGATTGCTGACTATGTCTTTCGCCTTACTGTTAAAAAGCCTTCCTGTAGGGGTATTTGCCTGCGTCGCGACCCTTACAATCAGCTTTCTCCGGAAACGTTTCCCGTTGAAATGGGTCCTTGTGTCTGCGCAATCCATTGCTTTAGTTGCCACAATACTTCTGACGTTCGGTGACTCACCACAACGTTATTTCCCTGTCGTGCTTCCTGGATTCATTTTGGGAGCCTTCGGCATTGGAACTGCTTTTCTATCAGTCAAGTATGTTGCTCATTATCGAATGTTTGTCGCGTAACTCATCCTCGTTTAGCATTGCTGTTTTCGCTTCTACGCCACCCGAGAAAGCTGGTGTGGTAGGCTCCATCTTCAATTGTTTCCAACAGCTTGGCAGCGCAGCTGGAAGTGCTATCGTAACTTCTATCCAGACAAGCGTTGAAGTGAATCATGGCGGACCTACTTCATTCTTCGGACGAAGAGTGGGTCTTTGGTTTCAAGTCGGATTGCTTGCCATCAGTACCATATGCCTCCTAATTTTCATGCACAATGACATACCCCCGAAAAAGCAGGCTGTTGGGGATAAGGAAAAGGGATTGGATACATCAGTAGAAAAAGATTCAGATCTAGCTGAGAAGGAGGGCGAATAGGTGATATATCCAGGATATACTATAATCGTCACCGATTGATATTTCGTAACTTTCCTAGCAATTGTCCAGACGTTTGCGGCATAGACTCCCATTGTAGCATAAGGGTGTTGTATGATATTACATGGCTTCGTTTCAGAGTGATTAATTACATCAGGGTTTAATAACTGTTGGTGCCGACTCAATTGCGCTTCTCGGCGGTGGCCAAGAATTACAGCCTGAATCATGAGGCCTGGACTCCGACTGGGGCTGTATACAAAGACTATATACTGCATGCCGTCGAGATGGAGCACCCGAATTTGTGTCGGGAAAGCAAAGTTAGGGGCAATTTAATTTTCTGAGATGAAGCTAAGGCTGAGCTAACTCAATACAGTTCGTCATCACAGCTGTTACTTATTATGTTAAGGAGCAGTCGCGGGATGTTTACAATTTTTCCAGCAGTTTATTTCGTACTCAGGGGTACACAACGTGATCTAAACATGGCGCTCCAAAACAATCAAGTCGCGCTGGAAACCTTTGACCTCGGCGTAATTCGGGATACATCGAACCACTGCAAAGCCGTTCTTCAGAAATACCTTCTTACTACCCTCGTTCTCAGTATATGTCACAGCCATTATATGACGAGCTCCTAGAAGCGGTTTGCCTATTTTGTTGATGATGGTGTCAATGGCGTCCGTCATTATGCCCCTACCATGATGACTTGCTACAACAAAATCTTGTGACTGTACGTGAGTAATAATATCATTAACTCAGCGTTAGAAGAAACCCACCTCCAATAGTCCACACGATATCAGGGTCTCCAATCGGCAATTTCATGTTGGTTTCATTATCATGTTTCGGATCCTCGAGTAAGGTCACTTCAGAACACCTGAGGAATCCTATATCTCCCACAAACAACTCGCTTCCGTCCTCCTGAATTTCCCGCAGGAATCTGACAGGACATTGAGTCAAGATTCGCTCCTTGTCGATCAACTCCTTCACACCGTGATCGCAGTTTGGTTTTATCCTATTGATCCAGTTTTGGGCGAGCTCTAATGGTACAACAGGTTGGACGACTTCAACAGCCTCAGATTTACATAACATACCAGATGTGTAAGGGAAGGGAACATTGGCCAGCCAAATATGCACTCGTTCATCATTCAAAGGTGGCAATAGGTTGGATACGTCATTATCTCGAGGCGGAGTGAGGATAATGTTAGGGTGCTTTTGCAGGCGGAGAAACGGTTCCCCTGTTTGCGGGTTGACTTCCAAGGGTCCAAGGGTCCCCATGCTGTAGGCGGCTGGCATCTGGCTGCTTGCCCGGACTTTTAAGTTCTCGCGGTCGCCACCCATCGGGGACTTCAGACCATGGTGAGCGATTCTCCATATGTTTATCAGTAGTGCATGACAGCATGAATGGCAGGGACGGCATTAGAAAGGATCATGTTGAGTGGGGTGATTACCATCGTTCATCATGATTTTACAAAATCGAGCGGCTGAAGATTCAGCCAGCAAATCTACGATATATATCGCTTTTTTCAACTACACTTGTGAATGACTTACCCAGCGACTACTGGCGTACCGGTGCTTGTCATGAAATCAGCCTAGTAATCAGGATAAGGACCACGAGTTAGGGGAGGGGAAGTCTTCCATTTGCCTAACAATCATAGCAACCTTACAGCGAATGTCGTCGATTAATGATCGAGATCGGCGATCGGGAATTTCAACCCCACACATTTGATATTGCTGATTAGAGAAAAACGCAACTACAGATGCCAACCTAAGTAGTGACCAGTGTGAATATTCGAACCATCACAGGGTGGCAAGCGTTAAATTCATGGCCCATGGGTCAACCTTCAGCTTCAACGTTCAACCCCCAAACATATTCGATGACACTTGTAGCCTTGAGGATTAAGTACACGGCATTTTCTCCCCGTAGGAAGAATCGGCGGTCATCCAAAAAAAAAACCAATTCTTATCACTACAAATCGAAAAAAATACAACAATGGGTCGTGTGATCATGAAAGAATAGGGATTACTGCAGGAGGAAGTAGGATGTATTCAAGATAATAATAAAAGACCTCAATCAATCGACCGAAGAAGTTGAAATCCCGATAACAGTATAACAAGAACCGAAACCAAAAATCCCACCAAAGCAGGATGCGCAACCGCCGCCAACACACTATCATTCAACGAACACTGCGCACACGTCCAATCTAAAACATCAAAGTTAAAAAGAAAAAAAAAAGAAAATCGCAAAAAGCAGAAAGATAATAATACGCACTATCCAAAGGAACATAATCCCTAGGCGTATACATCCCAAACTTCAACCCCGCAAACTGTCTCATCAACCCCGGTCCAGGAATCGCACTCTCCCCCCTCTCATCCCAAATCGTCAACCTAAAATTCCCCGGCCCCAAAGGCAATTCCTGATTCTCCTCTTGATACTTTTTCAAATCCCAAATCACCTCCGTCGCCGTCCCAGGTATCACACCCGCTTCATTCATACCTGAGACAGAACCGACGGGGTAGGTGTTATGGGTATCGTCGCATATAGCTTTGATGGTGAGGTGTTGAGGTTGTTGGAGGATGTAGGAAAAGTTCCAGCCGAAAGTGATGTTTTGGAGGCCTATTTTGTAGTAGGATGTAGAATGTTGGGGGGGTTGAGTTAAAGTCAAGAATCCCACTTGAGCGGTTATAGGAAATGCTGGTGAAGATGGGGAGGTAGCAGATGTGAGGAGATTGGAAGAAACAGTGCCGTTGAGCGAGATAGAATTTGTTGTAGTGTTTGTGATATTCATGGTATCCGGGGTATTCGGGGTATTGCTGGCGGGAATATTGGTCGATGTAGGAGCGGGAATGGGAACGATAGTTTGACCGGGAGAAGAACTTTGCGACATGGCTACGGCGGTGGGGAAGAAGGTAGCGCCAGACAAGGATGATGGTCGGGCGAGTGAAAGTCTGAGACGAAATTAGAATGGCCCATGACAGCGTCGATCTCCTCGCACTTATATAACGGTATGAAAATGTAACGGAACGAACTCAAGGAATGAAGAGAAACAATTACGACGGAAAACAAACACCACAATCCTCCCAATGGAAAAGAAAAAACGATAGAGAAAAAACCGATTCCCTCTCAAGGTATCAACGCCTCGATAGCAAAACTCGTAACCTGTGGCAAATACGCACTAGCCGCCAACTCCAAAATGTGTACATCATCAAAGGACTGATGACCATTAAAACCCCCGATTAATAGAACTCTACTGTCTGCGAGCGCTGTAGCGTGATATCCTCGTGGAGATGGAACTTTTCCGTAAACAGGCCGAGTTTCGTATTGCAGTGAAACTAATTTGTATCAATATATGCGGTCAAAATAAAAGAGGAAACGTTACCGAGGTTAAGGAGAACGAGTTCAGATGTATATTCGGTACTGTCATGACCACCGAATATGAATAAATAAGAACCGACTTGAGTTGAGCTGTGTGCCAAGCGTCTATATGGAATGTTGGTTTTGATTTGTGTCCATACGAGTGTATCTATGCGCGATTAAGTGAATTGAAAAAAGGGGGAAGGAAAGACCAAACGTACCGAGGTTTAGAGTCCAGAGTTCGTCGAAAGAATCTTTTCCGTCACTTCCTCCGATGATGACCATGATATTTCCTACAAGATTAGCGGTATGATAACCTCTCGATTCAGGTTTTTTTATACCCTTCGTCTCGACCAAATCCCATGTCAGAGTGACATTACCGTCTTTGGTCTTCCCACTTGATGAAGAACTGGGTGCATAAGGTCCATAGAAACCACCACCACCGACGTGATATACACCATGATATCCTCCGGATCCAGTTCCTCCGCCTATAGCACCCGTCAAAGGCGCAACATCCAGAGTCCAAACATCATCCAGAGCCATCATACCATTCCCACCTCCAAAAACCCAAATTTTATTTTCATACAGTACGGCTGTATGAGCTCTTCTTTGAGGTGGTGAAGGACCTGGAGCAATTGTTGGGCGAGACCACCGACGTGTGAGTGTATCGAGGACGTATACGGAATCATAATATACTGAACCGTGGCCTCCGCCGATGAATACAATTTTGTGGTTGGCGACGAGTGTTGCGGAGTGAGCTCGCGATGGAGGAGGCGTGTCGCCCAGACATTCAGGATGTGTCCATTGCATGGATTCTATATATATATGCAGAATAAATTTGTTTATGATTTTGGCACAGGTTATGCACGCACCGACATTCAAACAATAGATATCTTTCCAACTCTCCCTATCATCACATCCACCAAACAGCCAGACGACATTATCAATGACAGTGATACTGTGCGCGCGCATACTTCGATTCGGAATGGCACCGTAGACTGGGGCGCGACTCCAATACATACCGGTACTTGGGGCCTGTTCGGCGTCCTTGTCGTACACGAGTCGGGGTGTAGACTTCATTCTAGGAATGTGTGCATCACCTCTATGGTGATAGCGAGATGATGACGACGACGAAGTTTGGCGAGGAGTGTGGATGGAGGGTGTCGAAGGGGCGCTGGAAGGGGTGAGATTACTGGATGCTGCTCGCCTGAGCGAAGTGCGGGGTTGTTCGGAGGGAGAGTCGCTGGCGCTGACAGCGAGAGACCGTAGGCTGGATGCTTTGCGCGCTGTGCCCGTCGTGTTCACGCTGAGCCTGTCCATCGAGGCGCGGTGCAGCGACGACGCGGAGGAAGCCATTCACAACCAAGTTAATGACCAAGTTAATGACTAGTAAGTCCTAATAGTAACATCACACATCACACCAATGTCCCACGAAGTAAACAGTACGCCACATCCTACGTCCGCCTCTCATGTCTGTCGTTCAGCTTCCCTATGAATTATGGTACCATATCGCTGCTTATTTAACTCTCTATGACATGGAACGTACCAAACTCTATGCCCTCAACCGACCTTTTCTGACTTCGTACCTCCGCGAACAATACAAGACACTGCGTCTTGTATTTAGCTGTGGGTCCTTCCACTTTACGAACGCTGACCCAATCACATTATCTGAAAGATTGAGCCACATTCGGTGAGTAGTTCCTTCCAACTTGAATGATGTCATCTAACAAGTCGAAGGTCACTGATTGCGGAGAACGTACGGACTCTCAACGTCGTTCTCGAGCAGTACTCATTTCAACCAGAGTACGAGTTTTCAACCAACAAGATACTACGCATACTCCCAAAAAAACTTCTCCTCAAAAGGAGGATACATAAATTGCGGAAAAACTTTCCGTCATCTCAACAAATCCTCGGCGCCTTTTCGAAATTGAAGAACCTCACTTCAATCAATTGTGCCCTTCTCACAGAGTGTCCTCCTTTCGTCTTCGACTCTCAACGGTTTCTTACGTCTGGTATCAGCGTTGCATGGACTTCGTCAAGGAACACCTTAACATGCCTGGTCCTCACAATGCATATATACCCACTAAACGATCTCGGTCTGGATGCAATTACTTTTCCTCATCTACAACAATTCCATCTCATCCTTCGCTCCAAGAAGTTATGCGTAGTTGTCAATCGAGAAATCGATAGCACTCCCTCGGAGTCCTTGACAATTTCAGCCCCCTCTATGGCCCAATTTTTGGCACGGCACCAATATACTTTGGAGACCCTCACTCTAGCATTCCCTATAAATGCTCAAAAGTTCGCCGCTGATCTCCTCAATCAATTTCCTCTCCTTCCATCCCTTTATGACCTTCAACTCCACTTTACGCCAGATGGTATCATCAGGACTCCTTCCCTTCCTCTCGGATTATTTAAGACCTTGGAATCAAACTCCAAATCCCTGAAAGGTCTCTCTTTAGTCTTCGACGATTTATTTGGTAATTGTGATTTTCCACATGAAGAAGATATACAGCTTTATCGTGATTGGTGGACCGCTCAATCCTTTGAGAGAATTCAATTCCCGAAATTGGAACATCTTCGATTGGACTTTGATGAAGTCATTGATGATACACCTCTCATGCTTCAACTTGCCGTATCCTTGACAGTGAGTCAGTCCCTTATTTTTCGGTACCCAAGTTCCGCCTCGTATTCATGTAATTTATTTTTTTCGCAGGCAAATTCTCTTCATTTGGAATCTGATATAGTTCCATCTGATATTGAACGGTTGTCCACGCTATATGCAAACTTGGAGCGAAAATGTCAAATGGAAACTCTGATTCTATCAATTAGAACATTGACTCCTTCCATTCTATCGTGTCTCGCACTTGGGTTTTCTAGAATCAAGACATTGAAATTACACTATACCTGTATTGGTTTAGACGATTGGGATCACGATCCAGCTATATTCATACAGGTCAGTAATTCTAAATCCCAAAAATGAAACACATATGTTGTTAATCACTGCTAATCATTAAAATAGGAAATTTCGCAAAGGAGGTTTCCGAATTGGTCACTGGAGAATATATATTTCTTTGATCGATGGGCAAAGCGTCGTGATCATCAATTATTCAAGAAAGCGATTGTGAAGGCTCTTCCTCGAATACAATCCGTTCATATTTTATTGGAAGGATGGCAGCATGATCGATTACGGGTACCTCGTATTGATGCTGAGAGGTTGTAATGTAATGAGGGCGGAGTCGGTGGTTCACGCGATACGTCAGTCAAAGTTCCGTTATCAAATCAAGAGCGTTCAGGCTCATCATGATCATTGAACTTAACAGATAGACTAATTATTGTTGATATGGCAGTCAAATTAAATTGGATAGCAGAACAGGCGCAAATTACCCTTTAATTCCAGGACACTACCTTCGCTGCACGCTTTTGACTATCATGTACTTCGAACCACAGGGATATTACCGAAACGCTATTCTGCTGATAGACATCATCTCATTAAAATCAAAGCTTATATATAATAAGTATTACTCCCTGTGAAAGTGAAGTATCGTGCAAATCATCGAACCTCTTTGACCACCATAATCTCCCTCTGGATAGTTACTAAATTTTTACCATTCACAGATAATCCTTTTATGTACGGCTGTACTCAGGACTCAACTAATTTTATTCAAGTTTCCTTGATTGAACGTCGTCGCCTCCTTTTCCCCAACCCCTACTTGGTCATTGATGATGTTTTCTTCTTTATACCAGGAAAATCGTAATACTTCATCGAGTCGAATCATTTTAGGAGTCCCGCCGATACCACCATCGATTGATTATCTCGTATTTCCATTGGTTCCTTTGACAAAACGCGTTTCGACCAACCATCCCGAAGCAATCAATCGCTGGAATCCAGTCAAGACGCAAGCGCGGCTCACGGTAGAAGTACTCACCCCTGGGTGCTGACTTCGAGCTGGTAAAACTTGTGAATTTGGAAGGAATCTCAATTCAGATCGGTCCCGAGCTCGATGATTCGTTTACAGTTGGCTATACATCTTACCCATCCACCTCCAGCTATGGATCTTTTCCAGATGAGAGGACCCTCTTCGAGACACCTTCCACCCTCATTATTTCGTCGTGGTGGTCAATTCCAGCCCCTGAGAAGACATCCAAGTCACCCGCGATGGCGATCATTAGCCAGTCACATAACTCTTTGGCTCATCTTTTATCCACTCTTGCTTTCTGTTGTCATGTTGGTTGCGAAAGGTCGTACGTTATTTTAGACACCTTTATTTGTGGCGATTGGGTTTCTGAGTCAGGAGAGGTCAGGAGTCGGTCTCGATTATAGCTGGACGGTCCGAGTCTGACCATGAGGATCCTTCAAGTGTCTGATCACTGATCACATCATTCCTGGCAAATTTTGTCGGCCTGGCTACTGGTTGACCGAACCTCTGATTACTGATACTAGTACATACTAGTACATATTTGACTCGAGGTGACGAAAACCCTGTTTTTATTGCTGGGTGATCATACTTCCCGCAGGATTTTAGGGACATCTAGGTTTAGGAAGTTCAAGGATTATGTTGTGGCCTTTTTTGTGATGTAGAAATTTGTTGGCCGATGAACTTCGTCATCTGGAAATCTGGCATACAGCCACAACAAAGGCATCAGTACAGAGATTGGATAGAAGTCGCTACAGGCTTTATCTGTTGCGAAGTAGGAGATCCAGATATTGTTGGGCATAGTCTTCGCCCATCAAGTGGCCACCTTGACAGTAACGGCGTGTCGGGCAAACCGAGCAAGAAGCTGACAAGGTATATATAACGAAATTCTTCAAAACAAATCATATTGATCCGTTATCTCAAAGGCAGGAGGCATCTGTGAAGGGGTCCTCTGACAGGGTCCAGAGGCCTTCAGGAATCCTCATTTGAAATTCCCTACGGCATCTCGGCAATATTCTTTGGAAATAAGTTAGGGTCCCTACACGGTCCCGGGAAGTCATCCACTAATACAACTTTGCTACTTGACTCAAAAATGACGGAACAGGCCAGTCATTTTATCGTTTTTATGCTATATATTACCAAGACGGTGATAAACAACCAAATGGCGATTGAAATGAGTCAATCTCTCACAAGGCTAAAGTCAATCAAGCAGCTAATGGATCTAGCCAGCGGTTCCGTCGGCGAGATAACTCAGAGATGACTAGGCTGTGTCATCTTTTCGGCTACTTGTCCGCGTTATTCTGAGGCATCAGTGATTGTTTACAAAGCGAAATTGATGGTTCTCATGCCTGAGTACGGATTAACCCTTAACCCTGGAACTTCCGATTTTCTAAGGCCGCGCAGGTAGTGGGCAAGGCAGGAAATGGTCAAATACATTGGAGAGAGAAGTATAGGCCTTGCATACACGAGGCGGGTACCCTTCGAGAAAATTCGAGGAAAAGTGATCCAGGGTGTTATCAGAAATGTTCACTGATCGTGATAGTGTGATACGGTACGGATTCACCATTCGTTATCAGCATACGCGGGTTCACGGCATCCTCAGAGCTCGTAAGAAAGGTCCAACCTGGTCCACCTGGGTATTTGAGTCCGTCGAAGGCGGATTGTTTACCTCTTGATGTTTCAAAAGTCAGTATTTTCTGTCCGCGGCACAACGCATTACATATCTTTCAGGCACACGAAAAAAACGACATTTATGACAAAGCAAAGACAGAAGCCCACATTTTCAACATGTATATAACCCACTACGAGACTTTTCATACGGAAGTCTTTCTCGAGAACCAGAATCATGTCCGAAGCTGCTCACTCCGCCGCACCCTCCCATACTTCTGAGAAGACTGTAACAGATCCTCCTAAACCAAACGACCCGCTGGCTGCGCTCTCTTTGCGACGAAAAATTGCTCTTACAGCGTTCCTATGTCTAGCTCAATTCCTCGACACTTTCGCCAACTCAGCTCTCTTTGCTGCCTTCCCTCCCATTTCATTGGAACTCGGCATCTCGAACAGCAATGCTGTCTGGATTATAAGCGGTTATCAGCTTACTTTTGCGGCACTTCTGCTCGGTGTAAGCATACTCTCTTTATCTTTATCATCTGGTCCTGAACAAGTCTACAGAGCGGACGAATGAGCGATTTGTTCAATCCTAGTAAGGGTCTACTTCCACAACTATTCTGACGAGTATTGACTTCGTTATAGAGTATGTCTTCTTATCGGGAGCTGCATTGCTTTCGGTATTCTCCTTGGGCACTGGATTCGCCAAAGACGAAGTTACTTTGTTTATCCTCCGCGCTTTTATGGGTGTCGGTAAGTCTCTTTATGACAGATGTCCGAGTGACATTACTCATAACCCAATAGGAGCTGCTTTGACAGTCCCTTCCGCGCTACATCTCATCGTTCATCTATTCCCGGACCCAATGCAACAGACAAAAGCCATTGCCCTGTTCGGAAGCTTCGGAGCTATAGGTAACGGTATGTCGCGTCCCTTTTGCAGATTGTGTAACGCAATGATATGACGTGTCTTCGCTACAATAGTGATCGGGCTTATTATTGGCGCTCTCATTATCCAATGGGCAACTTGGCCGTGGCTTTTCTACGTTTTTACCATAGTTGGAGCAGTCGTATTCGTCGCTGTGGCCATTTTATCACCTTCTCCTGAGCGTGTCGTCGTTCTTAGTAACATGCAACGCTTCAAACGTCTCGATCTTGGTGGGATCTTCCTGGTGACTGGTGAATTTGTTTGCCGTTGCCGCCTATATCATATCCACTGACAAAATATATTTCAGCTGGCCTCGTACTTTTCATATTCGGTGTGACAGCCGGTTCGGTGAATGGTTGGACAAGCGCGCGATGCTTGGCTCCGCTGATCATTTCAGTGTTTCCGATCGCTGCATTCTTCTTCTGGGAAGCGCAACTTCCCGAAGAACAAGCTGCTATGTATGTTTTCTGCGCCAAAATGCTAGTCGCGGTACTGATGTTATCCCGTAGTCCTCCGAGTCTCTGGCGAGTGAGAAACTTCACAATCCTCGTTGTAGGATCTGCGACTGTGCATTACTGGTGGTTTGGAGTTGTGCAGATCTTGTTCTCGTGGGTCTGGCAAAATGTTTATCACTGGTCTCCCCTCATTACCGCCCTTCATTTGTGAGTCATTTCACTCTTATTTTTGACTATGTCTTTTGTCTTACCGTTATCAAGCCTTCCCCTCGGGGCATTTGCCGGTCTAGTAACGGTTACGATCAGCTCTTTCCGGAAATATTTTCCGCTAAAATGGATCCTAATCTCTGCGCAAGTTCTCGCCTTGGTTGCAACATTACTTTTGACTTTTGGTGACTCACCACAACGCTATTTCCCTTTCGTATTTCCTGGATTCATTCTGGGAGCGTTTGGGGTTGCGACGGCCTATCTAACAGTCAAGTATGTTACTCGTTATGGAATGTTATAACGTCACTCAACTCGTTTAGCATTGCTGTGTTTGCTTCTACGCCACCCGAGAAAGCTGGTGTGGTAGGCTCCATCTTCAACTGTTTCGAACAGGTTGGAAGCGCAGCTGGAAGTGCTATAATAACTTCTATCCAGACAAGTGTTGAAGTAAATCATGGCGGACCTAACTCATTCTTTGGACGAAGAGTCGGTCTTTGGTTTCTATTCGGATTAGTTGCCATCAGCACCCTATCCCTCCTCATATTCATGCACAACGACATTCCCCCGAGCAAAACGGTGATCACAGATAACGAAAGAGGCTTGGATGCGCCTGTGGAGAAAGACTCAGAGACGGTCGCGAAGGATGAAAAATAGATGACATACGGAATCATACCGATTATCATTTCACTACTTTTCTAGGATAGCATTGACAGACATTTGTGGCATAGATTCTCATTGTAGCAATAGGGTCCTGTATGATACCCCCGTAATTTCATTTTAGAGTAAGTTTTAGAGTCTCATTGCCCTTGATATCGAGTCAGCTTGTACGACCAAGGGTAATACATAATAAACGAGGCAGGATGCGAAGAGAAACTGTTAATGCACTATGCAACATCCTTTTAGAGGCTAAAATAATCTGACCTTACTGACGGAGAACAGGAAGGACACTGTTCGTTATTGCAGCCTTCACTCATTATGATAACCAATTATCGCGGAACGTTTATTTCTTTTCCACCCGTGTTACTGCTCTCCATAGTACCCAACGCAACCTAAACATGGCGCTCCAAAACAATCAAGTCACGCTGGAAACCTTTGACCTCGGCATAATTTGAGATACACCGAGCCACTGCAAAACCATTCTTCAGAAACACCTTCTTACTACCCTCGTTTACAGTATACACCGCAATCACTATATGACGAGCTCCCATAAGCGGTTTACCAATTTCGTTGAGGATGGTGTCGACAGCGTTTGTCATTATACCTCTACCATGGTGACTTGCCACAACAAAATCTTACGAATTTGAGTGGGTAACAATGCTATCAAGTTGATTAGAAGAAGCCTACCCCCAATAGTCCACACGATATTGGGGTTGCCGGCCGGCAGTCTCATATTCGTTTCATTGTCGTGTTTCGCATTTTCCAGCTGGGTCATTTCAGAAGACCTGATAAAACCTATATCTCCTACAAACAATTCGCTTCCGTCCTCCTGTATTTCCCGCAGGTATCTGACAGGACATTGAGTCAGGAATGACGACCCGTTGATCAACTCCTTCAGACCCTGGTCACAGTCTGCTTTTATCCTGTTGATCCAATTGTGAGCGTGTTCTAATGGTACGATCAGTACCTTGACAGTTCAGAAGCCACAAATATACGAAACATACCAGATGTGTAAGGGAAGGGAACACTGGCCAGCCAAATGTGCACTCGCTCATCATTCAAAGGAGGCAGCAGGTTGGATATGTCATTATCCCGAGGAGGAGTGAGGATAATGTTAGGGTGTTTTCGTAGGCGAAGAAACGGCTCTCCCGTTTGCGGGTTGACTTCCAAGGGTTCAAGGGTCCCCATGCTGAGTTGGGTGACCCTTTAACAACTTGCGCGCATTTTTAAGCTCTGTCTAGCGCTCAGCATCGGGGACTTCAGACCATGGTGGGTAGATTATCCTTATATCTAACAGTAACGGTGCAGGACAGGGTCTAATGACGGTGACGGCATCAGAGGGGATCATGATGGGATCATGGCGAACGAATCCGGATCCGGATTCCAGGCCTCGATTCATTTTGTTTTTGCAAGCCCGAGGGCCGAAGGGTCAACTTTACTGAGGTCAGGGTTCAAAATCACGATCCACAATCTTAGTATATCGCTTCCATCTCGAAGTATTGGTTTGGCCAGAAAGTTAGTAAACCGTAAACATCAGTAAGAGTACCCCATTGGTCTGAGCGATCATGCGTACGAAGAGGATGGTAGAGTGGCTTTCAGTTCTTACTTAGCGAGGGGTGGTGGACTTTTTACTAACTTCCGAAAACATGGGTGGACATGATCAAGCGAACATGACTCTAGGGTAAGTTACATTTCGCTGAGATATCCACACATTTTCCACTTTCTTCGATGACGAGGCTAAGAGAACCATCGTGAATTTTTTTCAACTGGAGCCATATCTGCTTGTTCCAATCAAGATCATAGCCCGAAGTCCAAAAAACGAAGTTGTCGATGAGGCCAGTTCTTTCTTCCAATAATTGCACCAGATCCTCCCCGATCTTTGAACTCATTTTCTGCTTTCTTTCATCCTCCGTTCTCATTAAAATCTCGCACCGAGTGAGTTGGGGAAACAGGAGGATCAACTCATCAGAATTCGTCGGTTTCCGGAAAAGAATATGAAAGACTTTGTCCAAGAAAGACTCGGTACACCCATCAACTCGAAGTAAATTGAGACTTATATCATGTCGAGTATGGTCAAGCCAAGTGTGTGTCAAATTGTCAACTTCCCCGTGCATGCCCGTGAAGTTGATTTCCTTGAGTGACTTCGGAAGGCGTTTGAAGAATGAAGTAGCATTAAGAAAGTGATCGGAATTACCCATATTTAACCATGTGAGGTTTTCCAATGCCGGAACATGGATATGCTTGAGTAAGAAGAAGGTCCAACGAAACAGACGACTACTATCAAGCAGATGCCAGGTGAATTTGATGAGACACTTGTGTACAAGAGGAAGCTGCGTAATGGTGGGAAATGTGTCTTGTACTGGAAAGTAAGGAGAGATGGAGTGAAATTCAACCAAGTTTTGACATTCAATGAGGAAACCCATGCAGACGTCGATAGGAATACGGTTGAATGTGAGGTGAGTGATTGACGATCTCGCTGGCAATTCGATGCCGACGCGCCGAGACGGACCAAAAATAGAAAGTCGATGCAGGTTGGTAGACGAGATTTGTAGGCTTAAGTTTGGGTCTACATCACGCCACTTCCACCAGCGTAAATCCAGCGCAGAGAGCTGGGACATTTTTGGAAGCACCGACTCTACCCATTGAATGGGGAGGTAGCAAAGCCCCAGGCTTCGAATGCGATGGGAGTTCCTTACTATCATGTTTTCAAGTGCAGGAGAAAGAGCACACGCGGGGCTCCCTGTTGGTTCCGGGCGACGGCCAAGATCGATGGTGAGAGGCAAGCCGCCTGAATTATCGAGGCAGAGCTTGAGATACTGTTCGCAACTCTTTTCAGTCGCCCATCGCAGGGAAAAGGAAACATAATTCCATAGTTCAGGTGTGGATTGCACGATACCATACCAATGGTTCGACACCGATCGAAGGACTAAATGGAACAAGCGCCTCTCTCCGCGATTTTGCGCGAAAACACAGTATGGAAATGGAGATGCGTGTTGAAATATGATAGATAAGAGTTCGGGCGGCACAAAGCGGATAAGGGACTGGATGCTGTTGAGTCTTCGGCAGAGGTCTACATATCGTGGGTGAGCACACGGATTGTCGATCAAGCCTTCGATGATGAGCATTTCACTGCGAATACCGGCAGCTTCATCATCAACTGCGTAGATGGGAGAGCTTGAGTTTCTATCGAGAGAGAAACAGTAATCAGAAGAAGTTGCAAACATGAATTTCCAATAGCTTGGGATAAATCGCCAACAATGCTAATGGATTCAGACAGCAAGCGAACGTCAATCTCAGGCGTGTGAAATGTAGTAGTAATCTTAGTGCGGAGAAATTTATTAGTAACTCCGACATGCATGGGCATGTAGCGGCATTTCAATTTCCAGATCAGTGTTTTCGTCGCGAACCGGATAGTCACCCTCAGTTAAAAAATTTCTCAGGATCTATCAGGCTGATCCAGGTCAATTCAAGATAATTCGGGATAATTCAGGCTGATTTAGGGTCAGTTTGTACCCTGGAGGTTGATGAGAGTTTGAGTTTGAGTTCTTACACCTTGAATGATGCCTAAACACAGTCGGCCTGAGCATGGCCCAACAAATGTTCCACATCCAAAGCAACGTGCCTGAACATTGGCTGATCATGTTCTAGCATTGGTCGTGAAAGAGGACAAATTCCAGCCTATGTTCAGGACCTGAAATTCCCGAAAATGCCTGCAAACCTCTTTTCGATCATGAGAGATGAGCTTGACATAGCACAACTATTAGTGACACTGCGTGGCGAGGGTGGTCTGCTAAAGCGACATACGTTTATCAACGTTAACCATTTTAACAAGTCAGTCTAACTTAATACGACTACTCGATGTTCAATGTCAGCCTATCCCAAGGACAGACTTGGGACAGACCAAAATTTGCTACTAACTAAATCTCGAAATAGAAGCACCTACCACCGGTATTATAATTCTTCCCGTCACCTTAGTGTCACTAGTACTATCCCAGGCCACACTATAGAAAATCGGCGCCACGCGCAGCCTGAAGCCAGCCACCGATACATCACTTCGTCCGAGACTATCCCGTCATCGTATTGAGATGAAATTTAAAATTCAATCGTCGGTCACTATGCCAAGGTCCCGTATCACTTGTAAATAACCTATGCTCAACAACTTCAATAGATGAACATTCAACATTCACTTATTCAATTCATCATAACGATCAATTATTGCCGGGTCGATCAGCTATAGTACATCTATAGAACCCCCGCCAATTTACATCAACTTAACAAACGGCTCCGTCAGGGAGGGTCGCACAACTATGGTGGGTATCAGCTTCTGTAAAAGTTCTCATCAAGCAACAATGACTGACATGGGACCATTAATACTTTTGCAACACTGTTGATAAGGTGTGCAATAATTGTCACCGCCTTGGAAGACAATTAGCCTGAAATTCATTTGAGAGTGCCAGTGTGTTGATAGACTTACAAGGGACTGGTGTCGAAACGGCCGATGCTTGAATGGCAAAGAAGGCAAAGACGGTAGCGGCAAGTTTAAAAGTATACATGACTGGTAGTATGGATGAGATTGAGGGATATTGAAAAGATTCACTGGTTTTTATAACACCTGTGTCAACATTAGGCCGACTTGGCAGGAGGATTGGGGCATAAAGACCGCCCATATGTTCCCCTGTTACTCTTTCCGAGGCACTAACAATGGAGCTGCCATGGAGTCAACGCCATTCGGGTGGCGATGCAGGCACAATTAACTAATGTTTAGAAATAAATAGCTGCTCCGTCCGCGTCTCATCCGCTCCAAGATGCATCGAGGATTTTGAACCCCGAGTGCCGCGGAATTACTTACATTCTTCTATACTACTTGGACTATTCTGTTTTGTTCTCAGTCTAAATCATACCGTTGTCCAAAAATGGGTTTTGTAGTCCACCCTTTTCGCGTTATAGTTCCCCGAGCATCGAAATTCAACCTTGGGAAGTTTACGGCTCGTCGGGCGAGTTCGTTGGTTCGCTGTCATTCACTTCGAAGTTCGAAGACTAGGGCAATTAACTAGGCAATAAGCAGTCTGTGACCATCAAAAAAAAAGTTTCTAGATGTCAGGCCTCCCTGATCCTGAATCTGTTTCAATGAAGTTCCCTCTACGTAAACGTTTCCGCATACGACGTTGTCCCTCGGCGTTTTCTGCTCGTTTCATCTGACCAAAATTGAAATTGGAATGGACATTATTACCATTCTCCAGCTTTCATCCCATCATTCGCATCATTTCGAGGACTGCGATCCACCGCAGTCTACTTTAAATGAAGACGTATTCGATCATGAGCGCGAATCGGCGAGACGGTGGACATGATGGAGATAGGTCGGAAACTGTTAGAAGACCAGTTTGACTTTGAGTTTGACGTTGATAGCTAAGTAAAGATGGTAGTATCATGAAGTCCCGCAGTTTAAAGGGATCATGCTGAAAAATGAAGATGAGGCAAGGAAAAATACTCAAGTACAAATCCATTGTTTTCAAAGCCTCCGGTTTTTAAAGTCCTCTTTCGTCAATTCATTGAAGTATTGAAATCGTGGAAGCGCTTGAGTGAGGGCCGCTCGGAATCTCTCTTCGTTGATACAGCCCCGTCTTGCGGGTTCCGAAGAAATAAAAACGCGCCGAGCGCCATAAAGCTGTAGTCCGAGAGTCTTTCAGATACCTATAAAGTAATAAATTTGGATAGATCGTGAATGGACTCGTCAGGAAATGACGCACAGGATACAGGCTATAATAAGAATGGTCTTTATCAATAATGACGCATGCCTATTTCCTTGAGGTTGGAAAAGGGAAGTTAATGTAGCCGGAGTCAATGCCTTAATTGACACGTTCAACGTTTCTAGACATCCATCTTTAGCCTCCGCAAATGTATCAGCTAGCTGCTGGATGTCGAATAGAGAAAACACCACGTGTAAATCTAAAAATCTGACCTTGGCGAAACGAGATTACGGAAATGGTAATGAATTAGGGACGCATTGTAGAGGTCGATTGTGCAAACTAGAGACAGATGGGCACATGATTTATCCGCAATTCGAGCGATTCCAGCGAGGGAGCCGGATGCCAAAGAACTGTTGAGATGTCCACCAGTCCCAGTGTTTTTGCGCCAAATATAACTCGGATTCCCGACATCGGAAAGTCGAATTAAATTTCGTTAATGATGGTCCAGGAAAGGCGGGTTCCAAAGTTTGGAGTAGAGCAAGGGAAAATAGAACAGAACTCGTACTAGAATCGTCTGGCCAGAAGTTAAATTGAAGTCCACAAATGGATAGCATCGAAGAAAATTGAGCAAGGTCGTCGGCAGCGAATTCTGGTACTTGTCTTGAGCAGTCGAATATAAAGATTTTGAAAACTTGATTGGGTATACCTCGGCGTCAATGCAGGAATCTAATCACAGACCGCGTGCAGATTAAAATAATTGATTTGGCTGAAGTGGAGTTTATTAATTGGCATAGGATTAATTCGAACGTCTGTAGACGGGGGAACGAAAGATGGTCGATGCAAGGTCTGGCAGGGGATGCAAGTCGATAGTGAGTGCAATGCGTTCCGAGAAGAGCCCCGTGCAGCGCTCAGGGGAATAAAAGGACCACATCAAAATCAACCGATGGAATGGAAACCAGATGAGCAAGGCTAGAGTGTGCATTTGATTGAGGTCAGAGCATTCGACTCAAAGCCGAGTATATCGAGGAAAAAACATCCCGGACCCATCTTTTCGACTTCGGTTCGCTATAGATCCTTGCGGAAGACGCTTAAGACCTTCTACCTCCTGACGATAAACTTCTGCTGTTTACTGCACATCTATGCAAGAAGTGCTGAGAGAGAACTACATCGAGCTTGCGAACATAGCCGAGAATTATTGAGCTCGACTTATGTCAAACGACGCCCTTATATGATGTAAAGGTAGAAACTCACTGAACATGATCTAACGTCGTGCATGATTCAAGCGTGTACAATGGAAGGTCAGGTCGTCCTACATAAGATTGAAATAAATCTCAAGAAGGGACCGATTGAAGGTGTACACGGCCATTCTGATGCGAGGTCACAAAAATGTGAAGCCATCACACCATACCGTGACGCACTCATATGGCACCCATGTCGACCCACGTCAAACAAACGTGGCAATCGCTCTAATAGGATTGTTACACAATCTCATGTTACACTGACACCTCTTCGCTATATCATTTTGATGTGAAATTCAACACCAGTACTATATGACTACTGACACTGGTATAGCGTGATCTGTCATGATAGTTGGGTACCACCATTCAGCCTCGTATGAGGTGCAGGCAGGTATATGGAAGCTGAAGTTCATCTTTGTCAATCTTGAGAGGGAGGTATCATTTGGCTGGTCCTCGACTACTTTGCATGAGTTTGCGTGGAGATTAAACAGAAAAGCCAATAACAATATAGATTTAAATGATAATTAAAACATGTGTGGGGACTGTTCAGAGACTGTCATCGATGGACTGTTGGAAATTACAAGCTACCCGAGGTATGTCTAGCTGAGGACCCGCGTGTGCATACTTGCTCCGATCATCCTTGAGTATCCCAGATAAAATTCTAGAGGTGGTTAGTAGAACATTCTAGTTAAATTCAGAGACAACGTACTTTCGGATACCAGCCGCATTACCATTTGAAATCTTCCGAATATGCTCAAGACGTATATCAACCTTATCCCAAAAGTCCGATCCATCATTAGAACAAAAAACTTCACGCTACAACAGATTTGTTAGTGGAGTTTGCAAGCTCAAGAAGTCGGGGCCGTACCATCAGAGCGAGACGTGCACAGAGAGGCACGGACACAGTGCATTGTGAGCCTTCAACTACCTTCTGTGCGAGGTGGTATATTGACCATTCTTTAGTAATGCTTTCTTTAATCTATTAATGACTCGATCAATGACTCGACACATGAGATTAATGATGGTTAATAGAGAAAAAGAAATACCATTCTTTGATGCGATGGCGGATTTGAGTTAGCTCAGCGCTGATAGCACTTGTAACGACGTTTGATGCATACGGATCTTGCTTCAGGTTTGGAGGAATATTAATATCATTCTTCTGAATGACGGCCTATAAACATGTGAGTATATTATATTATTGATTATGACACTCAAACATACCATTGTATATTCAGTTGGCATACTACCTTTGTACATGCGTAGATTCTCGGACAGAATCACGCCAAGCGCATAACTAGCAATTGTGTCCTAATATTGAGTTAGTTGAGACAACGCAATTCAAGTCAGATATATGAACTTACGTTGAGGGCTTTGCTAACGGTGAAAGGCGGTTGGTGCAACAAAACCTTGTCAACCTGGTTTTGTAGTGCGTACAGTTCTATGCACATTATACCGATCTGGACAGGTAGCGAATGCTGGTTGGAAAGATATAATAAGTAAATAGTAAGTGAACGTTAAGCACTCACTGTCATGAGATTTTCGACCTTGGTGACCTGATATGGGTGGAGTTGCTGCCTGCGGGCCATGCGTACAAGTGTAGCAGCTGAGTTCCTGAGCGTAAGAGGTGTTAAAAGCTCACGCGACAACTCAGAACCTTGAGGTGTCGCCGATGGTGAGGTTTCCTCATCTTGCTCCACTGACTGCTCTCGGGGTTCTTGGACTGATGTATTGGAATAAACAATATCATCGTCATCGTCACTGGATGCATTCAAGAACTGGAGAAGTCGAGAGTCTACCCCATCGGAAGGTTCTGGTAATCCTGCTTGAGTGGTCGGCATCGCGGAAGGAGACGGAGCGAGGTTCAGGAAAATTTGAGCAAATATTACAAATATTCATAATAACTGCATAAGGAAAATACCCGCTGAGTATCTTCAGTTATGCGTGGACGCAAAAAAGCTACACTACCAATTGGTAAGTATATTTCCGTGCTCTAAGACCTAATGGAAACACTTACTGTTTTAGATATCGAGACAAGAGACGATAAACGTATACGATGCTGCCTCTGCCTGGAACACAATGCACTTACATATAAAGGAGAATGGATCCAACAACGAAGTTTGAAGTCGCACTTGAATAGTACTACACATCAAAGATCAGTAGCAGTTGCGACAGAAATACTTGAACGAGAGCATACCTCAGCCGAACTGTTCAATCAAGCCATGCGCAACACAGATAAAGTCATTCCACTACCCGTTCCAGCCCATCCACTATATCAGAGTCCAACTATCAGGCCTGTTGGTCTTGAAGCCGAGTCTAGTGCTGAGACCGAATTCTGGGAAACTCACGACTTGAATTCCGATGCCAACCTGTTGGGAAAACCTGTTGAAGAGCTATGCATTCAATTAGAGCAACAACTTGATACTGAGCTCCTGCAGTGGACTTCATGGACTGATATCGGAGATGAGGCGGAAGAACATGTCATGGATCCTGCAGAGTTTGACCTTTCAAACGGACCAGAGATTAGTATTGAAGAGGCAACCATTGATTTCTGTGAGTAAGAAGGCTCACTGGTCTATGATTGTTGTTAACGTTAACGTGTATCAGTAAAAGATGACAACGACGACACAAATGCATGGTATCCTTACCCATCAAAACTAATCTTTTTGCTTGATACGATCGATAACTTGCCGCGCTTGCGTATATCAGGCCCAATAATGAAATCAATTCTCTGGCTGCTTCGGGCAGTTAATGTGAAGAACGTCCCGTCATTTGCTGGGCTGCGCAAAGCACAGAGCGACTTGCAAAAAGAGGCGGGTGTTGTGACTTATCATCGACGATCACCAAAGGGAAATATGTTCTCATTCAATGATCCACGGGCACTGATAGCGAATGTAAGTCTCATTTACCGTAAATGCAACTAGGCTTCACTCACCACATGCGATAAGGACTGGGCAAATCCCTTGCTCTACCCTCACCTTCATGTGTATCCTGTGATCCCACGAAACGGCATTATATCCGAAATATGGCACGCTTCAAAGTGGAGAAATGAAATGGACCCTCACCTCTTAAGCCCAATGTATGCTGATGGAAATCGGCATTATTATATCGATGAGCCTGCATCCCTAAAAGGTGGACGCTTAATCGTTCCGATTCGCTGGTTAGAAAATGAGGCCGATCGAGTAATTTATGCAGATGCATGGCCAATTGACTTTGACGAAGACGTGAGTATATGGGATTTCGGTGTACTATAAAAACTCACTTTCATCCAGTCTATCGCAACGATTAATGATACACAGCTGATTCGAATCTGCACCAAGAATCTGGAAAAGAATATGCTCGATCTCATGGACGAAGATAAGATTCCACAATGGAGCAGGGAAACAACAGCGAGTGGGCATACCCAGCGTATGCCAAATCCTGACAGAGCTCTGGCTGAGGGAGAGCCTCTATATACAAGCTTCATTGACGTCTTTGGTGATGATGTATCGGGAAATCAGTCGAAGAGCTGGAATAAACACTGGAATATTTACATCACTCACCGAAATCTTCCTCGAAAACACCTGCAGCATAACTACAATATTAGGTTCATATCAACTTCACCAACGGCCCAGGTTCCTGAACAGTTTCAAAGTGTTCTGGAAATTTTAAAGTAAGAGCAGTCTATCAGGGAAAAGAAACACGCTTATCGATGAAAGGCAGGTCAACACATGACCAGCCTGTCCGTGTCAGGGTCCCCAACGACCAATATATCCGCTTCAAGATTAGATGTAATTGCGGCCCAGGTGATAACCCTTCGCAAAGTGAAATATGTGGCCACATTGGCAGTGTCGGTAACTTTCCCTGTCGCAAGTGCCATGTTGGTGGGAGTCAGGAAGAGAAAAGGACCGATGCCGTATATGAGTCATTCTTTCGAGTAAGTCGTTACGTTGACAAGTTACCAAAAATACTGCCACACAATTTTGTTATAGCCCGGTCAGCCACGCTCTCAGACAGAGACCCTGCAGGAACTTGAGAAACAAATTGGTGCTGCATGTCTAGGTGTGGCTCAAACTGTAAAGGATATGCAGTCGAGGCAAGGCGTCAAAGATGGTTACACTCAACATTGGATTGAGAAGTTTATACACTGTTCACGCGAGTTTCAGAAAGCGAACCCAGAAATACCAACTCCTATAATACGAGGCACATTAACAAACTGGGTAAATAATAATATGGACCTGGTTTATAACAGTTATTTACTTCTCGAAGGTAAGCGTTACCTACACAATCACATTAACGAGTCAGTTAATCAAGCAAGACTATTCTAGACTGGGACATATCAAGAGATACGCCCATTGAACTCCTTCATACAGTTCTGCTCGGCATTGTGAAGTATCTATGGCACGCAACACACACAACATTTAATGCAGAAAAAAAAAAGAAGTATATGACTCGTTTACAAGCTGTAAACCGTGACAGTCTTTCAGTCGAGTCTTTTCAGGCAAGCTATATCATGCAGTACGCAAACTCATTAATTGGTCGACAACTGAAGATTCTCTGCCAAGTCAACATTTTTCAGGTATACGATCTTGTAGACAATGAAGTTCTTGCGCTCACGAGAGCAATTGGAGAGCTTGGGGCGCTTCTCTGGTTCCCAGAAATCCAAGATATGAAAAGCTATCTGGTAAGCTTTTGCTCTTTTTGAGCCGTGATTTTAGACTGAACAGCATAGGATGATATTGATATTGCTGTCGCCAATGTGCTAGACCTAGCAGCAGACATTGACCCCTCGAAAATCATTAAGAAAATCAAATACCATTTATTGGTACATGTCCGAGAAGACATTGCACGATTTGGGCCACTCGTCGGGGTTATCACAGAGGGTTACGAGTCATTCAATTCTGTATTCCGGGCATGCTCGATTCTATCTAATCACCAGGCTCCGAGTCGAGATATTGCCTACCAGCTGGCTCGCCAAGAAACGGTAAAGCACCTTCTATCAGGCGCTCAATGGTATTCACAATCTGCGAGAGAATGGAAACCATCTGGTACTGCTATCCGTACCTTTGTATCTACGAATGCGACATTGAAATCACTGTATGGCTGGCCTGAAGTGGAGCCACCATTGATCGCTGGTGAGTCTAATTTAATGCTACATGTACTGGTCAATGATTAATTTTGAGTTAGGCAAGATCAGTCTCGAGGCGCAACAGAGTTACCCATCGGGACGGAAACAATACATATCCATAAAATGGAATGAAACCCAGTCATCCCAGTCTATCAACCAACGCTCCGAGTGGAGCTCAATTTCCTGGCACCGTGGCAAGAGTATGATATCAGCATACCATAACAAGTGTTCTATTGGGCATTGGGTTTTCGCGAACTCACCTATTGTGGCCGGTCAGATATTGACTGGTCGCATCATCGAAATTCTCTGTCCAGTGAACGACAAAGAGGCCACACTTGTGCTAGTTGAAACTTTCGAGTTGGCATCCGAACGGCATCCCATCTTTGGAATGCCTGTTCTACTTCAGCCTTTCAGTGAAAGGAGGCTCATAGTTGTACCCGGAAAAGCGAGTCCCTATTCATCTTGCTACCTAATACATGTTCATTGACTACGATTACACAGGACATCCTTTTTGACTACAATGTACAACATGACTGCTACAACGGGAAGTGTTCAGCCAGTGGAACTGAGGTCATTAGGCAGGAACGCACCGATAGTGGGACAACGCGAGACACCATCATTCACTCAGACGTGCAAAGATTCATCATAAACACGCATGCATTTCACCATGCGCACCTCATTCGTCAAGTGCTGCCAAGAAGCCTGTTCAAACCCATTCCTATTTATGACGACCGAGGAAAGCAGCACAAACAACAAGTAGGGCGCCTTCAGACCTCTCAGCAAGCAAGCAATAAGGGCGGGGGAGATGTTCGAGCAGGTGAACAGGAAACCAATGGTGCGAGAGGAGGAGGTGCCAAGCGGAAGAGGGTCGAGTAACTTCGTAATGTTAAAGTGCCTATGCAGTGCAGCCAGAATTTTGCCAAGCGCAGATCGTGCAGAGAGGACCAGATAGGAAGTACATTTGGAAGTAGGAAAAGCACGAAATCATAAACCAGAGTGCCAATGGAACCGGACAAGCCAGGATTGCACAGTTTAACTCTGCCTTAAGGTTGTAGTAGTGCTGGTGGAAGAATGTGAAGAAAACGGAACGCGAAACTTCAACTTGACCACGTGAGTGACCGCGCGAACCGTTGCCTCTTCTGGGATGTTAGGGCCAAACAGGTCGGCCGATGCTAGCAACTGGCAACCGAAATGCGAGACAAACCCTCTATCAACATGAATAATACATGGACAACACATAGAAGAAAGATGTTTCCTCACATACGTCGAGTCTTTACCCTAGATGATAGTGACATATCAGTAACTGTTTCCGAGTGGTGACTAAAGAACATGGTGCAAATGTGAACGGCTACATTGCCATGAGTTGAAAATGAGGTATTTATATTCACGTTGATACGGGGTATCAGTATACCAGACTGATGTAGCAGACCGAGGTCGGGTTGACCTGGATCCTTCACATCACGATTACAAATTTTCAGATTGGGCGTGGTAGAGCTTTGCTAGTTGTGATTTCTCGGCGTATGCCTTGTGTGTGCATCTGTTTGGTATCATTAGGTTCCGCTCAAACATTTGATTAGTTATACTCTTACTCTGTCCTGTCGCACCTCGCGCTGCATATTTTCGCTGAATAACTGTTTTATCTTGCTTCCCACCCAAGCCCTACTCGTGCTACCCTACTGAGGACCTAGAAGACTGTACAGGTAATTCCGGGCAGGACACGTGTCTGGATCTCCCATTTCCCTGCTTTCATGACAAGCTTCTTCAGTCCGTATATATGGTCTGCAGAAGTGCAGTATTCGGCCATAATGCAGACCGCACTTCATCGAGAGTAGGAATTAGAAGCAATATGCCACCATGATTATGTTCGGGTATGGCATCACTAACGCCGTAGTACGAGAGGCCATTTCGAAATAGACCAGAAGGTGCACGAACAGCCAAACCAGACGCTGCCTCGTTATAGACACCGAGGCCTCGGCCATCTGCTTAGGACCGGTAATTCCGTGTGCTCACAATCAACCTCAGTCGGCCAAACACGTTCTGGATTCATCTGTCCACTTGGGTACTTGGTCATCGCGCAATCACTTGCCTGAGCAATACCCCCCAAACCAAGTTATCTTCTAACATACTAATCTCCCCGTTGAACTATAGCTCGCTGGTAGAACAGTCTCGGAGAAGTCTCCCCCGTCTCTCACTCGCCCCACTCCGTCGATTGGCAGGAAGAAGCTTTTCGAGACAGCCCACCCTTCGCGAGGGGTTATCGTCGCACCCTTTGCCATTCCACCCTGGTGATTACAAACTCCATCTTCCAAACGACGACCGCGCAAGCGGCCCTCTTTAACCAGAATCGGTTGGTATAAATGAGGAATTACACCCCGGCGGCCTACGTAGGCACAGAGTAGTCCAGTGCCGTCTCGAAGATATGTTTCGCCGAGCTTTCTGTCCCTGCATTTACCCCAGACCAAGGGCCCTTCGCTCTATTCACCAGTTCCTTTCTCACCAAATTACCTACTACTTTCCCTTTCCTTCACGTCACAGGCCGGTCCAGTTCCCAATTTTCTCCAAAAGCCGCTCAGGACAGCGTACCAGGGTTTGCATCTAGTTTTACTGTCTGTTACTGTGTAATTAAAATGACGTCACACTCATGGACTTCTATTGAAAACAGTCGGCAAGCTTGCGCGGGGAAAAAAATACAAGACGTTGGGCTCTACAGAAAGATTTGTCTCAACATTTTGTTGAATAGAAGGCCACGGGCTATCGAGCACGATCCTCCACTGTTGCAATTAATCATTCTTTAGTAGTACAGGGTGTTGTAAACTTCCATCCTGATGATGGTTCCGGTATGCGGAATAAAGCCAGGGTCTTCCGCTCTCGGTTTCACAAATTGCTTCAGCGTGTCTTCATTCGGTCAGATGTGAACTATTCTTGGAAGGTAGGCACTTCGCTATATGTTGTGATCGCGCCTAGTCTTCCAAGTGTTCCTAGGTACATATCACATGCGGCATGCCTAGCTCTCTTGACAATGATGAATTTGGGGCACTGAATTAATCGTTTAAGAAGAGAGGCGATAGTGCGGTAAAAGTGCGGTCTGGAGGCAAGAGGGCATTACTGTCACGCTCGAAGCACTTTCCCAGACGGGTCGCCGCGCAGTCACTAATTGCTATGTCACTGATTTCGTCCCACCACAATGGTGCCCATGGCCAGACGGTACTTCATGGGAAGATTACAACTACAGCTGCTTTGTGGAAGTTACATCAATCAAATGAAGGTCCCCATGGACACCTCCAGTGTCTACTGGGAATCTCTCTTGTTTACCCCGGTTACCCCCGACGAAGTTAGACCTTGATGATTTTGTCTTCTAGCATCCAGCATTCATGCACATGCTCCGGATCTAACAGATTCAAGCTCACGCTACACAAGTAGCACGCACATGTACAGTTGTCTTTCTGCTATTACTTATATTGCTCTAGTAGCTGCAAGAATAGCATCCCCATTTTCTCGCTACCGGGTCGTAAAGAAATATATGGTGTCATTACGAATAAGAACGTACAAAGCAGGGGAAGAGGCTCCGCGTACAAGATGTATAAAATTTCGTACAAAAGGTTTGAGAAGAATCACGAAGTTTTCGCTAACTATTATGGGGGGACCAGAAGTCGTATTCATCATATCCAACAGGGGAATCGTTGTCACTAGGTTTTTTATACTTTGGAACCATAAAAGTTCTCAGGAGTTGCGCGAACGGAAACTCTGAGTTTCTGGATGAGGGTACCAACCCAAAGGAATATATACAAGACCCCTGTGGGAACAGAATTTCAGTAAGCAGAAGGTAAGGTGGTAAATTCAGCGACTAACAGAGAGACCAAGCAACACCCTGGATAGCAATAATGTTATCACATTCGACAACATATGGCCGCCACGCAACCGGGTAATCTTCCAAAGGTTTCCTCTTACAACCATGGCCAGTGAAGGGAGCATCTTGTTGGATAATACCCGCACCGGTACCGAAGAAAACTGCCATGATGAAGCTACAAATCGAGATGACTGCCGATTCCCATATTGACTGATCAGCATCAAGGCGGGGAAACAGTGGCGTAAAGATACGTACTCCAAACGCTAAGCCAAGGGTGGGAAAGCGTGACCAGCAGAGACGCGACAACCGAGAACAATAGGATGCCTAAGCCATGCTTGTACTGGTTGTTGGCGTAATTTTCGTAGCTGTTGCCGTATCTATGCAGCTGGTGGCCAACCAAGCCGAGCTCAGCGACAGCTAAAGTAGTATTGTTGAGAAATCGCAGAGGACAGATAGGTAGATAACGCACTGAAGCCAAAGATCCAAAAGAAGGCGAGGAAATAGAGGACCGATCGAGTGGAGATGGCAAAACGACGGCGGTGCTCCGCGAGCTCTGTACTTGAGTTCAGCGGTGAAAATGACTTTTGACAGTGTTTGCTCACCAGGTTGACCCATTTCGTGCTAAGTTTCTAATTCAGAGGTCAAGAGGATCAGTACCACGAGGAACGATGGCACGGATGTTGAGCAAGGAAGACAGTGAGAGACTTGATTGAAGCAAGGGCTCGCGGGAAATTTGGTTGCGGTATTTCGACGTGCTTTTATATTGGGCGGGACAAACAGGCTGAGATATTTTTGAAATTGATTCCGTGACACTCCAATGATATCGAAGCCCGGAGGAGCCAGGTGAACTCTTGGGAACTTGTACCCCAGAATGCATGCCGCGGGAATCCCAAATTCGGTTGCCGCCGCTGAAAAGAGTCCCCCGGATTGATACTTATGCCACTACTGGTCAAGTTCAGACTTGTCATTCCTATTACATGGTATCGGTTGAGTATGTTAAGGAGGATGAGGATGATCTGCCAGTAAGCATGGCGTGATAGCTAGAAACGCACACACCATAAGGCATTTCGAAGCCTTGACTCATCAAGCATCCTAATTTTGATCGGTCTCGCAAGGCATTATTGGCTTGACCAAGGTCGTATTGGTCTCGATCGGAGAACGCGCCCTTTATCCGACAGTCCGGGGTCCCCTCCTGAGGAACTCGGTGTAGCTGTTTGCCGAGTCATTTGCCGAGTGATTGCGGACTCTCTTGCTGCCGAGCGTGTAGGGTACACAGTGACGTCGTGCTTTATGAATGAAGGCTTTGAAGGGTTTAATGCTAGAGGCTGGCGGAATTGGAAACCTTGAGTTACCTACAGCTTATTCGGTAATCGGTTGGTGGTGATCGGGTTAGGGGTTACCAGCCGATTACCAAAAAAGTTATCATGATCGGCCCCGTTCCGACTTCATTGTTCGACGATATTCAACAGTCACCCCAACACTTTTGTGAGCAGACTGTGAGGAACATATATCGTGAATTGTTACTCAACACCATGGTTCTAATACACGAGAGACCATCGCAGTTGAAATGTTTGAACTGCTGCTCACGTGCATGTGGCTAGAGTTTTTCAATCAAGGTTAGCTGTAAACTGCAGCCACCTTCAAACGTCAGGAGAATGGCTCGCAAGTCCGCATTTTCTTTAAAACCGAGTAAGCGACTGACAGTGCTAATCTCTTCGTCGGCTGAATCCGTCGTGGTTGTGTGGCGTGAGTGGTAAAAATAGGAATGCAAAGTCGCACGCCCCTTTGCGGATCAGATCTTAGTGCTCTAGACTTTATATATTGGACGACCATTCGTAGGATTTTTTTCCTAATTTCCAGATCCAGAGTCTAACTTTTTTTTAGAACACCCCTGGTCATTCCAGAGTTTTTCAATTTTCAGACTTCCAGATTTCTTAATACTAAAAATAGAATCGCACTGTCAGTAAATATGGTGATCAACAGTTTCGGTAGTTCGATCAGCGATCACCCCCGTTTGTCTGACAGTGCCTCTTCTCAACCATATTTCATCTTACAACACATAGGTTGGAAACTCATACCCAAGTTTTTTGGAGTGAGCGCGACAAAGGAGACCCTTCGCTCGCGACTGAGGTGACGATTGATCATGGCTGAACTGCTCGATCATTGATCATTATCTAAGTGTGGTTTCAAAGCCATCAGAATTTCGCTTAGATGATATCAGTTGATTTGTTGGAAGTTCTCAGTGTGGGAACGGTGCGAGACTTCTAGAGACCAGTGAGGAAAGACGATTGAAAGCAAGGTATACAGAATTGCCATGTACACTGTTGCGACCGAATCTCATATCAGCTGGTATTTATCACGACAAGGATAGAGAGACATTTGACTGCCAGGGAGAGAAAACGCTTCTATTTGTTTCTATTTACGCCTTCCCTCGTGATCAGCCGGCATATGAGCGAGCCGGTAAGGCGCCTGTAAGCTGTTCTCAATTTAACCACGAGAAACGACTCAAACAAACGTCGAATTCGAACTGTAGCTCTCAAGTTGAGGGTATACTCGAGATGCTTAGACTTGCTCTACTATTTGTCTACTAGCTTTGCAGTTTTGATCTCTCATTGGGTTGAATGGAGCTAATAGGTCTACGTGTCTGCCGCCGTTGTGGTCGCATATGAGGGCGCTTGAATTGGCATTTGATCATAAGGGATGTCAGGGAAGCCTGTCATTTCAAGCGTTATGTGCTTCTTTTCCGTTATCAAGCGCCTTAACTCTCACTGGATGTCCACAGCGCTCACAACTGTTCTCTCCTTAACCTTTTCTCATTATGTTGTCTAACGACCTGGAAAGCAGGCAAGACTTCGTCGGCTCTCGCCATTCGAGTCCTCGTTTCAACCGTACAAAGTTCCAGCCATATGATCCTTTCGCTATTCCTCAAACGCCAAAAACTCGTCCCCGTCCTCTTTCACCTGAATTGGAGCTACGAAATGGTTTATCTCCTCTTCACCCACCAATTTCTCTACCAGAATCTCGAGATGGACGTCTCTCAAGGTCTCTTGTGCGCAGTCGGACTCCTCCTTCCCCTCGAATATCAAGTCCGCAATATAAACACCGCATTGCAACCTCCCCTTTCCCAATACGTGGCTCGAGCGGTCTGGATACTTCGAAAGATCTTGTTACTAGATCCAAGTCTATGCGTTCTTCCCGCCCTTCCCGTTCCCGTTCCCCACTAGGAAGATATAACCTCGACTATGATTCACCGCTCTCCCTAACTTATCCTCCATACTCACGGCCAAAATCCCCACTCTCCCCTACCAACTATCGCTATGGACGTGGAGGAGCGGTCGATTCTTCCTCTAGCACTGTTTTCATAAGCCCACAACCGAGTTCACGGCCCAAATCCCCACTTTCCCCTACTAATTATCGCCATGGACCTGGAGGAGCGGTCGATTCCTCGCCTGACGCTGTTCTTGCAAGCCCGCGGCCGAGGTATCACCCTTATGTTCATCTTCAAGACTTGTCTTCCTCATTTTACTCACCTCCGAAAGATCAACTGAGCCCGAAACCTGAGTCCGCAATCCAGGAGAATCAAGAAAACAAGCAACTGCAACCCATCAAACCTCTATTAACCTTGGAACGTCCACAAATAATTTTCGCCCCTAAACCGGTTTCACGCATTGTTTTCCACGAGACATCGGAGATCGAGTCCCGACATACACCCGAAGTTCATTCCCTTCCTCCTACAACTTCGTCGCCAGTCAATTCAAAGCATGGACTTGATTCCCCGATATCTTGTGCGAGCGTGTCCGGTGGGGACAGAGTCCTACAGATCCCACAAGTGGATAAACCACAACAATACACCCTGAATGACTATGCGAAATTTTTCATAGCGGATACCCTTCCTCGCCAATTGTATCTACTTTTCCTTTTCCGCCTACCGGCATTATATTTCTTACGAGTTGCTCGGATTTTCGAGGAGGCGGACTTGGCACCAGAAGAAATTGAAGCAATGGCCGTGACAGCGGTCACGACTAATGATCATGAGGCAGCGGTCACGGCCAACGATCATGAGCATGCACATGGAGGGAACTTGAATCCCCAAAAGAAATACGACCGGTTGAAAGATGCTTGGGAGCTTTTGATTAACAGGTTCGTCAGAGAATGGGAGACCTTCAATGTCGTCTCTGTATTGCTTCTTCCGTGAGTTTCGTAAACCCCTCCCTGAATTCCGTAAACCCCTCCCTGAATTCGACGCCACGAAATTGATTTCACTTTTTCAGAGCAATTGTTACCATGTTCCAAATTAACGGAGCAACAGATGATCCCGTAACACGCTATTTGGCTTTTTGGTCCCTCATTTGCGCCTTGTTGAGCTCCTTGTATGATTGTTTGTTCATCATCTGCTTTCCAACAATGCGTAAACCCCACAAAGCTGCCGCATGGGCGTTTGTAAGTCGAAAAAATTTCCAGCTTTTGAGTGAAGTATTAATTTTGCTTAGGAAGCCCTCAAGGCACAAGAGATTTTTTGGAATGTTTGGGTTATGTTGGCCATGCCGGCTGTGTGGATGTGCTGGTAAGTCACGGTCTTGATTGACCTGGAGAATGGCCCACATCTCATTGCCTGGTTTCTAGGTCAATCGTCACCTTCATAGTGTGTATAATGTCCTTCATGTGGCGAGCAAAAGCAGAACTTCCACCCGACCATAAATTCGATGTTTCACCTTCTATCGAGCTTGGGATGCGCATTTTCATTTGTATTGTACTCGCAACGGGTGTCGCATATGGTATTTTTATATTTAGGACTTTAAACCGTTTTGGTTCCAGGATGGACGAAGCCTGGAGGCTCCGTGCAGAAGCTTTTTCTGCACCTCCAATGTCTCGCACGATGCCTATCTTACCACCCGAGTATTCCGCTACCGATGAACCTGTAGCAGGAGGAACAGGTCCCGGAGGGCCAACGGGACATGACCAAGATCGTGTTGACCCGGAAAGCCCCTGCCGAGATCGAGCCACTGTCAGCCCAAGGCAGTCAACTCCCAATTCGTCGAATTCACCTCCTGCATATCCACCCCCTCCCAATCATACCACATATTCAAAAAAATCGAATCATACATCTGTAGCCACTTCTTTTCAGCCGCTCGCCGCACATAAAAGCTCAAAGCGGCAAAAAAATCCCCCGAGTGGCGAAGCTGTTATATCAAGAGAACCGCCCTCGGCTCGTTCCGTCTCTCCTCATCACCAACAAACTTTCACCAGCAGTCGACCTTCCGATATTCAGAAGGCCTTAGATGAAGAGAGAGGGAGAAGTCCAATAAGTCATTCACGCTCACGTCCGCACCTTCGGAGTTGGTGATCATCACTATTCAATAATATAAGGTGTTCTAACGGCAAAATATTGTAGATCAGGCAGATTATGTGGTGGAAAGCTCTCGCACATTGGTGGCCTCGCCTCAAGTCCGGGTCAAGCGGTCAACTATTACACAAGGACGCAGTGTCTCCGGAGAACCATCTTTGCTAGATTTCAACACCAGCGATGGAGATATCTTACTGGATGATATTCACGACAAACCTAAAGCTACATCATCACGATAGACGTCGAGTAGACGGCCGAGAACACGTAGGTATCTTCTCAATTTGTAGCCATGTTCTTTGAAAACTTATTTGAGTATCGACCAGACAATCTTCAATAATTTCATGCGCTTAGGAAACTCTAAGATCTGAGCCACTGGGGGAATACGAGACGTTGCCAATGCCCCGTGCATTCATCACGCTCCAGTAGTAAATATTATCCAGATCATGCGACACGAGAAACGTGTATATAGTCCTAACCTTATCTTTGAATATTGAATCGAATTTCCATCATTTAAACCAATATATCAAACGAACCCAGCTACTGACATTTCACACCATCCAATTCACTGACGAGGGCTCGGTTTGATACTTTCGTTGTCGGGGTGGGGTTTATTCATGTTTGTGTTCTATTCTTTGGTTGAATCGGCTCCTCCCGAAATTGGCATACCAAAAATAGACTGCTCAAAGCAACTAGCAAACATGCTTTTTCTTCTGCGCTCGCAGGACCAATGGACTCTACTTACACAACCGGCTCTATCAGTCCAGGTGAACCTTTTCTCACCTATATCATTACACCCAAAAATGACACATTCGTTTCTAGCGTTGTACCAAGACCTGGTGCACTACTTCAAGTTTGCTTCATCAGCATACAGCGTAATTTGTCCCCGCCCGAATGGAAAGAAGCTTGTATTGCCAGTATGTCAACTTATATTCCAGATCAGAGCTTTAAAGTCACCGTTGAGGCGTAGTTTTCCAGCCTAGGCGGAGATATTCAAGGATATGTGGCGAGAGATGATGACCGTCGTGAAATCATAGTAGCGTTCCGAGGAAGGTACGAACAGTGACAGGATATTGACTCGTTGATGATGGTGAACCTATGGTCACCAGTTCTTCGATTCTCGACTTTGTTGCCGATGTCCAACTTCTTCTCGTCCCATTCATTGCACCCGGGGTGAAAGCACCACGTGAGCATCGAACATAGTGTTTGTCGCATCAGTGAGCGATCTAACTCCAGTTTAGCTGCAGTCAAGGTACACACTGGCTTTCTTTTGTCGTCTGTAAAATTCTTCCACTACATTGTTCAGCTTTTTGACGCTTGGACAGCTGGGACTCTATTGCTGTTGAAGTTCGCATCATCATCGCTCAGCAAATAAAATTTCACCCGGATTATGCTATCGTCACCACCGGACATTCTCTGGGTGGCGTCCTTTCACTCTTCAGCGCCGTCACGTTTAAACAACAATATCCAAAGACGTACGATCAGCTCTCCGGTCTTATCGGGGATTTAAGCTAAATCATTCCTAGTCCTGTGAGAACGTATTCATATGGTGCCCCAAGGGCCGGGGTACGCTTCGTCAATCTTACATCTTGTATAGCTAGTGATTGCTTTTCTTAGAACAAAGAATTCGCGATGTATGTAAACGGCTTATTCGGCGAGAACGCTCATCGAGGTGAGGCGTCAATCTTGTCTCGTAACTCTCGATTCTAACTATTACTGCCATCCAGTGGTTCATGCCAACGACGGGTGCGGTTATGTTCCTTGATCACCTGTATCAACCTTGAACGATGTAATACAGCGTCCCGACCATCATTCCCACAGCCTTAGGGTACCGCCACCATGGTACGTTTTATTTCGTCTGCCAATATATATCATTCATATTCCCAACGTCTTTAGGGATCGAATATTGGCAATATACAACTCCAGCATCTGAAGAAACTACTCGAGCTTGTGCGGCGGATGGTGAAGATCCTACGTGTTCGGCTTCTATACCTACCAGAGGAATCAATCCTGCACATTGGACGGTAGGCTTAGACTATATTCTCATATATTTTGGTACTCATAGCAATCATAGTATTTTGGAATCTCCGCCACAAAACCATTTTGTTTGTAATCCCAGGACTCAAAGTGTCTATACCACTCTGGTACAATTTTGGTTTCACAAAATACGCTTCGTAAGGCCGGAATTGTTGCGATCACCGTGAGGATAAAGATTACTGGTTTCTACCGCATCTGACGACTGTTCTATGACTATGAGTCCATCAGCATAGAAATTATTGAAAAATGAGATTGTCTTAGACATATGTATCATGGCCGTGCTGGTCCCCCACGAGCTGAGCTCCAACTAAGGCAAATATGTACCATAACCCATTAATTCCATACCACCCACATTGCAAAACAGCAATACACAGAATTCTTACCAAATGGAGAAACTACCCCAACATCACAGATATGTAGTAATTTCCTTTTTGAAAGTGGTTGGTCGACGTCCTCAATGTTCGAGCCCTGAACAAGATACGTCCAACACAATCACTACGAACAGTTATCAGGCTGCCATTCTTCAACTGACAGGGTGATGATAGTGAGACCTTGCTTCTCCAAATCTCCAAATCGCCATCATGACGTCTCAGCATTCCCTTAAGGTTCAATTCTCGAAGAAAAGAAATTGAATACAACAATACAAGAAAAAAATCCATTAGCTCCATTACATAGATAAAACGCATACAAACAACGAACGACAACGAAGAACAAAGATACGAATTTATGTGCTAGCACTTCCAGGATCTGTCAACGAAACACCTGCGAATCTCCCTGACAGTCCTTGTGCATTAGGTCCATTACTACTACTCCCATCCGACATTCCACCAGTTCCAGCTCTAACACCGGGACCACTATATCCACCAGGACTACCAGAGCTATTCTTTGGTAGTACCCAAGAAGGCGTCGAGGTAGATGGCGAATGACCAGGATTCGCAACATGAGCAGAACCACCAACGCTCATGGAAGAAGCCAGGTTATCCGATGATTGTGTTCCAAGCTGGTGTTGCTGGTGTTGCTGGTGTTCTTGCGTGTGGAAACTCGGCGTAGAAGTAGACATGAGAGAAGAAGAGTGAGCACCATACGAGACATTTTGAGGATCGTATCCCTGGTGCTGTTCTTGTTGCTGCTGCGGTGAATGTTGTTGTTGTTGTTGTTGTTGTTGTTGTTGAGGTTGAGCTTGCGACTCCGCTGCCGGCACACCGTAACCACCTCCCCCGCTTCCTACAGTTTGTGCTGTCGCCGTAACGCTGCCATCACCCGCCGGACCACCCTGCGCAACCGGACTGCCAGCTCCAGTAGCTTTCCCATCCGTCAAACCAGGAATGCTGACAAAATAAACACTTCCAGCTAAATCCTTGCCTCCTTGAGCATAATACTGAGCCCAAGCTTGTACGTTCGAATCAGGATAAGTAGCGGTCGGGTCAAATATATACGGCGGTCCAGTTTGCGTCGACGGTTGTTGCTGGTGTGGTTGAGACTGAGCGGCAGGTTGAGACTGAGCGGCAGGTTGAATCGAGTGCGGTTGCTGCTGCTGTTGTTGAGCGGCTTGGGCAGCTTGTTGAGCAGCATGAGCAGCTTGTTGAGCGAGTTGCTGCTGGTCTAGTGGCTGCGGCTGCGGCTGAGTTTGTTGATACCCATGTTGCATGGGCGCCGGAGCTTGAGTCGATTCAAGCTCTTGCTGCTGCTGCGGTTGAGGCTGTGGCTGCGGTTGAGGCTGGTGCTGCGGTTGAACTATCGCAGATTGTGGAGGTACCTGAGCCGCTGGCTGAGATTGTTGCTGTTGCGGTTGTTGCTGATATCCGGGTTGGCCATACGAACTTTGACGGTACAGGTGCTGCTGTTGAGATGGCTGTGGATATTGCTGCTGAGGAGTCGTCGGTTGTGGTGGCTGACCACTAGCACTAGTAGGATAAGGCGACTGTCCTCCTTGAGAAGTATACGAGGTATTCGCGTATCCAGGCTGCTGCTGTTGAGGCTGCTGTTGCTGCTGAGGCTGAGGATGTGCATAGCCGTAAGGCGTGGCACTACTCGGATAACCAGCAACCTGAACGGGAGGAGATTGAGGTTCCGGAGAAGCTTGCGGCATCATAACAGGAGGCCCATACAACCCAGGAGGAAAAGCTCCTCCACCAGCACCACCACCGACAGGCATACCAATGTAGTCTCTTCCACCACCAGGTCGTCCACCACCGGTCCGCGGATCATGTTGCATAGAAGGTCCACCGGAAGAATAGGAAGGTCGATAAGTGGGTTGATCGTATATTCCTGTATGACGTGCTAGGGATTCTTCCATCATACGATCGAATATTGTACGTGCTCTAACGAACGTTTCGTTCATAGATACAAGGTCGGCTAAAGAAAAAATGGAGTTCTCGTAAATATACAGAGAGGAAAAGAAGGGAAATTCGATACCTACCTCGTTTTTGGCTATACTTATCAATCAACTTGACAATCTTGGGTCGAAGCGCCATACTAGATCTATATAATTCCTAAGAAGCCTCCGTCAATAGTCTGATACAGATTCAACAGCAGAAGATCGATCTACCTGAATCTCTTCATTATCGGCCAAGTTATCTTTCGCCGGATCGAAAGTTCTCAATAAATTCAACAATTTTTCAACATTCACAGCCTGAGCGAATACTGCAGCTTCTTGTTCAACTTCCTTTGCTAGCTGACCCGCCGTGGGTTCGGGCATAGGCTCCTGTTAACACTATCAGTAAGACGACAAGAGGAGGAAGAATATTGACACGCACGACATAATTCACAGGGAAGATACCAGTACGCCCTTTCAGTTGACCTCTCCACCAATCTTTGTAACCTCGATCCACAACTTTTATAATGTCACCCTTCTCGAAAGCGAGTTCCCCTGGTTCTGTAGGTTCGAAGGTGTGTAACGCCTTAACACGTGTGACGATGACACTCGTCGACGTTGCAGTTGTTGGAGTACCGGGCATAGCGGGTGTTGAGGTAGCAGCAGTGGTAAATGAAGAATTTGAATGAGCATCAGATACATTTGAAGCATTGGAGTGGGTATATGCGTCGTTTGAAGGCTGTGTTTGGGACTTGGATTGTTTGGGTTGGAGTTGTGGTGACGGTGTACGCGCCGGAGCATATCCACCCTGATACCTGGGAGCGGTATACGCACTGGAGCTACTGGTCGCAGCAGCAGAACTACTATTACCGCCGGGTCGGGAAGACGAGGCACCCGATGGTCCACCAGCAGCTAGACTGTACTGCGACCACTGATCTCGTCCGCCGCGATCTTGCATAGACATTTCGAGTACACGCTGGAGTTCTTCTTCTTCCTTTCGTCGGATCTCGTCGTCCACGGCAGGCGGGGGAGGTTCTTGTGGAGTTTCAAATTTGTAGCCTAGGTTAAGACTGGTTAGTTGATTTCGACTTGCCTATCAGCACGGGGTAATGCGGCGCACCTTTGGACTTGAGATTGTTGTAGCAATCCTCCATCACTCCCAACGAGGTGTCGCTTTCGAATTCCGCAGTCCATTCAGCGATCAGCCCGAGAGCGCGTTTGCGGACTTTATCATGGGTCGTCTATGCAACATAACAACATCAGCAACCATACCGGTGCACAGCCAAGCACATACACGGTCAGTGACGATCTTCTCTAGACCCTGGGTAAAAGCACGGGAAGCGAGTTCCTTGTTGACTTTGATTCCGCAGTTCTTGGAGAGCGAGTCGCTGAGTGAGAGAGTATAGAGCTGGACATTGGGATTGCGATGCGCCAGACGCTTCAAGAGAGCCGCTATGACTTCGTGAGCCCTGCAGAGCGCATAAATTGAAATGTACTGCAAAATAACCCGATACACACCCTTCGTCGCCTTCTTCGACGACTTTATCGCAGAGATTGAGGATCAACTCCCAGTTCTCCGATGTGAGATTCTCGTCCGTCGTCTTTGCTAGAGAACGATCAGCACACGCAACCATTAAAATACTATTGACTGCTCACCGACGATGTCATCGTAGGGATTGCTTGTGCCGCCGCCGAACATGGTGAGGACAAAGAAAGTCGGATAGCTGCAGAATACCAGAAAAGATTAGAATTATATAAGCCAGTAACGTGACTTTTGTTTCGCACCATCACCATTTGCTTTACCAGGTTACATTAATTGGTAGTGATGAATTCATCACTAATATTATTACACTTCACACGTCGTGTGAGATTGAAGTACACCACGTTCGCTTGCTGTCTGAATCCATTAGCATTGTTGGCGATTCATCCCAAGCTATTGGAATTCATGTTTGCAACTTCTTCTGATTCCTCTCTCGATAGAAGCTCAAGCTCTCCCGTCTACGCAGTTGATAATGAAGCTGCAGGTATTCGCAGTGAAATGCTCATCATCGAAGGCTTGACCGACAATCCGCGTGCTCACCCACGATATGCAGACCTCTGCCGAAGACTCAACAGCATCCAGTCCCTTATTCGCATCGTGCCGCCCGAACTCTTATCTATCATCTTTCAACACGCATCTCCATTTCCATGCTGTGGTTTCGCGCAAAATCGCGGAGAGAGGCGCTTGTTCCATTTAGTCCTTCGATCGGTGTCGAATCGTTGGTACAACGTCGTGCAATCCACACCTGGGCTATGGAACTGTGTCTCCTTGCCGTCGAGGCAGACCAACGAAAAGAGTTGTGAACAGTATCTTGAGCTCTGCCTCGATAATTCAGGCGATTTGCCTCTCGCTATCGATCTTGGCCGTCACCGGGAACAAACGCAGGGCACCACGTGTCCTCTTTCTCCTACACTTGAGAACATTATAACAAGCAACGCCCATCGCGTTCAAAGCCTAAGGCTTTGCCACCTTCCCGCTCAGTGGGTAGCATCGGTGCTTCCAAAAATGTCCCAGCTCTCTGCGCTGGAAGTACACTGGTATTTGTCGAGCCCAAACTTGTGCCTACAATTCTCGTCTACCAACCTGCATCGACTTTTTATTTTTGGTCCGTTTCGGCCTGTCCACATCGAACTGCCAACGGTATCGTCAATCACTCATCTCACATTCAGCCGCATCCCTATCGACGTCTGCATGCATTTCTTCATTGCATGCCAAAATTTGGTTGAATTCCACTCTATTTCTCCTCTCCATCCAATACGAAATACAGTACCCACCACCACGCAGCTCCCTCTTGTACACAAGCATCTCATCAAACTCACCTGGCATCTGCTTGATAGCAGTCGCCTTGCACATTGGACCAACCTTTTACTGAAGCATATACATCTTCCGGCATTGGAAAGCCTCACATGGTCAAATATGAGTAATTCCGATCAATTTCTTAATGCTACTTCATTCTTCCAACGCCTTCCGAAATCACTCAATGAAATTAACTTCAAAGGCATGTACCGAGAAGTTAACATTTCGACACCCATTTGGCTTGATTATACTCGACATGATGCCGATCTCAAGTTACTCCGAGTTAAAGACTGTACCGAGTCTTTCTTGGACAAAGTCTTTCATAAACTGCTCAGGAAAGTGACGAGTTCTGATAAGTTGGTCCTCCCGTTTCCCAAACTCACTCGGTGCGAGGTTATGATGAAAATGGAGGATGGAAGAAAGCAGAAAATGAGTTCAAAGATCGGGGAGGATCTGGTGCAGTTATTGGAAGAAAGAATTGGCCTTATCGACAACTTCGTTTTTTGGACTTCGGGCTATGATCTTGATTGGAACAAGGAAATATGGCTCCAGTTGAAAAAAACTCACGATTGTTCTCTTAGCCTCATCATCGAAGAAAGTGGAAAATGTGTGGATATCTCAGCGAAATGTAATTTACCCTAGAGTCATGTTCGCTTGATCATGTCCTTTGGAAACCGAGCAGAGCGATGCAAGCACCTCAAGTTTGATTGGTCGTTTGATTGTCCGGTACGCTGGGCGTGCGAGGGGCTGGCTGGGGCTGGGTAGGAGCTTGTAGGAGTAGGAGTATATATAGCTAATTCAATGTTTGCTGCGGAGCAGGGCCGATGTGAAATATTGTGGCTGTGTTATCATCACGTGCCCATCAAAAGCTTGACTCGTCTTGGGTTGGCCATCTCTCTGCATCTGTCCTCAATGGCCAAAGGTACGCCCAATCTACGCATTCTATCCGGGAATATACTCATCACATTCTCGCCAGTACCACGTAACTTCAAGCTCCTCGAAGAACTCGAAAAGGGCGAAAAGGGGATTGGCGATGGCTCATGCTCATACGGCTTGGAAGATGGCGACGATATCATGATGTCCAACTGGAATGGCACTATCATCGGTCCAGGACATGTATGTCTTTATTCATTGAATATCTCCATCACTCATGATCTTGTTACAGACTGTGCATGAGAACCGCATCTACAGCCTCAGGATCACCTGTGGCGAAACTTACCCTGAAAAACCTCCCGAAGTTCAGTTCATCTCTCGCGTTAATCTTCCTTTCGTCGACCAAAGAAATGGTAAAGTAGACCCCACGAGGCTGCCAGTCCTTGCTTCTTGGTCGCGAAATCTCTCCATCGAGAACGTTCTCGTCGAAATCCGGAGGTGTGTCAACAATATTGGCTATTAAAACCATCCTTTAACAGCATTTCTTTTTTTATATATAGAGAAATGGCGTCTTTCAATAATCGTAAACTCCCCCAACCAGCTGAAGGATCTACGTTCTAATGAGCTCACGACTTATAATTTCCTGCAATACCACTAGATGGAATTCCATTGTCGCATATTCAATTCCATTCGTCGAAAATTCCTGTTTGATAGAACCCGACAAATCGCTTCTTGTTTAACTTGTGGAAAGTAAATGTTTTCGTGGTTTCGGCTTTTGCGGACATGACAACAATAGCAGATTGTCGGATATGGGGACCCAGCCGTCTCCAGGTATTGATACTTATCTGCCTGACCATCTGTGTGAGATGCCGGACACGTTCTACGAGCAATTATGATGATCAAACCCTGCTTCTTTCACCACGTTATTGTCTCCTCTTGTATCAGACGCAAATATAAGCTTTATTAGCTTTACTAACAACTCTCACAGCTTTCAGTATGTGCTCCGGCCGATTCTGAGAAAACATCTCACATCGAGCATCCAAAGTCCTCATCTCGTGCTCTTGGCACGGAATATCCCAAAAAAAAGTTGCCATGATAAGTTGTTGAACCATTTGGGAAGAAAAGGGGTGACGCTAATTTCAAGAAGATATGATATAGCTAAGTCGCTGGAGTTCTTGAATTTTGTAAGGATTGTTTGTTTTTTCTTTATTCTTTTCTTTGTTCTCGGTGGAGCTCTTCGGTTTTCGACAGCTGCACGGGCAGCCTCTAGGCCTGGCCATTGTAACCATTTTTTTTTTGACGGTAATCGATACTTGATACGATCCTTACACTAAGTTCTTTGGCCCAAAGCGGGCTGCGAACTCTGTTATTCTCGTTTGAAGTCTTGGCAAATGTTTGATGTATGACATTCCTTTTCTAATGTGAAATATAAATATGTTGGATCTTATGCGCCCGACGGGTCAAGATAGAATAAGGTCCGAATATAGAGCGGCGAATCAATCATTTAGTACAAGCGTACCCGTGTATCAGCCAGCCTCTCCTACTTATAGACTCACTCAGGCAGCAGACATTGCCCGTCGTGGTAAAAGTCACACGGGCAGGATTTTGAGCCCCATCACACCAAACCAGCTGCTAGGGCATGTCATATAAAACCATTGATCCCCAACGCCGAACCTTTCACCCAATCCTCAGTCTCGACATTATCGACACCTGCCATTCCCTCTTATACCACCCGCGTCTGGCGCATGTCAAGCCGCGTTCCAGGATACGTGAGGGATTCATTGCTCGATCAAACACTCCAATAACTGCTACCATCAGGTATTCATATCCAACCCGTGCTCGTTAACTGCAGCACCGACTTCGCTATCTGCAATAGCCGAGGTACATTGAATAGATTTTTTATTAAATTCTGCTCCTCAAACTGAATTATTTCTTCCACTTGCAGGTCTCGATCCCAGCTGCTCCCTCAATCGTGTCCCTGCCACTCCCGTCTTCAACATCGACTCAGACCACGCTGTCCACTGGTCCGGGATTTTATCCCATTAGCATCTTATCCAACCTGCCAATATCTAAGAAAAGCAGACTTCGGGATACGGTTTTGACCAGCCCAATCCATGTCCATACTCCACATTCCCACATCGGAACGATCTACGCATCATTTCCTGGGCAAAGGGTTAATTCTTTAGATATATTTTTCTTTCTGAAAAGTTTAGTCCAAAACCAGCTAAGCTTCCATGGGACATACGTTCATCTATCTCAGCAGATGAAGGATGAAATAAAGGCCGCATTCTACCGTCGCCACGGAGGATTGCTCTCATCGGCTCAAATCAATATCTTTTGGGACGAATTTACATCAGGAGGCCTTACACTCAACAGTCCGACCGGTGAGGATGTGTTTGTGGGATGCACATATATATGGGGTTTAGAACAAAAGTCAATTCATGAATATAGCGTCGTCCATCTCGCTTGAATCCTCCCTTACCGATCGACCTGTTCCCTACTACAAACTTTGTTGTTCCATTGCATTCCGTAAGACCTTTAGTTGGTACTACTTCTTTTGTATTTTTTTAAGGAATTACTTTTGTGCGTCATGTCGAAAAATTAGGTAATATACTTCAGTAAATGTCAATTATAATCGCCACCGTTTGTCCCAGTCGATTAGAGCTAAGGGACTTTGAAACAAAAAGAGGTAGAGCATTATGGTCTGAATCGGCGGTCCCCCGATCTGAACCAGCTCGGAGGCGCTATTTATTAACAAGTACAAACACACACGTGCGGTTATTAACAAATACAAATATGCAGAAGTACGAAGATGCTGTTACCGCGTCGACATCATCTTACCAAGAATCTTCATCTTGTCATACCTTTCTTACACCAGCACCATCTACATCAGACTTATTTTCGTACACTAAGTTGGCCTCAATAGTCCCATGGCTATGCTCACTTCGAGGCTTCGATCTCTTCACCGATGTGTTTATCTAATATCTCCACCTCAGCGAGTTCAACAGAATCAAGAAATTGGGTAGAGTGGAGGGGAAGGGGGTGGATAGATGACGCGTGTAAGGGATGATATTCAAATAGGTGGCAGGACAGACAGTGGCAATCACGCACTCGAGCCGGACATATATGTATATGAGGCTTGACAGGACACTGGCATGTACATATCCGCTATTTTGGTCCTCTTTCGCAGTCACGTTCGACTGATGCTTGTCGCGCTAGTCTGCTGCCTTATCCGGGAGAATTCAAAAGGGCCAACTGTTGTGGCCTCCCCGCGAAAAAATCTCCTGTCCTCTGCCCTCCCTGAATCCCACCGTCGAAACCTTCCTGAACCTAGGAAACAATCACCAGCTTTTGGGCACTGCTGCGCTCAATCAAGTGCTTCCTGAACCACTGTCTTTCTTGACGCTCGCACTTTGCAATCAGCCCTAGGTCGCCCAAATTTTCTTACACTCCTTGGAAAATCATGGCAAGTTACATTCCTGAATACGTGAGCAAACCTATGTATCTCTTCCGAACAATCTATTAACTCCGACCATTAGGTACAGATTTCCAATGCCTGCGCGTTGAATACGCCACCACATTTGCGACCCGCGAACGCCAAGGTACAGGCATTTTTTTTGTTTTAGCTTTCTGCGCATAAAGTGTCCCTCAACTTATAGGACGTGCCTCCGGCTGCTCCTCTAATGGTTTCCCTACCACTCCCCTCTTCCCCATTGAGCGACACTACCCAATCGACCGACTTGGAGTTCTATCCAATTAGGATCCTATCTCCCCTTCCGCTATCCCAAATGCTCGGGCTTCGAGAAACGACTTTAATCAGTCCTATCCATGTCCATTCTCCACATTTCCACATTGGAACTATTCATGCATCCACTCCTGGCCAAGAAGTCAATTCCTTGGATCTAGTTGTTTTTTTGAGAAATCTGGCCCAAAATCCGCTGGGTTTCCATAGGTCATACATTCATCTAAGTCAGCAGATGAAGTACGAAGTAAAAGCGGCTTTCTACCATCGCCGTGGATACTCGCCGTCATCGATCTTGCCTGCTATGCTCTGGGAACAGTTTGTTTCAGGAGTCCCTACACCCGATGGGCCGACGGGTGAGGATTTGCTTCTTGGGAACACAAGCCTGTGGGGTTTAGAAGGGAGATCGGTTCATGAATGCAGCATCATTCACCTTGCTTGAATCACCTTTGCTGATTTAGTATATGTTTTTCGATTCCGACTTCATTTCCCATCACATCCTTTATTCCGTTTCTATCGCGAATCGTTGTTCTTTTGCGCGCGCCCTTTCTGTTGTTGTTGAAAATGAAGAAAGATGTATAGTAATATTTAGGCTTCACTGGCAATACTTTCCAGTAGAACATCCAAATAAAATATTGTATATTTGTTGGACTATTGTCGGCTCCAAGCAATTCGAACCGAAGACTGCGAAAGATCGGAAAGGGCACCGACAACAGTCGCTTTTCGTACTCATAGGGTTTCTCCAGGTCCAAATCTCCCAGAACACGACATCAACTCAGTCACCATGCAGAAACATCTTTATATATCATTAGTCCTACTGCGGCATCTACACCCCCGACATCACTCGAGAGATTCGGGCTACTTCACCCACGGGCCACGGACGAAACCTAGAGTTCCATTTTCCTTTAAGATCAGTAGTACAAGAATATCCCTCGTTCAGTACGATGGCCATAACATATTCTTGTTCACTAGCCGGATGAACTCAGTTCACCACTTACATCGGACCCGTGAAATATAGAACCGTGTCAACACCATTACCCAAGCCAAAATAACTTGTACATGTGTGTCACCTCTGGACGTTCAGGATGATAGATAATCCATTCCACATGATCACATCACTGAATGTAGAGCTTTCCGAATGTGAAGTTTACTAAGCTTAACACTATGTATCGTAAACATATTGACTTCGTACTAGTCATCATTCGTATCTAATGATACCTTTCAATTCCTAATCTGGTTGAGGCGCCCAGAAGCAAAATGTGTTTATACCGTAATCTGGATAACTTGCAGGTGGGTGGATAGGCTATGGTCATGTGGAAACCTTGCAACTACCGACTTGATCCCAATGGATTATTAGGGGATTCATGGAAGTTGACCGCATGGTCGAACCGTCAACTTAGCGCTGGCAGTGCACACAGGCTATCGCAAACATCTCACCGATCTCACAACCACTCCGTTCCTGATGGTGACTGTGCCAGGGTCCACCATCAATGATGAATGTTAATGATGTTTGACTATGTACAAGATTTCCGTGTCACAGGTTTGAGACCAATGGGCCTCCTGGCATGGGATGGATCAGGATGAACCAGTGATACTTACGTGATTCACGTAAGGACCTGTCGATTTGAGTGGTTCATTGTTTTCTTACGGCTATAAATATCATGATCAGTTCCCATGCTTTTGCTCGGTGCGTCAGGTCCGGATCCGGCTCATGAGTATATTGAGGATATTTTTCGCCGTTGCTTAACTTCAACAGACCTGGTGCCATGTCCCAGCACGTAGGCTGCAACACACAGCTCTCGACGTTAAGCCATGGGTATAAACACTGTTACTTGCGTCGACTTGTCAAACGATGAAAACGAGGAACTTTGGCCCACTAGAACTCCCGATACCGGTACCTCCTCATATCAATAACGTATCGTTGATTGACTTATAGGATCGGAATTGCGAGGATCAACGGAGCATCGCGTGGTTTTCCGCTTCAAACAGGTATATATAGCTCTATGTTTTCTTATCATTAAAAATGGAACCTTTCAGATAAATACTTAATGCTTTCCATGATTAGCAAAGGACACCCCGCAACACTTGTCAAAAACAGCTTTGGGGTTGTGAATTCTGCCACATGCTTCCCAGAGCTCTCCTAATTACTACGTTCCCATGTTTCTCAGCTTCTCATTTTCCGTCGCCAACATTATTAGCATTCGGACGTTAATAGATTTTCCAATCAGAAGTCAATTGTGACTCGGACTTCGCGGAAACAGCGAGTTTGACTGCACATCCACTGCTAGCCGGATTCACATAGTCGAATCGCTATCTACGTCGTAAAACATAGCATTGTGTCAATCATTGACACATGCTCCGGGGACTGATCAGCGCCGGCTTCCGGTTATTTTTTTAGTAACCAGCACATGTGACACCTCTTGAAGAGTGTTCGCGAAGACTTAGAAGTGCGGTGGGCGCTGGGGGTGCAAGCGAATGAGACCCGAACGAGACCTCGCAGCCTCAGACCAAATATGGCAAGGATTCAGACATCCAATTGATCATGATGGGCAAAACGGAATCTCGGATGGAGCGAATGACAATTTTCTGGCTGTGTATGTGTATTCTTGGGACACCTCACACAAGCTACTATCCGTAATTATGTTGTCCCTCCGATCTTCAGATTGCGACTCCTTCTCTGTCTCGCCTCCTGTATAAGAGTAAAAGCCCCATAGTTGCTCCGTCAACCATAGCTTCCAACAATCTCTTCTGCATTGTACATGCGTCATGTCAACGTATATCCCTGAATTCGTAAGGAATTCAATTTATTATCTTAAATCACGCCTTTGTGATTTCTAATTAGTACCGTCAGGTTACTGTAGGCGGATCGTGTTTTTCTTCTAATAGTGGAACTTGGATACCATCGACAACCGAAGTAAGGCCAACGCCTGATTTTTCATGACATCTCTCAGCTCTTCTTGTCTAGCAGGACTTTCAGGTCCCCAATACACCGATCATACACACAATCCCACTTCCGTCCCTCTTACCGGCTGCGTCCCCCATGGCCTTAGCCAGCCCAATGGGTAGAAATGGCCTCTATCCCATCAATGTCTTACTGGATATCCTTCCGGTCCAAGAAAACGAGCTGAGAAATATTTTACTTGCCTATCCAATTCACATCCACACACCACAAGCTCACATTGGAACAATTACCGGCGCTACAACAAGTCTAACAATCGATTCCTTCAATTTACTTCTCTCCATGAGAACTTTCGCTAGAACTCAACCAGATATTCTTCGAAATCCGACCTATTTAAATTGTCTTTCCCAACGAATGAAAGTCGAAGTAGAATCCGCCTTTTTTCGTCGTTGTGGACGGCCATTATCATCCTTCTCTAATGATATGTTCGGGGAGGGGCTTAGTATGTCTAGCGTGGAACCTACGCATGAGGGATTAATAGGTAGAGATTTGTTGCTGGGAAATATCGATGTATGGGGTTTGGAAACTAGGTCAATTTATGGGTATAGCGTTGTTCACCTCGCATAGTCCAATAGACCGCTTTTCTAAAAAACAATGGCAACCGAGGTTACAACGGAGCTCTCGAAGCGTACTCTTCTTCGGTCGATTTCTTATAAGGAAGGTCACAATTCAAATATTACTTTATTCTCCTTCAGTCGTTCGTCTTCGACGGTTTGAACAAAAGATCCGATGCCTTGAACAGTTTCGAACATAATGTCGTTGGACATCTTTGCGTAATAAATTTAGAATTTTTAGCTTCTCCGAACGCCTTGATCGACCTTATGTCAACTTCAGCATTTTCCGCATCAAATGCCATGCTTCAAGTTCAATGTATAGCTTCTCGGCCATCAATCACTGTATCAACTATATGCTTCTCAAATGTCGGCCTGCCCCGATCGGATAACATAAACTCAGAACTATGTAAAGTTCCTTTGCTCCAGTGCCGTCTCCTATTGTGTATGTCGCATACTTTTCGCACAGCTGCCATGTCAAACTTTACTCGGGTCTCTTACCCAATAGTCGAGTCGGACCATGTTTACTCGACTGGGAGCAAAAGTTCTTGCTAAGGGGCCAAGACATTGTACGCCGCAATATAATTATCCACAACCGCACCAGTCCCTCTCTACCTCAGACTCAGCCGGTGGAGTCGGTTCCTCAACGTTTACTATTACTTGGAATCCTACCAATGAAGCATACCCCGGCCCAACCTGTCGGCCAATCCGGCACCTAGTCCTATATCTCAACCTGCAATTCCGCTCCCGCAAAATTTTCTACTTCGCATTAGAGTCGGTAAACTTCGCCACTTGATGTTTGTAAATTAGCAAAGCCAGAAGACATGAATTCATGTCCGCAAGATGCTACTGTCTCATTGATCTCGTCCGTAAGCATCCGGCCTAAGAGGAATCTAGCTGCGTCGGATTTATTTGTAAGCTGTTTGTCAGCCATCAATTGACGAGAGATCAGTTTATTTGCGTATGATCAGTTGCAACAAACCAAGTCAGGGTTGGATTTGATGGGTGCAGCTTTGCTGTCCAGAATTCAACCCAAAACGACATCGTCACATTGACCCCTTCTTACTGGTTTCAAGGAAGCTGATGGCATATATAAAGATGGAACATATGGGCGCTAGACGTCCACCATCCTCTTCTCCCATCTCATACGGAGTCCGCACTCAGGCTGTTTGTTATTAATGGCTACTACGACCACGCCAAAGCTGAATACAATTTCATTCGTGCAACAACGACCTAGTTTGTTGGTGACATCCGAGCTAGAGAATGCGATCCAAGATTGCAAGAAAAAGGTTGCGAGAATCGCGAGGGACTGCAGACTAAAGAACCGCAAATTTCGGTGGGTGTTATAGCTGAATCTTCCCGTTGTAGCTTTCATTGACTTCTTCCGCCTTATAGAGATGTAGAATTCGATCTCGAAGGAGATCAAAATCGTTGCTTATGGGGTGTTTTGACAAAGCGACACGATAATTTCAGTCCAGCAGACGTTCACCGCGTGACACAAATTTTTGAGAACCCTCAATTTTTTGTCGGCGGCGAACCGGATTCAAATGATATCGTCCAAGGAGCGCTTGGCGATTGTTGGTTCCTTTCAGCGCTGGCAACAGTGTCAAATGTTCCAGAGTTGGTCAAGACGTTCTGTGTCGATGTGGGTCACATAGTTTCAATCATGATAGCTACATATTAATGCGTTTACCAGAGGGACGAAGAAGTTGGCGTCTATGGGTTCATCTTTTTCAGGGACAATGGCTGGGAGACCGTCGTTATTGATGAGTATGGCTTCCATCATGAGATCGTCGTCTGAATAAGCTAACATGAAACACGAAATCCAGCCTCTTATTTACACGTGTCCCGAAATGGGAGGAGCTAACTAGGGCTGAACAAGAACTGTATCACTTTGACAAGAATCGATATAACTCCTCTGCGCGTCAAGGTGGCAAGACACTGTATTTCGCGAGCTCGGGTTCGCTGGGGGAAACGTGGGTGCCTTTGATGGAAAAGGCATATGCAAAGCTCCACGGAAACTATTCCCATTTGAACGGAGGATTTACGGGTGAGGCCATTGAAGACTTGACCGGGTGAGGAAATTTTCAAATCCTCTTTGTTCTTTTATCTTGTCAAACTCAACAACGGATTGATAGAGGTGTCTCGAGCTTCTTACAAACCAAGGTACGCTAGGGTTGTCTGCTCGATATGCGAGACCGAATATATGGTACTCACGCCATATGTACATTCATTGTTAGGATATCCTTGATACAAATAAGTTCTGGAGTGAAGAGCTGCTTAGAGCCAATCAAGACAGGTTGTTCGCTTGCTCCTTCCACGACCTGGACAACGCTCGTAACGGTCGCAATGACATCAAGGTTCAAGGTCTCATCGGAGGCCACGCATATTCTGTCCTTAGGGCTAAGCAATGCAAGGGAAAACGTTTTCTCGTCATCCGAAATCCGTGGGGTAAGACAGAGTGGACCGGACCCTGGTCTGATGGGTCAAAAGAATGGACTAAAGATTATCTCGGGGTCCTTGAAGAACTCGACCACGTATTTGGCGACGATGGACAATTCATCATGGAATGTAAGCAGACCCGTTTTTTTAACTTTGGAACGTCAGACTCAGGTAAATGCTCATAAGATAAGGACTGGCTGGAATGCTTTTCCCACATCGACAGAACCATTTTATTCGACTCAAACTGGATCATGTCATCGCAGTGGTTGCGCGTACCCTGCAGACCGCTACCCACCGCCTGGTCCTACGGTGATGTATCATGTAAGCTGAACCTGATTTTCCATAGCCTTCATGCTCATAATTCTCGGAATGCCTATTATAGTTACATTTACGCTATCATCGTCTACACTGGCCGTGCTAGTTCTTTCTCGGCTCGACGAGCGTTACTTCAGAGATATCTCGGCGAGGTCGTATTGGAACCTCAACTTTGTACTGGTCAAGGAAGGCGAAATCGAGCCTGTCGCAGAGTCTGTTCACGCGATGTTTTGGTCCCGGAGCGTCAATTTGGAAATCGAGTTGGAAGCGGGGAAGTACTTTGTCTACGTAAGTCAAAAGCCACTTACCTATTCAATCAGTTGCTGACGTGGTCCCTTCAGGTCAGAATAGATCGAGAACTCGACCATAGCGCTGAGTACGCTCCAACGATTGATGACTGGGTATTGCGCAAATTATCCTTTGTCATGGCCGCCCGTGCTAAAAGTAGATCTATTGCATCGAGTAAGCAAGGCTTCTTGACGTGCACCTATTCAATTGCTTACTTCCGGGCCTTTTCTAGATTTCGATCAAACGTAAGTTATGAGCATTTTGGATTATGGGCAACGCTAAGTTTCATGAACAGCACACATGCCAATTTTATCCCAACCAAATTGCAGTCGCTCATTGATACTGATTTCAAGCAATACAAAAAAGAACAAGAGAAAAGGGCCAAAGAGGAAGCGGCAAAGAAGGCAGAGGAAGAAGCTGAGGATGAAGGAAGTAAGGCGGAAGCTGTGGAAGTGGAGTCTGACGATGACCCTGGGGCTGAAACAATCACGACCACTACCACAACTACGGTAGTCCAGACCGTCAAGAAGGTCAAGAAGCCTAAACCCGAGGCCATTGTTGATTCTTCCATGTCCTCCAGCGGACAGCCGAAGGGTAATGAATCAACTATACCATCGAATCGTCGCCCGGAGCTTCTAAATGTACCGAATCCCAAGTACCAGCAAGAGCATGAATGGGCCCAATATACCACCTCCACTGCTCCCGTCGATCCAACGGCATATATTATCAAAAGAGATGACGAAGACGACGTGTACCTGGGGTTACGGGTTTACACCCATAAAGATACTCCTGCAGTGGTCGTTGGAAGGCTGAAAGTCACGCCAGAGCAGAAAAGTGCTGACCGAAAGGATGAAAAAACGTCTGATGACAATCCCCAAGAGACACGAAAGCAAACTTTAGGTTCACTCCTGGACGATGACTGTGATTGCGACGAATGTCGTGGCCTACAGAAGCCTCATCCCCAGGACTAATAGATACAGAAACTCGGACTAATAGATACAGAAACTCGGACATAATCCTCAGTTTGTTACATATGTTGAAACTATAGTCAGTATTCTGTATGATATTATTCATTATCTCCCTCTCAATTACTACCTTCTTCTCCAGAAGGCAATGTCGACGAAATTTGTTTCCCTTGTCCAACAATCGCCGCTGTGGCTCCAGCATCAACAGGGAGAATGACTCCCGTTATCCACCTCGCCTCATCGCTAGCTAAGAATCGAACCGCAGCTCCGGTGTCCCAGCCATTTCCTTCCGTCTTGAGCAGGCTTCTGTTTCGGCGCATCTCCCGAACCTCCGTCGACATTGGGTGACTGTATACCATGGGAGTGTATAACACCCCTTGAAATGAACATAACTCTATCAGAAACGGCGCTGCAATGCAAAGTCTTTGCTTACCTGGACAAACACAATTGACCCTGATACCTTGAGGGGCATGATGGAACGCCATAGCACGCGTCATGTTGACAATAGCCCCTTTGCTTGTGGGGTACAATAGCATCGGCGTACCACCAACCATCCCCGCAACGCTCGAGATGTTCACGATCGCTCCGCGTCCACTGATCTCGTCTCGCTCGTTTTTGCACATTGCCGGAATAGCGAATTTCGACATCAAAACCATGCTTGTCACATTGATCTCCAGTCCCTTTGCCCATTTGACTGGATCAACCTCAACTGCGGTCCCTTCCGGTCCACCAACTCCAACATTATTGATGAGAATATCGAGACGACCATAAGTAGCGAGGGCGGTGTCAACGATACGTTTGCAATCGTCCTCTTTTGATACGTCGGCCTCGACAGCAATAGCCTTCTCGCCAAATTCGCGAGCGATCATCTTAACTGTGATCTCTGCCCAGGAGATATTCAGGTCGACGCAGACAACCTTTGCACCTGCTTCAGCGAGAAGAACTGAAGCCGCGCGGCCGTTGCCTATCCCATTGGCCCTCGATCCTGCCCCGGTGACGATCGCCACTCTTCCCTCAAGAGATCTAGAAGGTCGGGGAGGATTCTCTGGGTCGTAGGTTGGTGCAGACATAGGGAAAGTGGCGGTTATTGGACCTGCTTGATTGCCGGAAATATATACTCCCACTGAATCAAATCAGGTGAACTCAACTTTGAGTCGAGTCAAATGCCTGATTGAGTATATGTGAGTCTATGGTGATTCGCACCGAGTCAGTGATATGGGTCAGAAAACGTCAAAGGGACTTCGAGGAATATCAGCCAGGGTCAGGAGCTAAAAGCTGACTTCACTTCACCTCGAAGCCTTCAGTAGCTTTTGTTTCTACACGTGCCACGCAGGACGGGAAAAAATCTCAATCTTCGGAATGTCAGACCACGGAGGAACTTCCCGGGATAAGCTTGGTACACTAGCTATGGTTGATGGTAGAAGTTGAGTTGACCTATCGAATAAGTTCTTCAGCACCATAGATACGTCAGCTGGCAACGTAATGTACGGGACTGAACCAGGAAGAAAAGTGGTTATGTAATACAAATTTGGGCTAGTGATCCGGTCCACGGTTTTTCCTTCCACTCCATGACCAAAGAACTTACTCGGGGAGGACCTCAGTAGCCTCTGCCTGTGTTGCAGCCCGCCTGGTTGCCGCCACGGAATGATTCTCGAACTACATTCTAGTGCGGGCTTGTCTGTCTAGCGTTACATCGTCTCGGTCGGATAACCCGAATCTGTTGAGTCGGAAAGGAACAATCAGTCAACGTTCAAAAATCGCCTCCAAATTATTTCGTTGCACCAGTTTGATTCCGCTCCAAGGCCGGGACGAAATGGCGTAGGGAGCGCTGATGATATATATAATGTTCATCATTTGAACGCAGGCTGAGGTTGACACTATTGCGGTGACTGCTAACAGATACTGCCTGCTCTCTCTTCGTCTCTTTCTCCCTGGGATACTTTATTCACATTTCGCTGCTGGCCTCTCCGCGCCTGAAATCGGCCGCTCTTTGCTTCTTGACTCTCACAGGTGTCCTTCGAAATTTTAGCCTCAGATCTTTCTGTGCATCATCCTTCGACTATCTAAGGCTCTCGTCTTGGATTCGTTTCATTTCTACTTCAATAGTCTCGGTTTTCTCTTGAAAGGATACTTCTCGCCCTCATACTTCGGACTACGGGGTCGTGATGCGGGCCGATAATGAGAATTCTCGTCCACCCCCACCGAATTTGGTTTCTACGCATGCGCTTACACCTGTGACTACAGCTTTGTCCAACGATCAACATTCTTCAGGCTACGATCAACATTCTTCGGGCTACGATCCTCAGTATTCTGGATCTTCTATGTCGGTCGACGGGGATAGTATTCGTGCACATACGAGTCTAGATTCCGCTGAATCAAGATTGAATCAATCGATAGTCACTGCTTACAGCAATACGAGTACCACAAGCACAACAAGTACGAAGAGTACCACGAGCACTAAGAGTACCACGAGCACCTCGAGTTTGAAAAAATCTCGTGACGAAGAGGAAGAGGAGGAAAGACTTGAATACGCGAGCGCGAACGGATCTGGAGTGGATGGCGATAGAAGTGGTAGTGCGATGGATTTAGACGACTTCAATCAACTTTTCGGACTCGGAATCGATCTTGACATCAATGATGTTGGTGCTGGCGGTATCGGTCAGCCACTTCCAATCCAAAATACATCTACTATTACTCCCGCTCAATTACATCTCAACTCCAACTCGGACTCGAATCAATCGAATGACGTACACGATTTCAGTCATGATATGAGTGGAATTTCACTTCCCTCTCAAGGATCAATGGATCACCTCCATTTATTGGATCAATATCTCGATCTTGCGCTTCATAATTCGAAACCTTTCGGCTCTTTTTCGGATTTTTCGAGCCCATTTGCTGGTCTGGCCGGGGACGAAAGTGCAGGGCTTAATCGATCGATAGAGATGAACAGTGCGAACATGCAGATGCGTGGAAGGACATTAACGGGGACGAATATTTTTTTGGGAGAACGCCACCAACAGGATGGTGGTATCGCTATCGCATATCCTCTGTCTTATTATCAACATCGATCTCAACCTCTCGCTACTACTTCTTCACCTGCCGTACCTCCGATACTAGAAGCTCATTCCCTCACAAATTATCGTTCGACAAGCCTACTCGGATATCCATGTAATACAAGTGGATCAAGCATTGGTGTCTCTAGTATTAACGGAGGAGGAACTTCGACCACACCGTCAACAAACTCGTTTGTACAGAGTTCGCCTGAATTTGTACCGCCCTCCTCCGTTTCGCCGTTGACGTTGCAGTATGATAGCAAGGGAAGGGTGGTTGTTGACCCGAATGGGAGCGCTAGTGGTGGGACTGGGGAAGGGAGTTTGAGCCTTTCGAATGTGGGGTCAGACGGATTGTCATTTGCGTTTTCTGAATTGAATGGCTCGGGTGGTGTTACGAGTGCATCTAGGCCGCCTTGGATCTTTCAGGGTGACGGTGGTGGGAAACTGAGTCGTAGTCCAGCGAGCGGGACTGGGGCGTCTAATCTTATAATGAGGAGGGCGACTAGCACTTTGGTTGGGTCATCGAGCAAGTTGGGGTCAGGACGGGGAATGAGGAAAGGTGCGAGAAGAGGAAAGCAACAACAAGTGATGGAGATGTCAATACCTTTACCGATACCGACGAGGAGCAAGAAACCTTCTTTGATTGGTTGGGAAGGTAATAGTTTGGCGACGATGGTCACAAGTACACCTGCTTCTCCTCCTCGAACGGCTTCTACTCGAGATATTCTTCCCGTACCGCCTTACGTAGTCTCACAAACGTCATCAGAGAGTAGAAAGAGAAAGCGAAGTCCCGAGTTGGATTCTGATGACGATGTGATAGTGAATGTTGAAAAGGTTTCGAGAAGGGAATTGTTAGGGTTGAGAAAGATTAGTAAAGATACGGAGAAGAAATGGGGAGAAGAGGAAGAAATGTCGGGAGGTGAAAGAAAGAGAAAGCGGAGGAGAATTGGGTCATTGTCGGGTCCGCAGAAGAAGGAAAAGGGAAAGGAAAAAAGGAAGATTGTATGGACCAGTGATGACGATGGTTCTGATGATTCTGACGATGAGGATGCGTATTTTCCGTCGAGTGATCCGTCTTCTCCTGGCATCAATGACGAACCTGGCCCTTCATCTCGTCCGCTCAAATCCATGAGTAGACTCACAAGCCTCAGCAGCTCATGTACCAAGAGCACTTATAGACGAAGCTCAAGCGCAGTAACCCTCAAGACTCCCGATTCAGAGATTACGAGCATATCCCCGGATAGTAGCAAGGATGAAGACGATACGAAGCCTTATGGAGTGGACAAGCACAATAAAGGGAAAGCGAGGGGTAGCGCGGCACTTGCTTTGGCTAAAGTGACGATGTTGAGTGGGAAACCACCGACGAGTGTTTGGGGAACCTACGTGCCTTTCCCGTTAGATGATGATCCTGGTGAAGTTATTATTCGTTCAGGACGGACACGAAGAAATGGTCATATCCCCCTTCCTGTGCCAGTACCCGATTTGATCAAGAAGAGTCGTGGACGAAAGGTCCCTCATCAAGAATCGAAGAAGAAGTTGGACTACGATGATTCTAAGAGAGAGTTTATATGTGAGGTCCTTGGATGTGGCAAATGTTTCGTTAGAGGAGAACACTTGAAGAGACATGTACGAAGTATTCATACTCATGACAAGCGTAGGCTTTTGCTTTTATTCTTTGTTTAACAATGCGACTGACTGATTTGCGCAGCCCACCCATGTCCTTACGAGGGCTGTGATAAGTCATTCAGTCGTCGAGACAATCTGGGCCAGCATGTGCGGATTCATCTGCAGTCGAGCTCGAGTTGATGTATTTTTGGATTGCTGATTGTCAGGTGGATATTTGTAGATATTTGTTCTTGATGTAAAATATCACATGGAACACGGATTCTTTCATGTGCAAGTCGTCGTCGCAATCTCCCTTCAACACCCACCATGTCCAGCACAAAAGACCCCGTCCTCGGCGCCACACACGACGACGAGAGCGCCCGTGTCGATATCGCCGTAAAAGCCCTCGGCGACATGCGGTCTCGTGCGGCCGCCCCTGCAACCGAAGGTAGATTGCTCTTATGTTCCCCCGAATTCACGGATCACGGTCTTAACATTTGACTATTTAAGCCCGAGCCTCGTCACAGAGCAGTCGAGGACCAGACCAGGATGATCTACAGCAATCATCATCAGCAGGACTTGTCGCCCGGATGACTTCGTTTCCACTTGTTGGAACGGCCATACGAGCTTACGAACACGGGAAAGCCTCATCACGGGTTGTTAAAGTGCGTGTCTTTGTTACCTTGTGATTTTTTTGTATTGATAATGATGATGAATCATAAATAGTATAGTGCAGAGATGGTCGAATCAAGTGTGAAGACGATATCGAAACCTGTTATCAATCGACTACCTGTCAACCAGCTTGATGAATTTGCTTGTCGACAACTGGATAGAGTGAGTCATCAAATTTTTTATGAAAGGCGCTCGTAGTTTCCCGCCAGCGTTACAGCGGCTCCAGCCCAATTTCACATGTTTGCCCTGTGCAGCGTGATTTTTCGACTCCGCCACTTCCTCCATTTTGCTGTTATCTGATATCCATCGTGTTGCCTCAACGTTTTACCCTTTGCCACTTACATCTCCATTAGTACTAATTTTTTATCCCCAAGCTCGATAGGTACAGACGGCCTTCTATTGGGCCGGAGCCCGTCTCGCCTCGATCACCCGATTTCGAACAACCCTCCTCACGGTGGCGATCACCAGACGTTACCGCTGCGGGTTCATCAACAACTCTGCTCGAACAAGACTCCGATAGGGGTCGATTAAGGTTGAGAACAAAAACACTGGATGGATCTATCGCGCCCGAAGGCGAGAAAGCATACCTGGAAGACGAGGAGATGAAGGAGCGGTGTTCTGCCGGCATTGATCAAAGCGTTCCTCTCTGGATCAAATGTGGGTATTGATCTTGTCTATTTTTATACGACCTCTCCCCGACCTTCTTCTATTAGCCACACATTCTTGTTCGTCTTCGGCCGCACCGTCATCCCCAGACTCTAGAATTGGTTCTCCTTTACCTCTTGATGAACGGTATGCTCAGCAGTCGAGCCCATCCGTTTCTCTCCGACATCGACATTCCAACGCAGAGGTTTCTCAAGATCCTGAGCGACAAGTAGCTCAGCGGAGTCGATGGCAAGCCATGTTACTCGAAGCCGGCGGACTAGGGGTAGCCCTGAGTGATGAAAACATGCGGCGGTTGAAGTATTGCCTCAATTGGTTACAAGTGTGTGATCATTTGCACACCCTCTTTTGATTGATTGCTCATTTACACACATAATATAGTTTGCCACAGCACACATCGATGCTCAGATTCTGGTTCTCCGAGATTTCATTGAATGCTTTCAGCCCATTCCACGAGATGCCCATCCTCGTCGCCCGCCAATCTCAGAAGAACAACTGAGAAAGTTGACCGAGGTCAGAAAGGACATCGTTTCCACCATTCGACAAATGGTGAACGTCGTAAGTAAATATGCGGGAGGAGCGTTACCTGAACCTGCTCGTGGCAGGGTTCGAGGATTCATCTTAAAATTGCCTCATCGTTGGGCTTCCAAGACCGCTGCCTCGGGGGTTCCTACGAGTGCTATCACTGCACCGAGTAGTGCAGCCGCTGGAAACGGCGAACGTGAGCGCGAAACTGTAGCGGCTGCTGGAAGCAGTACCGGTACACTTCGAAGAGGTCAAGGAAGGGAACGGCGTGCGGCACAACGCGAAAGGGGTAATGCTTCTCGAGCAACATCGCCCACACCTTCGGAAGTACATCTGCAACAGCCAATATCTCATTCCCACGCTTCCGCCACAGCACAACGTATCTTGAATCTTGCAACTGAGAGTTTGGATATGATGCGTAATGTTACGGGAGTGGTAAAAGACAGTTTAGACTGTGCAGATGCGTACGTATCTCCTCATTTTTGTGGCTAAAACTGACAAATCATTGATAGTTGGGTCAACCGCCTCCGTATGGTCGGAGTTCAACGTGGTTCAGGAGGAAATCGGGAAGAAGAATCACTGAACCAGGACCTGGGACTTCCACCTGTTGGATCATCCTTCGAAGGTTCCCGACACACTGGTAGCAAGTCTGCCGACTACGGGTCTCCCTTCCAAATACACCGCCGCACCGGAAGCTCATCTTCTGTTCCTGGTGAAGACGAAACATTATTTTCAATATCAAGTTCGGCCCCAGAATCGCCGTTTACGACTGCGACTACTCTCAGCTATCTATCCAATTCTTCATCACAACCGACTGTGCCTTCTAGTAGTATGCCGTCTACTCCTACAAATATCTCGTTCGTTTCGCCATCAATATCATCGTCGTCATTATCACAAAATCATCCACATTCGCATCGTCACCATCCTCATTCATACGCGCTACCGCCGTTATCAACATCGATATCGATGAACAGAGATGTATGTGGCAGTGAAGGTGGTGTTGCGAATGCACCTAGTCCCGGAGGTATCTCATTTTCGTCGATGCATATTACTTCCCGATTCAATACGCCTAAAATGGCTGCTGCTGGACTTCCGGAGGAAGATAACGACTCGAGGAATATCCTTGACGATAAATCAGGCGTTTTAGGAAAGAGGAGATCGAGTTTACAAGTTCATCAGCAGATGGATGTTGATTCATCGTGACACCCCCCTCTCATTGATTGATTTTCTTTTCCATTCATCCGATTCATTGGGCTTTTCGTGTGTAAATATTATGCAGTTTGGGTTCTTGCGTTTGCCATGCTTACTTCTCGCTATTACTCATTCAGGTTACTACTATCCCCCGTTCCTTGTTTAAGCGATAATATACCTTCGTTTTGCTTTGTACTATTAATACATCCCGACCTCTTTCATTATTTTCCAAGAGTGATAGGTTATATCAGATAATAAGCGTGTTAAATCGAGGCGAATGATATGTTGCGATTCAGCGTAGATAGGAGAGGTTGAAGATTTGAACACCGGACGATCTTTAAGTTTTGCGTACCCGTGGATATTGCGTCTCGCTGTCAGTCACATCTAGAATTTTCCAAGGTTTTTGAGAAAGATTGAATGATCCTCTCTTTGATATAGAGGGCTGATATTATGCGGAACGAAGACAAACAAAAGTTGACAGGGACTCGAATGAGTATCTACTAAAGCTTTTAATAGTTTCGTTCAGTATCCATCATTGTCATATTCATTAATTTTTCCTATCTCCCTAAGTTCTACTATCTCGGTCTTTATTAATTATTAGTCATTGTTTTGTATCTCGCATAAAACATTATTTAGTGACGTCGTCCCAGCTATAGCTTTCCCAGAGTTCGAGTTCTCTCTCTGCATCAATGGCATGCTCGAGAATCATGGAGCGAGTGATTTCCCTTCTCGGTACCAGCTTATAGGGTGGTGGCGCTGGTGATCCAGGTCCTCTATGCATCTGGCTTGATGGCTTCGTGATACTTTCGAGCGGAACAATATCGAACGCCCATAACATACTGATTTGATTATGAACCCAAATTCATCTCCCATCATAAAACACACTCACCGAGAAACGAATAAGAAGAGTTGATCAGAAGCGATATGTTGTCCAGGACAGATCCGACGACCAAAGCCAAATGTTAGATTATAATTCTTGAATATTGGATCGGTATTGTCAATGAATCTTTCAGGCTTGAATTCTTCAGGCTCCGGGAAGACCTAAAGCACCGTTACGGCATCAGTATATAGGCGTTTCAAAGGTGGGTGGTTATTCTACCTCAGTATCTCGTGTGATTGCACTGAAATGCGAGTGTCACTAGGGCCGTGGCATCAATTCGATTTGGAAAATACTCACTAAATGTTCCCTATGACTGTGCTCCCAGCCGGAATGAACATCCCTTCATAGACATCATCTTCTGTTGTAGCATGCGCAATACCAAGAGCGATAGATGGACGCCAGCTACCACATACATCATACTTGTAAGAAATAGCTTTCAGTAAATTAGATGTGAACATACCGTAAAGTTTCTTTTACAATAGCGCGGATGTAAGGTAACGAATGAGAGTCCTCAAAATTGGGCATTGTGTCATCGCCAACAACGGAATCAATTTCTGCTTGTGCTTTCTTCATGACTTCAGGTTTCAAGAGAACCGCCGCTTTATACAAAAACATGAGATCTATATCAGTATATATATCAAAAATAATGGCTCACAAATGAATGCGTCAAAGGATCCACGTGTCTTAAGTCAAGCAAGTTAGTTGGTTCTAGAGAATCCAGTGTAAGGTACCAGAAGGAACATACTGTTGATACACCAGCAATGTAGGGAGACGAAAGTATTCCTGCAATTTCGCTATTACTCCAGCCGAATCTCTCTTGTTTCCCGAGGGCAGGGGTTATGGCTCCCAGTACGCTTTGACCCCTATCAATCGCTTCCTTCGATCGGTTAAAGCAATCTGAGAAGAATCGCTCTTCCTTCTCGCCTTGTTTTCTCGCCTTCATTCGGAACCATTGTAACAGTTTCTGAAGCATAATGATATGAGTATTGCTTCATGTATTTTGATAGGAAAAGCAATACCGGCAGTCGAAGGAGGATTGGGAACTAATGATCAACCTTGATTAGTTTGTAATCGAGAAGGGATGCTGGGCATGCTTACATGGTCAACGAGATCTCCGCCTGGCAATCTGAAGCGCATTTTAATGGGGTTATGTTGGGTTGAAAATAGTACTTACGAGTATCTAAAAGAAAGAAGGGTCGTTCACTGCCAATTTTAATTGATATATATAAGAAAGAACCTACTGAAGGAAAACTAAAAATAAATCGATTAGCATCAGAGGATTCAGCAGCCTGGATACGCCTACATTTTTCTGAGCTGGTGGAAAATGCAAGATGCTTTGGACCCAAGTGATCGACGCGTGTACCAAAAGCGGAACATAAGGCAACCGAATGCAAGGCCCTGTAGCAGTTATCGGCAAAGACTCTTTTTAATGGGACCACGTCCTAAGGCTCTCTCACCTCTGCATAAAAGAACTATGCTTTCCACTGTCATCTTCCAATATTAAGTCGCGCAACATTAATTTGTTCTCAAAATCCTCTAGCGATCTGAAGCTTTTGGAAGCTTCGACGCCCAAAGCAGTGTTCATGATCTAGAAAAAAAAATTGGAGTTAAAAATTCAAAGATTGGGAATCATTGCTCACAGTTCGAAATTTCCTGAAGCGATCTCCTGCGGGTTGAAGAGGTCCTTTGAATCCCCGATAACAAATTTCGCCTCTATAACAAGAGTCACATCGATACAATTCTGATGAATAGTCTATTAATATAGATTACTTACGCAAGGATATTCCTTGGTCGGCTGGAGTATATACTTCCTTTCTTGTCGAGTAAATCCAAGGCAGCACGTACTGTGCTTAGCACTAGGGATATTGTTAGGAACGCTTCGTACATTGAATGTGTTCAGCCAAACCGATTGTTGGTTCCCCGAAGTGTGCAAAGTCCATTATTGACATTATCCCCCCTTGTAAACCTCATCAGCACATTGTTCTATGAGCAACAGGGACGGTGCTCTCACCATAAGTTTGACTCCATCGTCTCAATTTGACCGCCATTGGCTCGTTACTTTGTCTGTCAAGTATTCTGGTAAGAGTAGATGGACCAGGGGGCAGTTTTTGCTTGAATAAGAGGGAAAACCGCGCAGCGATGAATTTGCTGACAATCAAAGCACATAGAATAAGTGGTAGAGCTGTGGCTAGTACCATAGTGTCAACGGTAGTAGAGAGCAGAGATGAAAGAGGTATTTCGTTGTCTAAGGCAGGAAAAGTGAAGAAAGCCAGCTTTGCTTAAGCTCTCTTATAAGTCGACTCAGCGTGTGAGCTGGTTGTCTCTCATCCGGCGGCAGAAACTTTGGGCCCGAGAGTTCGGATAGCCGGTAAGATTTAACAATGGCCCCACAGTGCTTTACTCATCCCTTATTAGCGGGGTAACTTCCTAACTTCCACGCTCGTTAATATCTTCGGTCATCCCATGCGCGTGAAGGCTCGATGGGGAAGGACTATCAACGAGTTGATTCCGAACTGATTTCCATTCGGAAATTTAGATGCCAGATCCTGGATTAGTCAGCTAATGAAATCGAATTCTCCCTTTTCAAGTGTAGCGCCTCCTTAATCTACTTACCTTGTCCGCGTGGCTACTAAGACTAGGATTTGTTGCTGGATATCAGACGTGACTAGGCTATAGAAGCCGGACTGTGCCTCTCAATGGCATACTAATGTCATTGACAGTTTCCTCAGTATTCCTAAATGGAGCTTCCGTACTCCGAGTCCTCATTGTCGTCATATATATTACGAAAGTTATTCTTCTTCGCCAACAAGCAGCACACATCACTAGGGTGTACGATGTACTTTACTTCACATGACATAAAGCCTCTCTGAAAAAGTTTCGCTAACTCGGGTGCATTTAGTTTGTTTCCCTTCAAAAAGATATTACTGTACAGCTTCCATACGTTTCTAGAGTCAAATTTCAATTAGAAAGTTTACATGGGCCTTATTAAAGCTGTACTTGTGCCAGGAAAGTTATCGACTCATTTTGGCTCTTCCGTCTCAGTTTCTTCTCCGTCTCTTTAGGCTATATTGAATAGCGTCTACAGTAGTATTTGGTGTAAAAATGTACAAGCAGTGAAAAAAATTACCGCCGTTCGCCTCCACAAAAACACGCCTGGAGTGATATAAATATAGGCAAGATCGAGATACGTTACATAAGTGAGCCAGGTTGCTTTGCCGATTAACGATGCTATCATTCTCACGGTTGGCATTGGGACCTAATAGGTATCAACAAAGACAGAACACACACGCCAGTCAACACCGTCCCCGACAGCAACATCCTCAAGATAACGACGAGATGGTGAGTCTGAATCTATGCCAGATTACTTCGAGAGAGGGTCCATGGGCGTCTTGGAAAGCTTTTTGGCAGAGATAGTCGCTGTTCTAGTTGGATGCAGTTGGATGGCGTTGGATGATGCGGTTTTTAATGGAGAGATATCTGGTCTGGGGATTTGCGTGTACCCCATTTTCAACCTTTTGTTTATCAAGACTGGTTGCTGACTATGTTCTCTCTATCCTGCATGAATAATTCTCCAATAGACAAAAGGTGCGATCAGATACTGTCCTCGGACTGTGCAAGCATTAGTTCTAATAAGTCATATCCTTACACAGGTACCTCGTCCTTTGGGTGCGTCAATCGGAGACTTCGGTCTATCACCCGCGAATTAACTTCGTTATTTGCCAACAGTAAGCGACGCACCAAGTCCCACACCCTCTGCACCCGTTGCGGAAAACGTGCCTTCCACCGGCAACACAAAAGTATACATCTATCTATGGTACATTTCTACGAGGAAGGCTAATTTTTATTATTCAGCTTGCGCCTCTTGCGGCTACCCCTCGGCTAAAATGCGCTCCTATGAGTGGGGACAAAAGGCGAAGCGCAGAAAAACTACTGGTACCGGCAGGATGAAGTACTTAAAGCATGTGTCAAGGAGATTCAAGAACGGATTCAGGTAAACATTATCTTTTGTGTTCCCATTCAGTTTGATGAGGCTGACTTCTGTACCAAAGAGAGAACACTGTAGCAAAGAAGAGGACTCCGAAGGCAACAGAGGCATAAATAATTACACCCCTTTACCCCCTGCTCCTTTCAGTGATAATGCAGTCCATGCTTTCCTCCTTCGCATCATATAAGACATATTGGTGATCAATGAACTCATGCCCCATGCAATTGCGCTTATGCTTACCTGTGACCTTTTTAACAATGAGAATGCCTCGTCATTCCTCGCGTAGTCGGTGTGAGGGTGTCGCCATTGACTTTTTGATCAACGATGCCGCAATGAGGTTGCAGGGAGGTCAGGACAACCTTAATTCTACTCCCTTTCAGCATGACCACCATCACAGACCTTCCCGTGGAAATCATTGACAAATTTGCTGACGATTTTGCGAAGGTGGGCGCAAGCCAAGTGATCACCTCCGGACCTTGATTCTGAAGCCACAATAGGTCCAAGATTTGTGCAATGCTCGCTTGACCTGTAGACTTTTTGGCAATATTTTTCGCCATCGAGTCTTCAGGACTATCGTACTCGACTTCTCTGACCTAAAAAACATCCCTCGTCTTATCGAATTGGCCAATGGGCCTAGTGATATACACTTTTACGCTAGAACGCTCAAAATACGATGTCTTGCGCCTGCTGGCAGCGGATTTGTTCTTCAAATCCGTTTCGAAGCAAGAGGATCTTGGGGCTACCCGCAAGGGTCAATGCAAAATGATATCCACCGAGCACTGCGAACTATTACTCGATATTTACCAAATGGACTTCGACACTTCCACCACTTGGAGAACGTATCGTTGAGTCATCCTTCTTTCTTTAATTCGGCAAAAGTTCTCATGTGGTTCGAGCAGATGGCGAACCACTGGCATTGACATGAATTGCATGTATGCACCAATTATGGATCTCCTTTGTTCGCAAGAAAATCTCTACAAAGTCCATATTGACATGGCCTCGGACCTTAGAGTACCTTATCCCGATTTCAGTCGGCTCTCCAAGCTTACGGAATTCTCCGTCGTTTTCCCCCGACGCCTTATCCCATCTGGGCCATTGTTTCGTGGAGTGGCACAAGTTTTAACTAATTCCCCTGGCCTCACTTCTCTGCGACTCGAGATACAACCGAATCCTACCCATCCCGATTCGATCGAATTCGATCATGTCTATGAATCGATGCGCTCACTCTGCAACCTCGAAACACTCTCACTCGTCATACCCACTATAACCAGCTTGAACGAGTTCGCAGTTTTCGATAATATGGCTCGATTAACTACGTTGGAGCTACACCCGACAAACCATACGAACGGGTGGGATGAAGTGTGGAAATATCTACGAGACCGCCAAATTCATCTGAAAGTGATCGCCTTCAACATCGTATTCATGGAGATGAATTTCATCGATTATCTTGAATCCTATTCTGGAGCCGAGGAGCTGAGGCTCTCTAATAATGAAAAGCTCTGGGTGGATGATTCGATAGATCGAACGGCATTAGGGATCGCATTTTTTGAAGTGGTCGAGGAGAAACATCGGGACAGCATTCTTGTACTGGAAACATCGTTCCATTTGAAGCTCGATCCTTGGAGGAGTGTGAAGCGTTCATACGCTAGATTCCCCAATCTAGAAATCATGTCCCCGATGTAGTGGCATCTTTTGGAGTTGGCATTTTTTTTCTTTCTTTCGTTCTTTGAACTTGGAACGTGTATGTGTATCGAACGATCTTTCGCAGTCACTGTGATTCTTTCTCACGATTTATCACGTCCTGACTATACCCGCACTCATGTAAGGCCGCAGCTTACAGAGTCCACAAAGCAGTTCCGCGCGCTCTTTCTTAGTGTGGTAGTCCTTAGTTGGCGACTTTCAACTCATCTTTCTTGGCGAATGTTTTTTTCGGACACTCAAGCTTTGTAATGGTTGTATTTTACTTAAAAATCTAGGACAATGGCATGAAATGTGTCGTCGAGTCTGTGATATTGTAGCCAGCTATAATTACAGATTTTCAAAGATACAATGCGTTCAAATGTTACAGTCATATACTCCTTCCGATCGACCCTACTTGGCACTTGAAAAGTTCAAAAGTTTTGCCATGGACCAAAACGGCCTATATTTCCAGTTCCCAATTTGCGTTCATCGTTCCGTTTGTGTCTGTGTCCATTCTATACTCCTCTGGTCTGAACTCCAAATTTATTTCCGAGTTTGACCGGTTAGCATTTGGTGGTTGTGATAAAGGTATATCATGGTCGGTAACGTGCGTTTGTGGATTGCTATTCCCGCCTGACTGGAATGATCGTTCGCCGGAAGTTTCGACATTATCAATCTGCGATTCGAGCTTTGATTTTATAAGAGGGACAACTTGTATATCGGGAGCTGGCGGAGGATGCGTCGCGATCACAGCGGCGGGGGGAGCGCAAAAGTGAGCTTCGTTACGCGTGATGGGAGGGTCGGTGGTCGGAGTCGAACCTGTCCAAGTATCATGACTGCTTGAAGAACCGATTGCTTCGTAACGACGACTGAACGATGGGGGTATCCGCTCATTTGTTTTTCCTGGGGATGACGGAAGGCTTTTCAAGGGAGGAGGAATAGCTTCAGGTGACTGAGATTCGTTCATGGGGGGTGTAGTATAATGTGACGAAGGGTCGATATAGCTGTTCGCGGAAGATTGTAGTTGGGTGGGCGTAGGCGGTATAACGGTGGGTGTTGGAATATCCACCGATGATTGGGGTCGATGGTGGGGGCTGGAAATTTCCATCGGCAAGTATGAATTCTCAGGAGACAGATGAAGAGGAGCTGGGGAGGTAGAAACAAGTGTAGGTGAGGTGGGAGCCAGCGGAGAGGCCGAAGCAGGGGGAACTGAGAGTCGCTCAAAAGCATGTACGTGAGTCTGAGGTGGCATCGGAGAAGGAGAAGGGCAAAAATCATAGGGCTTCGAATTGCTTGTTGTTTTTGGTTGTTTCTCTCTTTGAGAACCTTTGCCGCATGTACGACGGTCCCAAAACTCTCTCATACGACGATTCCACGCCTTGTCCATTTCCGCACCATAGTGTCTCAAGGTACTGATGATGAGCACAGCGTAGGCCAACCCGAGACCGAGTACGAGGCAAACGAAGAGTCGGAATGTCAAATCCAAATTCGGGCTCACGTCAGGTATGTCGTGACCAGGTCGAACTCGCCACATGAACGCCATTATAGAAATTAAAAATGCAATAATGGACCTGCCACCTAATCATGAGAGTGTTGTTGTTTAATTTCCTCTAGACTACGCACCAGATCAACCAAATGATGGGCATTGCCAACAAGACGTATACATTCCATATAAGAGATTGATCACTGCATGACGCCTCCAAAGGGATTCGTAAGTGACTTTGCCTCAGATTTTTGCAATGCTGGATACATACAAATGCCCACTCAACTCCTCTACTTACCCTACGCATGCTCCCAAACCTGATGATGAAGAAACAACCGTATATCAAACTAATTAACGCGCAAACCAGCGAGCATAATGCTGCGTAACGCGTGATTGGTTCAGAGTTAGCTCCCTCTGCTTGGAAGATACTCAGGATGCCACTGATTTCATATTAGCCTCTGTAATATCGAGCGGTGACTATTAACTTACGAAAGCAAAAGGCCAGAAATAATATTGAACGTTTTCCATTCTCGCATAAGGCCGTCAATAAACATTTCCCAATTCGCTTTCATCCTTGCATATGACTGTTTGGACGAGTCACTGAAATCGGACATGCTTCCATTCGCTCCAGGTTCAGCGCCGTCCATGAGCGTCAGATTCTCGAAATCTTTCAGGGTGATAGTCGAATCCTGAAAGATTTCATGTACCCGGGAGAGATACAGGTAGGGAACGCGGAGAAGACCATGGAGGTAAATTTGAGGAAGAATGACGCGGACGATCAAAATGTAAATACGTATTTTGAGGGGCTCTTCCTTAGGAATTGTTGTAGGGGTGAAGAAGAACTGGGGGTCCTCCTTATGTTGAGGAAGGAAGGACCTCGAGGGAACCCCACCTGGAACAGTAAATGGGAATGGCTGCCGGACAGCAGAAGGAGAACGGCTATTTGGGGGCGTTGAGCGAGGACTTGCAGAAGTCGTGGACGACGCGTAAGCATTTTTTAAGGCAGGAACATTTCCGCTCTGCCCAGCCAGGTAATCACCGTGGTTTAGAGCTGTATCGTGTTGAGCTTCGTCTCCCCTCGGCCAGCTCGCCCTGTTATACCTTCCTGGTGGATGCAGAAATTGATTTCTTTCTGGGCGTCTACCCCGAGCAGTCACCACCGGCGCTTCGCCACAACTTTGATGGTGGTTACCAGCATCCCCTTCACAGCACCCCCACGACTGCCTATTAGAAGGAAAAGCAGCCTCCAAGTCGGTTTCTCCTTGAGGAGGTCCTTCCTGAATGAACTGAGATTCATTAACAGGATTGTCACCAACAGAGCGTGTCTTCTTTAGTCGTTGGCGTTGGTAGTTCTTGATCTGAACAGTAAGTGAGGGAGAAAAAGGATCGATGAGTTCGGGAAAACAAGTTTCTTCATCGTTTTGTGGAGTTTCTTCGTCTACGGAATTGATATTCTGATGCAGAAAGACAGGCATGGCCGAGAGGGGGTGAAAGTAAGAATACAAGCAACGTCTGGGCGCTTTTTCGAATTTTGATCTCACGTCGGAAAAAGCAGAAAAAGTTCACAGGATGATCATGAGAGAGACTTCTTCTGCACGATTATGAATTGCTTCCGGGCGAACAAAGGATCGTGTTTTGCACATGCTATGATATTTTTGATCCAGATAAATGTTAAAATTGGATTAGAAGAAAATGGGCATAATGGGATTTTCGTCGTAAGTCATGAAAGTCACTGAAACTGGGCCGCAATTGGTGGGGAGCTTGTCACGATGAGGGGTGAGAGGTGGTGGATAGGATAGGATGAAAGTCTTCTCTCAACTGAGATCTCGGCTGATCTCGGTCAACCTCCACAACTTCATTATAGTCCGCGGGACCACCATTCCGGGAATAGCCTGCCTGAACCACTATAGTACTATCGGAATTGGCTTCCGTTGTTGCACTATCAACAACACGTTGCCTCAAGTTACTTTCAGGTCTTCCATCTAATCCAGATGATGATATCGCCTCCTCCGGATTTTCGCCATCTACATCGAAAATTAGACCCAAGGTTCCGGCACGTGTTTCCGGTGTACCAGGAGCCACTTCTAGAGGACGATTGCGTGGACTTTGGTTGGGAGTCGATTCTTCAGGCGTCATAGGAACGGGCGATGCAGAAAATGTGCGGTGTGCGTTAAAATGGCCAAAATTACCCCTCGGAGATGGCGGATTAGAAGAGCCTCGTGGGTCGAGAGTTGGCGGCGGTCTGGGAGGGATGAAAGGTGCTTGCTGATTAGCCAAGTCCGCAAATGACGATTGATTCGCTGTTGCTGGAGGTGAGGATCGGGGTGCTTGCCACGGAAGGGAAGATGTTAAACGATGCAGTGTCTGAGGCGGAGTGGGTCCGACAACCTGCATATCAAATACAGGCGACAAGGGATGTGTTTGCGGCGTCTTCAGCGCCTGTTCCGAACGAAATTGAGCAATACGAGTTCGCCAACTCTTATCCATCTTGGATCCATATTGTCGAAGGGTGTTTACGATGAGGAGAGCATAAAGGACCCCAATGCCCAACACACAACAAATGAAGGCTTTGAAAACGGTTTCTGTGTGGGGTCCGAGTGTGGGTTTTTCAATATCCGGATGTACGCGCCACATGAAGGACATGATACAAGCGATATATGCCAAGATGGACCTGGGGTCAGGTTGTCAGCTGTGGAAAAATTCACGTGTAGTCGTAAGTACTTACCATACTAGCCAGACCGCCGGCATTGCTAGCATGATCCATACATTCCAAAACAAGGCCTGATTTCGCTGAGCTTCCTACAAAATCAGATTCAGACGAGCATTGACCAAGCGGACAAACAAAACTCACTATTGCCCACTCAGTCGCCTGGTACACTCTTCGCATACCAGAAAACCGGATAATGAATATACATCCGTATAATAAACTGAGAAGAGCAGATATAAGGGACCAGAATGCCATATAACGCGTCACAGGATCTTTCTGTGTCCCTTCAATTTGAAAAATTGTTAAAATACCCCTTCCAGAAGTTAGTTTTTCGCTATAATTCATTCGAAATCACTTACGAAAGCAATAAACCAGAAATGATATTCAACGTCTTCCATTCCCTCAACAAACTATCAATAAACCTTTCCCAAGTCTTCTTCAAACGTGAATACCCCTTTGGTATCTCCGGCGTCACCTTCCCATCATCGTCATCTCCACCACCGCCATGCACACTAATTTGTAACGCCATATGTTTCATTTGTTCAAGCGTCAAATTCGCACTATCGAATATTTGTTCCACTCTCGAGAAATAGAGGTATGGGAGTCGAAGCAAACAATGGAGGTAAGCTTGATGAGGCAAAACATCCGTGAGGAAAGTCCAGATCTCGTCACGTACCGTAGAGTTTTCCTCTAGAGCTGCTCTTCCTCCTATGCGTGGGGAACGAAGCGATTTAGATGGTGATGAAGCGCAGGTAGTTGGTTCAGCTGTTTCTTCGTCAAAAGGAGCGTGAAGGAATGAATCAGAGGAGCCAGGTCGGTGACGGAGCGTCATAAATGAATACAATGCATTTGATCGTTGATGGGTATCTGCCGCTGGTCCCGGAGGATGATGAGCAGAACCATAGTTTTCACGGTTAATTGATGGATATTCATAAGGAATCCGAGTTTCCTGCATAAAAGTCGATTCTTCATGTTGAGTCGATTGGTTATGATGAGAAAAACCACGTCGATGCCTCGTCCTCGTCTCCAGTTCAATTGCACTCCCAAGAGGCCCGCTACTTTGACCATAATTTTGGATTTCGGTGCGAGTCTCCATTGCTACACCAACTCGACTCCTCCCACTCTCCAAAGAAGACCTTATCCGCATCCTTCCATCCAAAGTCTTCCCATCCTCCCCCCTCTTTGAAGCTCGATGCGAAAGGGAAGGTGGCAACGAAATATCCTCAACGCTATTAACCGTACTCTGCCTCCGGCTATTCCGAATTTGAAGCGAAATTGAAGGAGCGAAAGGATCTAAGGACATGTATGGATGCATTCCTTCTCCATGGCGCTGAACACTAGTGGAATGAACTTCAGGAAGGCTATTCTGCCTGGTCGGCATAAGTGAGAAGGGGAAGGAGAAGGGTTGAGCTTGATTCTCTCACGGAAGCTTTCTTTAGACACAGAGAAGCGCTGGTGGACCCTTTCGTGTGGAAGTGAGTGCCGTCTGTGTCAATGAAAAGCCCGCGCAACATGCTGAACTTCTTATGGCCAAGTTAATAACTATGTCAAATGTACATTGTAGGAGCATACTCACAAGAAAAACCTGTCTTCATCGTAGAAGTGGCAAATGACCGCGCACCGAGCTGCAGCCACACATACAAGTATATCCCGATGAAGGCGGAGACTAGGGTGAAATTAAAATCTGCGCATGTGACACCAGTGAACATATCTTCATGATCATCTGTTACATCGTCGAAGTCCCGAGAGCAATTACTGATGAAGGTTTGACGCGATGATCATTGATCATAATCATGAACTGCCGGATTAACGTGTGGATCGAACATTTGTAATCAGCTTGTAATCATGAATGTCACAATCTCCTGCATTTAAAATCCTATTTCAATCTTCACCATCCTCTTGTTCACAAACATGATTTCTTTACCAAATCCACCTAATGGGTGAGGTTACATTTAAACATCGGTACAGCAACCTAATACCCTTACCCTTATCCACTTTTGACAGCGTTGTCCCCGACGTTTTCTAAACAATTTTTTCTTTAACAAGAGGGCGGAGCCATCATCGGCAACATTTGAAGCTTGAACATTTGAATAACGATGATGCCGTGAATCTTATCAAACACAACGAGATTTTTCTAGGTAGAAACCGCGCACCCGTAAAGTGCAACGGGCATATACATTAACTAGAAGCGGTGTTCTACACAACCTCGAGATACAATATGTAGTGTAAGATATCACCAATAGAAACGGTCCCAGAAAGACCAGAATAATAAGTGAGTAGGGGGGTGGAAGGAGGAGGAAAAATAGGTGAGAGACAAGGGAAAGGGAAGAACGGAGTAGAAGGAAGAAGTATAGGTCAAAGGGGTAGTATCTCTAAGGGAAGTAAATAAAGTGAGGAGTAGAACGCGAGTACAAAGTATAGTCATCGAAAGCAAGCAAGTAGACAAAACATCGAATGGAAAGAGCAGAAAGAGATGGGAAAATAGATAAAACAAAGCGAAAAGTTAATAGAATGACTCGACCTTTGCTCTCGAATATGTCAGCGAAGAGCGCAAACAAATCGCGAAACAAGGCCAGCAATCGAAACCCAAGTCGTACGATAGCATATCCAGCAAAAAAAAAAAACCAAAACCGATAATAGGAAGTCAGGCCAACGCACATAGGATATAATCGCAGATGATGCGAGAACCAAGGAGAAGGCATATTAAACTATACAAAACGCGTGAAAAACCAAAATGTGGTCCATAGACAAGGGCCGAACAAACAAGTGAGCGGGAACCGCCCTTCACGCCAATTAATCACGAGAGGTTTCTTCGACGATAGGCCACACGCTCGCGCGAGCGCGTTCTGGCTCACTAGAAGCTACAACAGCCTCCGGCTGGGGAGCAGATTGAGCTTCGGGCTGAGTGGCACGCTCTTCACGAGCCGCTTCAGGTTCCCGGGCGGGAGCATCTTGAGGGGCGGAAGGTTGCGCAGGGGGTGCCATGGGTGGTGGTGCTTGTTGCTGAGCGCTTCCACCGCGCATCTCGTCAATTCCTCTTTTCAAACCAGCCATAACACGATCAGTCCGTTCTAACAACTCCTCCATCCGTCGTTTTTGTTCGCCAAGTTCTATATAGTGGCGCTCAAGCTCGGGAAGTGTTGGCACGCCCATACTCATAAGATTGCCGACTGCCAAACTGAAGTTAATCATTCCCATATCAGGGGGATAGAACGGAGCACCAGGTGGAAGAGGATAACCCGTGGCGCCGTGGCCAAGCGGTGAATGGGTGCGGCTGGGTGCATTCGACCCCGAGCGCATGTAACTCGATTGCGCATTCAGAAGCGCGGCGGCAGCTGCAGAATTACCGAGAACTGCAAGAGAAGGGATTTCGAATCCACTGTGGGGAGAACCTGTTGGAGCGAACGGACCCGGTGCGTTTGGGCCACGGCTTATATAATCACTTCTCGAGGGTGCACGATTTTGAGGGGATACAGATCGACCATCCCAAGCGTTTCTCTTCCGATTCGAAGCACTGACATGCTCCTCATCGCCTTCCATGGGTATATCTTCATCTTCCTTTTCTGCGGCACGGGACGCCCGGGTGCGGCGTGTACGCTTCCTCTTTGGTTCTTGTGCCTCAGCGTCGCTTTCTTCTCCGTTGCCTCCATTTCCACCAGCATAGCGGCCAACGGCTACGAGGGCTTCAGCTGCTGCCTGATCAGTCATGCGAGCAGATGGACTAGGACTGGCTGCACCTGCAGCAGCGGGAACGCGCTTTCGCCGCTTTATTACAGTCTTCTTCATTGAGTTAGGACGATGGGTGCCGTGCAGCTTGAAGTATAGACCTGATTATCAGATAAGAGTAAAGATGAGTAAAGATAATCACGAGACATTCGAATAAAAAGGGTTCCCGCGTGGGATTATCTCTCACGCGCAGCACCGTTGAGATGATGGAGAACCAGAAATAGTGACGAATGAGAAACTAGTTCACTTACCACAAGCATTGCAGATATTGTTGCCCACATCATCCCTTCGCCATAAGGGAGTCGTACTTGTACCACAGTTGGCACAACACAACGCGCTTACGGCAGCCCGAGGGCGCTTTGCTGTACTAGTGGTTGTACTGGTATCAGGTTCGTTCACTACAGGAGAAGCAGCCTCAGGAGCAGCCTTGGCAGATGTGTCAGCAGGAGGTTCAGCTGTGCCAGCCGGTGCCTCGACACCCACTCTGCCAGCAGCAAGAGCGTTGTTGTAGGTCGGACAACCCGAGCATGCAGATGTGCCACCGGTTCCGTCGCAACGACCATCACCAGGGCAGGTGCCACTCATCTTGGACGGATTCGAGTTTGATGGCGACACGGGCTTGGCGCCTTTTGCATTAGGGGATGTAGATGTGCTGGTAGCTGCAGGGCCGGGCGGTACTCCTGTGGCGTTCAAAGACGGAGATGTAGGAGGGTTCGCTGGTGGCGGAGTGCGACCAAGATTCACGGGTCGGTTGGTATGCCGTGTTTTTTGGTAGAGACCTGGAGGGGGATAATAATCCGGTAAGTCAACTGTTCGAGACGGAAATATAGATCTCGGAGGGGGATGAGAAGGAGGTGAATAGGGCGAGTATCGACGAGAACGAGGGAGGCGACTCCCAGATGAGGAGTCTTTTGCGTCCATGCCCGTAAAGATGCCAAATAGATAGATGAAAGAGAGCTTTGTAGGGCAGTTATGCAGTGATCAAAGGAATGTCGCGAGGATAGAGCACTGGGTAACAGGGAACTGCCTGCGCGAGCTTGAAACTCAACATCTCGATCATCTGCCGTGCAGAGATGATATGGCGAGATTTAGCGTACCGATAATGCTAATGTATGACTGATGTGGTAAGTTCGTTGTGAACCGATACCACCCAGGAGACGCATGGCGACAGTGCATGTCGAGCCATAAGCGTGGAGAGCACAAGAGATGAATTCGTGCACAACAATGGTGTCATAGACGAAACACAAACGCGAATTTATGATTGGGGAAGATTGGAAGCGAGAGGGTAAGGGAGGGTTATGCGCAGTCTGAGCATTCTGTGACCACGTGTATGACGTGGTTGAAATTGATGACGGCGCTTGGACGGAGACCGGAGGAAAAGATGAAACGGGAGAGGCAGATTAAGAAAAACTCACCACAGGCATTGCAAACGGGATTTCCATCTGCATCACGCCTCCATAGAGGGGTAGCAGTCGTGCCACAGTTCATGCAGGGCGAGCGACCGGGGGCCAGCACATTAGCATTTGAGGTTCCGTTCGCTTCTTCCGAGTTGGCTATTGTACGCGATAGGTGAGACAGATCCGAGACGAACATGGCGAAAAAAGAACCAACCTTGACGCGTCTCTGAAGGGGGATTCGAGGGCTGTTCTGACTGTGCACTGGGAAACTGCTGTATACGTGCCATGGAGCCAATGGAGGCATTAGGCATGTTGATGACGGGGGTCTCGAGTACGACGGGAGACATTTTATGACGGATAGAGAGGTTAAGATAGCGGGTTGTATTACACGAAAGCACCGCGAGGCGAGATTAGTCAGTCGCAGCAAAGAACAATAGGTAGCGGCAGTGGCGGGCGTAGATATATGCGCACAAAAAGAGATAGCGTAGACGGTGAGGAGGGTAGGTTGGGGGGTGTCGACGGCGGCGGCGTCGTGGTCAAAGGGAAAGCGGGGAAGGAGGTGGGGAAGCAAGATAAATGGCTGATAACATCCCCGGGCCAATCACATTTATCCAGTTTCCAATAGATAATGTTTCATTCTCCGACAGGCGGAGTTTAAATCCCGGCTCCCGCCACTTGCTCGCTTAAGGTCGCGCATATACGCGTGTCCATGGACGCATTGTATTAGAATTATGCTTGTGTGCGCCAGCGATAGCGTTGAGCGTGTGTTTTCCACGGGACACGCCCGCGTTTCGCTAAAATTTCCTGACCCCGTTACGCTCAGCCCAAATCTAATCTGAGCGAACCTGACGTGGTGATCTCCTGTCCGGGCTTCTCCCTTGTCCTTTCTCAGCCTGCTCAGCCCCCCTCCTGGACCTGGAGCCTATGCTCCTCCCCGTGCCACACGCCCAGCCCACCGTCTAATGACGTTTCTACCCCCAGTTACGGAGAAATAATAACATCATAAGTTTTGCGTGGTCAAAGACGTTCTTTTCTGCAATCAACACAGACCAGGGTGATCCGATCAGCTTGTCCATCACTCTGTCAAAGCACATCCAAGCAAACCGGATCCCTCAGTCAATTCACACCAGCTAATCTCCGCTGCCATCGACGCGACGCTCGGTCTCTCTCTGCCTTCAGACTTGTCGGGCTCGTTGCTGTGCTGTGCTTCCACATAAAAGTAGAAATAAAAATAAAAAATAAAAATCTACAAGCCGTTTTATGGCGGCGCCTTAATCGCATGCGCCCAACCCAAAACACGGGCGTCATCAGGTTCGCCAACGGTGCCAACCTAACTATCCCTTCTTTTGGGATCTCTCACGCCCCTATAGGTCAATAAAATTTTCAACGACAGTGATTACTTTACGCAAATCAAGTATCCAATTATCTATCGCGAGATATGAGATATGGACCGATCTAATCTAGCTAGCCTCGTTTCATACGTTCAAAAAGTGTACAAGCGAACATCCGGGCTCCGGTCTTCCGGACAGTCGTCTTGGTTCATAGGGACGACCTGATAGCCATCCTCCCTTCTTCAAACGCTCGCCGAGAGTTCCGAATTTCATGAACAACACCCAAATGATAAACGATAACATTGACAGCTTTTGCGCTTTCTTCCATCATTCAAGATGATACCTAGTCTGCTTTATGCATCATTCATGCTGTGTAACCATATCATATCCTGCTTGATATCATCAAAACTCTGTCAACCGCCCAATCAAACATCACATCAACCAAAGTTCTCTCAAGGTATCCCACCCTGCAAAATTTTATCACTCAGTTCGCTATTACATATACGTAAACTTCGTCCATGGACCATTAAGCTCCCGTCATCGCGCCGCTTTTCTTCATTTCTTTTACGTACGCTGACCTGACTCTTTTTTACCCTTGCCTCACGCGCACCATCCGCTCGTTATCCGCCACGTATCATCAAAAGATAACTCCACTCAATCAAAACCTGATACAATATGCCTTGATCATCCATGATATCAACGCCCATTCCTCCAATCTTATCGCTATCCACCACATAGTATACACACACATTGTCGAGACTTCAACGGAGTCATCCTATCTTCTCTTTTTTTGTATCATTCAGAGTGAGTGTTTGAGCCCCACGATTTTTCCCGCCGCTCATCAATTATATACATCAAATATCAATACAATCAAACCTAAGATGTGTGTACAACGTACACAACGCCTCACGCTCCCCACGCATTTTCGCCGAGCAAAATGAGCTCATCGCCGCCTCCCTCCATTTCCGATAGGGTAAGAGTCAACAAAACAAACAAACAAACGAAAAGTCAAATCCTGCTCTCTTCACACGCCGCGTGGTTCACCCCGGAATCCTACGTTCATAGAATGAACGAACGTCGAAATCGCTTCTAACCCAATATCTATAATGAGCCTAAAAAGTACCGTCGGCAGTCCATCCCCGCAATGTTTTCATCTTATCATCACAACGGCTAAATATATATGAACAATAAACTCAAACTAAAAAGTCTTTGCTTCCCTTAGGCCATTCTCAAGAAAGTCTAGACTTCATTTCCTTGAGTCAAAAAAAGTAATCTAGAAGACAGAGAAGGTCTCTTTATCAAAGATAATCAGGGGACTTATCACAGCGCCCATAATGATAAGATTGAACTCGCCAAGAGTGGCCTTCGCGGCGAGAATGTATTTATGCATACTTTTTCTTATTCGTCCCGAATGATTTCACATACGATTCAGATATAGGAGTGTGTTAATCATGTTGTCTTGAACTATGAGAATACATACCCCGAAACGTTCTCTTGGGTAGACAAGTTGTATTACACAAGTTTTTATGTTCCTGGTTCCTAATCATATGGCACGCAACCACCACATCTCTTTATCATAAGCTTGGGTGAATGGATGTAGATCAACGAGTTCATTATCCACTCTTATCGCAAAAAAGAAAGACAATACAAAAGAAAAATCAATGTATGTACATGAAAACCGTTTTCTCACAACTGTAAACTAACCGCCTTAATCAGCCTAGTAACCATTACACTGACAAATGTTCTGCCACCAACTTAGACTTAGTTACTGCCTCTCACGGCACCTAAACCCATTCAGGAGGTGACACGTCCCTTCGTTCCATCGGGAAGTTGCGGTGGAGTCTCGGTTATTATGGAGCCTAGCGTAGACGAGTGCTTGTTTGTACTTGGCTTGTACAAAGCTCCGTTCTCAAAATCGCAATTGAGCAACATCACAAGCCATATATGGTTAATTGAAGTATGTAAGAAGATCTCCATTTTCTTCCGTTCGAGTAAAGACCTCTATTGAATGTTAGACTTTTTCATTCGTCGTTCTTTTAACCTGGGTCCTAAAATCCAACCAACATCGGTCCAGTTTTCGTCAGTAAATCAGACGATAAACGTCCTCAACAAAAGTTATAATTCGTTTCTGAACATAGCTCGAAATCCGTCAAACCTTCATAGAAAAACTAAATTCTGGGGAGCCTTTCAAATGTTACCACCGAGAAGTGAACTCCATGGAGAAAATCTCAAAAACACAAAACAAAAATGATTTAAAATAGGTCCCTCACGGTGTCATGGAAGGTCATGGACCACAAATCAATCCACATCTATCCGTGACCCTGTCTTTCCCTATTTTTCGGTTGTTCCGAGCTTCCGAAGTTCAAAGTTCAAACAACCCCTCATTTTTTCAGCTGCCTCCACCCCAATAAGCTTCCATTCCGCGGCCAGTTCAGCAGGAGATATCTATACCATGCATATTTCAAGAATCGTCCATCCAGCATTTCAGCCACCAGGCGCCATTGTTGTCACTTATCAGTTATCTCTTTTTTCTTGGCCCGTTGAGTAATCACCATACAAAGCAAACGGGGATAAAAAGTGTTTGTTTTAGAACATACAGTAAACTGACTAATTCATGCCAACATGTAAGTTGGTTTACTTAAACATATGACAATTCCACCCGAGTAACTCAGGGTTAGATCATAAAAAACGTTGGTATCGCGTTTCATAAGGGAGTTCGGCAACACGGCGGGGAGCAGAGCAAGCGAACGGAATGTGGAAAGGCGGGAAAAACTTGAGGAACTTTAGCCTCCACGTTGACGGGGAATCCCGGTCGAGGATCCAGTGACTGTCTACACCAAATTTGCATGATCTTCAAAAAAACGCGTGCACGCCGTCATTTAATGCCGTTCGCCGATGACCGCCGGATATCACGTCTCGGATTAAAGATTAATGCTCTCCGAATCTTTGAAGATTCTCGGTTCTCAGTCACGGTATGCGACGTTTGGGCATCGGACTCTGTAAGTAGGCTAATCGTTGCTTGCCAAGGGCTAGAGCATCCTCAGATGCCATTTTCACATGCTTTAATCGGTTAGTCAGCGACACGGTGAGTGTCCGAATCAACAACTTGAAGCGCTTGTTCTCTTTATTGCTTTCGGCGCCTATCTTTTTTTCTTTTGATGCACATTGATTTTGCGACCTTCAAACACGGCTAGACATCTATACACCTACATTTAGTCGTATCAACGCTTTAGTAAACAGCATCATTAATTGGGGATTGCGCCTCAATGAACCGAGCTCGTCGGCTGGTATAATCCTTGGATATGATGTAATTTTGAAAAACATGAGGGTAGAACACGAAGGCATAATGTGGAACGAATAGTTAAGACTCTAGGTATACATGACAATGATTAAGGAGACAATGAAATATGAGACATAGAAATAGGAAGGTGAGGAAGGTGAGGAAGGTGAAGCCCCGACGCGCTGGTGGGGCCTTTGAGCCATAAAACAAGCTCGCTCTCCTTTGAGAGACTGAGGGGATTCGCCATTGAGGTACATGAGCCCTTAACGAGCATCTAAAGTGTTACCAGCCGAATATCGTCTTTGATGACACCAGTGGAGGATCCAAGCCAGAAATAGACACTCTATAAATAGGCCTGCTACAACACCAATGGAAAATTGGCCGCCTCTCAACCGCATGCATCGGTGGAGTTGAATGACAGTAACTTTGCAGCTAATGCTGATGTCCGCATAATTGTGCATTCATATTCGATAGCCAATTCCGAGTCTTCGCTACTACCTGTCGAGTGATATCAAAGTCCCCCAGATTTTGGCCGTAGTATTGCCTCAGATATCAGAAGGCTCGGTATCTCTACGTGACAAGATAAAAACTCTTGACAGCGAGCACATTAATATTTGAACTGTATATTAAAACGGATGTAAGCAGGCTACCCTAATCGGCCTAGTAACCGTTACACCAAAAGGGACATAACAGAATATTATATGATATTCTGCAACCGACTAGTATATGTGCTGTAAGCGCCATGCTTACAACGGAAATGACAACCTCGCAATAGAGTCCGAAAGGTAGCTGATATCAGGTAATATGGAGCCTTCAGTGTTTCCTGTAAGTGTGTTCAGTGAGCGGTCGTTCCTGTAGGCATTCTTATATCCATTGTCAGGAGCCTTTTGGTTCCCATCTGAATGTAACTCCAAACCGTGTGATTAGATTCTTGATAGTGACTCCATTGGTCAAGTCAAGGCAGAGTCCTAATGATAATAATAATAATATGTGTAGTAAATGTAATTCACGACGCAGAGCTGGTTCGACACCCGTACCTGTGGTCATGGGGGTACCGTTTCCTGGAGCTAATCATTCTTTGAAGTTAGTAGCACGAAGGCAAGTTGGTGAGCCTTGACGCACATAATCCTGCATCAAGACAGAAATTAGAATTGGCAAGACGAATAGCGGCGGGACCTAAAATCAATTGTCACAGCTGACCAGTTATTAGAATCTGTCATCGAAATCTACTTCAGCTATCAGTCCAACTGTACGTCCATTCCTTATATCTGGACGACAGTCCCATTAGCCTGGACGTTGCCCCGAATGTCAACACACTTGTTGGAAGCTATGGAGGGATGTAGAACCGTCTGTCCAATGCCAAAGGTGGAGAAAACTAGAGCAGAGACACAAGTAAACTTCATCGTTGTTTATGGAATTGACTAGGGGGTGATGAAGCGAGGGTAGAAACTGGCATTCGTACTGGCCTATTCCTGTTATGTCCTTCAGGTCTGGCAATGTACACCCGGAAACACGAACCAGGTCTGGAAAATTGAACCGATGAAGTGGGAATTAAGGAATTCGTAGTTTGTATTTGCTATTACCGAAGTCTGTCAGATGTCTTGTGATCGTCGAACTGTCCGCACAAGTAAATGAAAGACGTGTTTCTATTATGTGAAGTGTTTCTCTATCAAGTCCAGAATTTCTGGTTGGTCATCGTCTCCCGCCATTCGAGCAAGGTAAGGTTCTGTATGTACACCGTCCGGTTGAACAAACAGTGTTACATCCTTGTGATGACGTTCAAGCGCCGCGGCGAGATTCATATTATCGTCGCGCAGACATTCCATTGCGCCTGTCAAGATAGTGAACTTTTTGACCAACCTATCCACCCCTTTCCACCAATCTTTTGGCGCCTTCACAGCTTCAAGGTAAGGTCTACCATCATCAGGAAGTTCCTTGAGAATAGCACTGGCGAGATAAGCCCAAGTTTCGGCCGGAAGAACATCGCTTCCGCTGTTGGCGGTAAATGAGAGGGATTCCGTCGTGAGTGATACCCAAGGAGACATCAAGAATGCGCCACCCAAAGGGGCAGACAGTTGAACGACGGGTATGTCTTGATAGGGATGGAGTAGATGGGAAATAACCTGTAGTATAAGGCTTCCACCAGCGGAATCTCCAACCAGATAAATATCTTCGGGCTTGATACCATTGACGTTTATGAGATGTGCGAGGCCACTGATAGCTTGACGAAGTTGGATAGGGAAAGATGCTGATGGGTAGAGCGCTGAGGACGAGAATGTTGGTGTAATTTCATAAGATGATTAATCTAGACACTCACAATAACAAAGAGCTACCAAATCAAACTCTTCGCCAATGCGTTCCTTCATCTCACCCAGAACAGTGATCCAGTAGTCAGGAACATATTTTTGCATAGGTAGCTGGTATGTTCCACCTGAATCAAAAGTCAACACTACTCTTTTACTTCGGCATTCGCGTTTCAAATTTACCATGGACATAAAAAACCACTTTCCCCGTGGTCTCGCGTTCAGTGAACCACATGAGATTTCCGTCCTCGTCGAGATAATCGAGCAGAGTTTTCTCGCTATACTTTTGGACCCATTCCAGATATACTGAAATTGTGGATACCATTATGTATTGCATTTGATTGACGCGAAGCCGAGAGCTAATGAAGCGGAATGACTCGTCACTGACGATGCGACGCCAGGACCTATGACGATCATAGCTACGGAATGGCGAGAGTAGGAGTCGGAGAGTCATTGCTATTGCTGCGTATAGGCCCGTGGTCAGTGGGAGATCGCGACATAAAGAGTCAAGTCTTACGCCAGCTGCATAGGACACAAATAAGTAGAATTTTCTCCCAGAGGGTCACTTGAGCGTAGTCGGGAGAAGGCATTGTACTCGTCTCCACCGCTGACGTCTATCATTGGAGTTGTACAGGGCTATAACTTAATATGATGCCGTTGTTCCGAATTCAACCGCTGAGATGGTTATCATCATCATCATAGCCTCGTATCAGCTCGTATCTCGTATACAATGAATTTCCATCAGGCTCAGCTGTTTTCTTTCCGTGGCAAGCGACGCAATAAGTTTGCCAACGGCATCTGGTTGAAGCATAGCAAGGAGCGGGTCCGATGGAGTCGTTGAGAATTGAGGTACATTGAACTTTGTATTCTGATGTGGCCGACGGTATTTGCCGAGAAACTCCAAAAATTTATGTAAGTACTTACAATCATGATCAGTATCTGATAAAGTTGTAATGTAATGGAACAAGTCGTCAGTATCTGTTAAAAGCAGCTCCAAAGATCCTAAAGACATACCATGACCTGGGAAAATAGCCCCTTCAATGTGCTTTCCTTCTTTCGCGCCATATGTATATAACCAGTGCGGCTAGGGTGCCGGCATTACATGCTGTACAAGTTGCAGCTAATAATCACGAATGTTCATTGTCCCACTGTCTGTTAACGTTCAATGCCGGTGACTTGGAGATGCCACCGCGATGTGACTCTGTCGGAGTTACTCAGCCAGGTTGAAAGCTTGATCTCCGTCTTTGATACTCTATTTTTGTGACTCCAACCATCAATAATTCAATCTTTGAGAATATAAACAGTCTAAGGCATTCACAGGCTAACGTGCGAGTCTTCACTAGAAGTTCACTCATGGTTTGTACCGACTCGACGGCTTACAATGGATGCCTTGGATCTTAAATCCAGCGTCGGGGTACGCATTTGGTACTAGGATTCCGGATTCCGGATGGACATCCAATACATAAGTCAAACGTTAAAACGTTAAATTCCGACCCGGCCTTTAAGTTCTTGTAAGACTGACAAATCATTTAGGCGAATAGCGTTCACACCGGCGAGAGAATAATGTAAACACGGGTCCGTGAGGACGGAATGGTCACTGCTGTGGAGCCTGTGGCAGCTGGTAAGATTCAAGTGAGTCAAGTCCACAAATCTTCGGTTAGGGATGATTTTATATGCATTTTGTATCAATAACTGAGCATTAAGCATCATTAATTTGGGTTATAGTGAGTATCATACACTCATCCGGGTATGAGAATCTCGATTGTGAATATTGACTTCCGACGTCGCAGGTTACATGATTTCTTTCGGATGGCATGTGTACGGTTGAACTAGTATTATCAACAAAGTTCCGCCTCCTTAGGAGGCTTGAACCTTAAATTTTATGATTTATGTTGAAACATATTATTCCAGAGTTGCGGGCTCTGAATGATCAAATCCGTCCTGTAATTTGAAATATTGAGTGATATCTGACAGAAGACGGGCATATGAAGGGGTTTCGAATTTCAATATCATTAGTGGCAGGTGTGGCACCGAATCATTCAACTCACTCAATCCATCTGATCATCACTGCTACATGAGTGTTATCTAGTGCCAATATCGGATACCATGTGAGGCTCCGACTCGGGAAGGCCTGAAACAATACTTTAAGAATTAGCATGAAATAATTCTGATGTTCCAATTAATTTCCTTCGTCATTGGATAGATTGACGCCTCGAAAGACACTAAGACAGCCTAGATTATTCAACGGCTTTCGGCTCGTGTGTTAAATTTTTTTGGCGTTAAATTAGAAGAAATTGTACACTTGTGTACTTCTTCAATCGGCGGGAGAAAAAGCCCAACACGGACAACCGCTTAAGGAAATGAAACAACTGCTGCCGATCATATTCTAGGGCATGGTTCGCCTTGGCGTTTTACGGTGTTCTCGGTACAGCGCTGGGGAAAAGCAATTTGAGAAATGCGGCCATAGAATTCAAACTATGGCTCGATTATGAGAACAAGGAAGAAGTAGGATTTCGGGGTAGCTAATTACTGGATAGTTGTAGAGGCGAGTATAGATCATAGCACACGATATAAACAAACGTACGAAGAAACCAAAAAGTATGAGACCCATAAAATAAGTAAACGCAGGTCTGTTCAACGAGATCTAATGAATGCCTAGCTCCATGAGGCGGTATCTCTTCGCCGAAACATGGAAAGGTATATAACCAGACCAGAAGAGCAAATAGTCACCCTCGGCATCGTCTCTACCTTTGAGAATTGCTAAGGTCCGGCGGTGAGATTCGGCGACGCTGTCGGAAAGTGCACGCAGCTGGTCGAGTTTCGACCGGTCGTTTAATTTTGCTAATAGCGAAACAGTGTTCTCGTCCTCTCCAGCGAGCTCTTCTTTATAGAATGACGTTATATCACTAAAGCCCCGTGAACAAAGATCTCTATAGAAGTAAATACCAGGGACTTACTTGACGTAGTTGATGATATCCTCAAGTTCTGGGAGGGCATGAATATACTGAGCGGCACTGACTGACGGCCGAAAAATGAAAGTAGCATAGGCCTTGGATATTCCAGAAAACCGACGCAAATAATCGGGGTACCGTTTCGCTTGTGAGGGAATCTTTGACATTGGCGTAAGTCAGTAGAAGTGAGGAAAGAGAAATATAACTCACCTTAGTTCCAGCGGTGATGTTTTCGATGACCATAGCGTTCATGAATGAGAATGTAGCACACATTATCAGATTTGTGGCGACAGGGTCAAAGAAGGTGGAGGTCTCGGCCAGTAAGTCCGCAAGGTTGTTGAGGACGTCAGTGGGATGACATTCGCCCCTCTGGTATCGTTCCATAAAGCGGGCGATGCCATCGGATTGAATGTCGAAATTGTCATCGACGCAAAGCAGGAGGCCGGTATAATATGCTATGTAGAGCCTGAGTTCAAAGGACTGGTAGAAATATGCAGCATTGGAGACGAGGATTCCGACCGGGAGATGCTTCGAAAGATAGTGCATGTCGTAGCCGCGGCGGTCAGCCTCAGCCCAACATTCCCGCTCAAAGACGAGGGCGTCAGGTTGCTCCGGGGCTTTGGGTGTCTGGTTGGTTTTCAAGAGAAAGTCGCTGATGACGTCGCGAACGCCATCTTCGAGAGCCTTGTGCGAAAGAGGTTGGTTAGAGAGTTGTTCAATGGCTCTCATGGTAGTGAAAAGCAGATACAAAAATCTGGTGAGGAAAGCAGAGGTCCATCGTGTGTTTTATACTGAGTCCCGGAAGGTGGGTGGTTTGTAAAAACGGGTAATGGTTACGAATTTCCGCCGAATCTAATGAAACCATTTAGACATTCCGTGATGCCCATTTGTCTCTCCTACGGTCACATCGTACATTTTCAGATCCAGTGCGTTTCGAGATCCGAGATTCCCAAGAGATTCCTTCCGAGATATCAGATAAAACGCCGGACTTTGATCGTGATCACGTGAGTGACATGTTTTATTTTTTTTTCCCCGAATTCCGAATTCTTTCACCGTCGACGCAGTCAGAGGATTGCACTCTAGCTGATGTATTGTTGTCTGGAGTAACGGAGCGACGGGAGACGGAATCCACATTCTGCGCGAGTTCTGCGCCTTGCAGAACGGGTAGAACGTTGGAAACATTACTAGTTTACACCAAATGGCACAAAGTGCGCTATCCAATAGAACCCTTTCTTTTCTGAATTTCTCTTCTGATCCCCATGGCCCTCGTCTTTCGTCGCTGGGCATCTTCCACTCCCTCGAAAGCTCATTTGCACAAACCTCTGCCCGAGAACTCGTTTCCAATTGGATACAAGCTCACTGGGATACACGTTGGTGTCAAGAAAAATAAGGAAATACTCGATTTAGGCGTTGTTCTGTCAACATCACAACACCCCACCTCCGCTGCTGCATGCTTCACGCGGAACGCCTTCAAAGCTGCTCCGGTCATCGTCTCAGACAATGTGCTGGCTCGTAACGGGGGTAGGGCCCGTGGTTTCGTAGTCAACAGCGGCTGTGCCAACGCAGTCACCGGTAAACAAGGACTAGAAGATGCGTGGGCCATGGTCAAGCATACCACGGCCCTTCTTCCATCGCAAGCAGCAAAAGAAGATACCGAGCACGATGCCCTCGTCATGTCCACAGGTGTCATAGGCCAGAATCTCCCCATCTCCAAAATCGTCGCCGGTATCCGGCGAGCAGCCGACTCACTTGGTTCCGACTTCGCTGCCTGGGAGCGAGCAGCCAAAGCTTTTATGACAACGGATACTTTCCCGAAATTACGCTCGCGAGTGTTCTCTATCAAAGGAGTCGAGTACAGGTTAGCTGGGATGGACAAAGGTGCTGGGATGATTCATCCTGACATGGGTCCGCTTTCGACCATCCCATCCTCCCCACGTCAGCTTCATGCGACGCTTCTTGGCTGCATCTTGACGGACGCCGCCGTTTCACCACGTAGCCTGCAGAGCGCTTTGACATATGCCGTGGACAGAAGTTTTAATTCTATTAGCGTTGATGGTGACATGTCAACCAATGATACTATCATCGTACTCGCCAACGGTGCTGCCGCTCCTATCCGTGATGGTCGTGCTCATGAGATTGATGAAGAAACGGATCGTGATTCATACGAGATCTTCAAAAAGGAGTTGACCGATTTCGCCGTGGACTTGGCTCAACTGGTTGTCCGAGACGGAGAAGGTGCCACGAAATTCGTCGCCGTCAAAGTACAGGTGCGTACATACTTGCTAATTGTTGTTTTCTTTCTCTGATCTATATTTCGAATCGCAATCATATGTCCAGGGCGCTCCGAATTACAAGGATGCTCATGCTATTGCGTCAAAAATTTCAACTTCGGCTCTGGTTAAAACAGCTTTGTACGGCGAAGATGCAAAGTAAGCCTCTCCCGTACTCGCGCCAGCAACTCCTACTAATTCCCACTGCGTCTTCTCCTGTGGCTGCTCCTATATCTTTTCAATCCCAATCACGATTATGCATCTGAAATCGTGAACAATCAGTTGGGGTCGGATCCTTGCGGCCACCGGTTCCGTTCCTCTCTCTTCCTCTCCAAACTCAGAGGAGGTACCGGTTATCAACCCCTCGAAAGTTTCAGTAACTTTCGTACCCTCCGATGGGACCGCAGAGCTCCCCGTTTTGGTCAACGGCGAACCAGAAAATGTCGATGAAGACCGGGCGAAGCAGATCTTGAGTATGGAGGATATAAACATTGTCGTCGACCTCGGACTGGGTGGTGATGGTGAAGCGACATATTGGACTTGCGATTTCAGCTATGTGAGTAATCATTTGCATCTGCTCAATTTTGATGGTGCTAATAGAATGATGTGTAGGAATATGTGAGGATCAATGGGGATTACAGGAGCTAGACAACGTTAGAGAGTGGCCGCGCAGGCAATCGGATCTCAGGTGGCTATGCGATTCTGTATAATCTGTCCGTATTTCTCGAGAGTCGGTGCTTGCTTCATACCGGTATTAAATTACTGAGTCATCCAAATCGCCGTCCATCATTACTTGAGCAAGGTTTAGGACGCTTTCGTTTTGCTCAGTTCGTTTTGTCCTTCGGGCATCATTCTAAAAATGGCGTTTATGGGCATGGCGCTTACAAAACCTCTATCGGCAACATACAAACGTGATATCATATCCTCGTTTTTTCACGATATGTCATCTCTATGATCATCTCGTGCCGGGATATTATCCAAATGATATCCATGTCCATTGGGATATCGCTTGTTCGGCCAACCCGTTTTCACACACAGTAATGAGCCTCCATTGACTGCCGGTGTCGGTATCTTAGTAGAATCACCGAAACATGATGCACGAAGTAATATCACCCATCTTCGAAGCAGTGCAAACGGACTTTATCTTTAAACGGCGAGGTTCTAACCAGTGATTCTGGAAGGCCCCAAAGTAGTCAAATTCCAAAGACCACGTTTGTCTTTATGCCAATTGAAGTCCGTGCGAAAAAATTTGGAAGATTGTAGATAACACACGATATTATCAATGATCGTATGGGACCCATAAAAAAAAAGTAAACGATGCTGCGTTCAATGTGATCTAGTTAAAGCCTAGCTCCATGAGGCGGTATCTCGTCGTTGAAAGATGAAAAGGTATATAACCAGACCAGAAAAGCAAGTAGTCTCGCTCGGCATCATCTCTACCTTTGAGAATTTCTAAGGTTCGGCGGTGAGATTCAGCGACGCCATCGGAAAGTACACGTAACTGGTCCAGTTTCGACCGGTTATTTAATTTTGCTAATAGCGAAACAGCGTTCCCATCCTCTCCGGCGAGCTCTTCTTTATAGAATGATGCTATATCACTGAAGCCCCGTGAATGAAGACCTCTACAAAAGTAAATACCAAGAACTTACTTGACGTAGTTGATGATATCCTCGAGTTCTGGGAGGGCGTGAATGTATTGAGCGGCACTGACTGATGGCCGAAAAATAAAAGCAGCATAGGCCTTTGAGATTCCTGAGAACTGACGCAAACAATCGGGGTACCGTTTCGCTTGTGACGGAATCTTTAACATTGGCATAAGTCGATATAAATGAGGAAGAACGGTATAATTCACCTTCATTCCAGCGGTGATGTTTTCGATGACCATGGCATTCATGAACGAGAACGTAGCACACATTATCAGATTTGTGGCAACAGGGTCAAAATAAGTGCCGGTTTCGGCCAGTAAGTCCGCGAGATTGTTGAGGATGTCAGTGGGATGACGTTCACCCCTCTGGTATCGTTCCATGAAGCGGGCGATGCCATCGACCCGGGATTGAGTGTCGTAATTATCGTCGACGCAAAGCAGGATGCCGCTGTAATACGCCACATAGAGCTTGAGTTCAAAAGAATGATAGAAAAATGTAGCATTGGAGATAAGGATCCCGACCGGGAGATGCTTCGAAAGATAGTGCATATCGTAGCCGCGGCGGTCAGCCTCGGCCCAACATTCCCGCTCAAAGACGGGGGCGTCAGGTTGCCCCGGGGCTTTGGGGGTCTGGTTGGTTTTCAAGAGGAAGTCGCTAATGACGTCACGAACGCCATTTTCGAGAGCCTCGCGCGAAAGGGGTTGGTTAGAGAGTTGTCCAACGGCTCCCATGGCAGTGAAAAGCAGATACAAAAATCTGGTGAGAAACTCCGAAGAGGTTCATGGTGTGTTTTATACTTCCCAGAAAGAGGGTTATTTGCAACAGGGGTAATCGTAATTAGAACTTCCGCCGACTCCATGACGAAATACCGCCGTACAGCGGCAATGCCCTGGCATGTGTCGTTCCTGCGGTCACATCCTATATTTTCGGATATTCAACAAGGAGTTGACTGAACGTGGCCCAACTGGTCGTCCTAGACGTCGGAGAAGGTGCAACCAAATTTGTTGCCGTCAAAGTAAAGGTACATGCTGTAAGGCCGCGGCTTACAGCCTAGTCTCCAAGAGTATCCTGAGAGAGATTTACAGAAGTTGGGAACTGTGGCTCGGGGTTTCTTATTACATATCTTTGTAGTGCTTATACAGTAGGGCGACGAGTAGATAGTTAGTTCCTTTCAATCCTATTTCTGTTCGTGTTCAGTTCCGCGCGCTCGTTTTTAGTGTGGTCGTCCTTAGTTGGCGACTTTCACATGCCCCAAAGTACAAGGATGCTCATGTCATTGCCTCAAATATTTCGACTTCGGCTCTGGTTAAAACAGCTCTGTCATGATCACTACGGTGTGCAAGTCTCTCCCACACTCACGCTCGGAGTAACTCCAATTAATTCCCACTGCGTCTTTTCCCTGTCAAATAAAGCTTTAAGCGAATGGAAAAACACTTTAAGGATCTACAATACCCATAAAGAGCAATAAGATAATCAAATCAAAATGGTAAGCAAAGCATCATAGTAATAGAACGTGAATCGGAACATAGAAAGAGAAGCTGGCGTTGGAATGAGAGTGGTTACTGAGGCAATGGGTTTTTTGTGTCTCGCCAGATTTATTGGTATGTAAAAAGCCCATTGTCGATGCGAGGCATGCTAGTTATCTGGTCAACTCTGCGTTACATGATGTACATCACAAAGCATACGTTGAGATAGTCCCTGCAAAGCCTGGGAATTCTCAAAGCCGCTATTCCATTTTAGGGTATCCCAAGTCCCTCTGAAAAAGGAAATTTTGAGTGGGGGACACGGGTATACCCGGTAATAGAAACTGCTCGGCTGCCGCCCCCTTGATCTCGACTGCGGAATTTCAACTGATTTCCTTCGGCCCGGATTTTAACGTTTCACACTTCAAACTCCCCTGCTCACCTTGTAGCTCGTACTAAATGATTACCCAAACTTCATTTTGTTCCGGGGCGGCTTGGTCGGGCGTAGAGAAGGAGGCTACTAATATGAAAAAAGTGCGATGAAGAGGGAACTGAGTCCACATCACTTCCCTACGAGTATCTACTAACTTAAGTGACGCATGTTTCACATCGAGGCCAAATTCTGAATTCCATACGAGCCATGTGGTATCCGTGATGCTAGTCCACCGTCGTGAGTGATTCATTCACACCCACGCCCTTTGGCAATCTGGGAGGGGATTGAAAAGAATATATAAACGGCATACTATAGCCTGGACTCGATAGTATGCATCCATAAGGAACAAGTGACCGGTGACCGGCCATCGCATACGGTAAAATGGGGAAGATACACTGATCTTTTGGTCATACTAGTGCATAAAGGCGTGGTATTGAGTGTCCGTGGCCTCAATTGAGCTGTACGTGGAAAAGCCGAGAAGGTTGGCAAAGATTAGACAAAATCCATGGGTATATTTGATACAACAAAACACATTCAGCCATATATCGTCTTATCAGGTTTGTAGTTCTCCAGAAATTTCATGCCAAAAGTTGCAGCGGGTATCCAGCTCGTCACTTATGTCTTCCATGGCCACACTCCCAGGATGGAATAACATCCGCGGACTTCCAGCAGACGAGCTAGCAGGCTAACATAGATGAAAAAAAAAAACAGTCAAGATATTGCTTGAAATACTACGTTAATCTAACGCACCTCCCATGCCACTTCATTATTAGCTGAAGGGATTCCTGTCGTGACGAAAGATGTAAAGTATTCCCTCATGGCCTCAAATAAAGCTAAATCGTTTTCGTCCGCGTTAGAAGGGGGGTTAAAGAATGCTTGTAAATCATCTGCGTGGAAAGATCCTAGGTGAGGGTTGTCATAACTGGATATCATGAGTTGTAGTACAATGAGCATAGGCTTTCAACTCACTGATACTGGAACGAGGTGCTAAAGCGTGATGCACTTCCAGCAATCAATGACGCTGTACAAATGTATCTCGCTTCCCCATACATCTGTTGACCCTGAAGACTAAACGACCCATTGAAAGAATCCAAGGGATACAATTCGAAACCCGGATCGAGGGAAGCTTGAGTCAAGGTTGTATATTGGCCACGAATGAAGTTGAAAACAGTCTCTTCTGTAGCGTTTGGCATCGAAGTGTTAGCAGACGGGTCTGGGAGACCCGCAGACCAGAATGCTCCTTCGTTAGTATTCGACCTGAGAGTCACAGATCAACTTTGTGTTATTTCAAGAGTTGGGGAAAAGGAACCGACCCAAACAAAACTGGGACATGAGCAAAATGTCCAGCTTTGAATGCCTCGACTGGACGCTCGTTGATAATACTTCTATCTACGATAGGAGCAAAGAGGAAAAGCGTCGATGTTCGCGAAGCCAAAAGACGATTACTGGCTACGGCGAGAGTATCGATTTCAGCTGTACGAAGACAGTCCACTACATCGTTTCCTTGATTTCCACAACCTCTGTTTACAGACTCCATTAGTACGATGTTTGCCTGCAGAGCTAGCTTTACTTACGCAAAACCCACGTAATCGTCAAACAGCGTAACATCATAGTCCTCATCAAAGACGGGTACAAAGCTCAATGACGGACTATCTCCCATTGCTGCTTGAAACAAGTTTTCATTATCGCCTCCATTGGCAATAAGCTGTTTTATCCGTAAGTGAACGTTCAGTTTAAGATGATGATTGATTATCTTACGTGAAACATAGTTGAGCCAGCTCCAGCAGATTCTCCCCATATAGTCACTTTCCTAACGTATTTCTGTCAGCAGTATGCCAAAACATGTCAGTACAAACTTACTCTTTGTCTCCACCAAATTGAGATATGTAACGTTGTAACCAACGAAGGGCCGCGCGCTAGGATATCTGTAAGCATACTATCTCAGGCCTATAAGGTAAACTTGATCACTTGATCTAAGAACCCAGCGTTAAGATCCCCGTTATCGTGGATTTGATTCCCACCTATAGATAACCATTTGGTATAACTTTCATAATCGATTAGGGTTCAAGACCTACCGAGGAAACCAAGTGGCCCAAGTCGATACGCGAATGAAACGAAAATCATCGGATTTGCGCTCGATTGCATCATCATTTCGGGTGGTGCTCGGCTATTCCCAGATTGAAACCCGCCACCTATTTCAGGGCCAGGTGAGAAATATGAGAACACCGATGGCAAGCAAGGATCTCACCATGAAACCAGACCATGACTGGAAGTGCGTCGCTGGTGGTCGTATTGATTGGAACGTATACCTAGGTACGGAAACCCGTCAATAGGATATCATTTGAGGATCGTGATACACGAACGTTACCGAAGAGACAGTCCTCCGATGTACCTGGATTGACAGCAGTCTGGCCAGCATCAATGCAAGCATCAGCAAACTAAACGTGGAGTCAGTATATAGAACACGAAATTTAGAGATATATTAACCTCGGTAGCGTCGACGTCACCTAAATGAAATGACGGAGGTGATACTGGGGCTCTCCACCGAAGATTTCCAATGGGAGGGTCAGCAAATCGTACACCGCGATAATAGACAATTCCTGTCGATGAATCCTCCAGACCGTGGAATGTACCATCTATTGGGAACATGGTAAGCCTCGACTCGCAGACGAAGTTTAGGTAACAAGTTACAGTCGAGTTTAACGGTCGGCCCTCGAGCTTGAGGAGCCGCCAGTGTTGAAGATATTAGAGCGAAAGAGATGAGAGATCCGGTAAACATTGCAACCATAACGCCGTCCTTTGACTGGCTTATATATTATGTTACGGTCCGTCAGTTGACGACTCACACAGAGGATATTTTAGAATTACCTGACTAGACACATGAGCTTACCATTTGGTCAAGCTGGGTTCCGTGAGATAAGACTGCGCCCGCAACATAAGTGGATAAGTCGGAGTAGAAGACTGATGGAAAATAACGATTCGAACTAAGAGGATGCTTCTCTTGACTATTTAATCACATCTTCTTTGGCCGGCTGTGGTGCTGCGGGGAGGTGCTTAAAATGTGATGTTGGTCGGAGTATGAACATGAAGAATGATGGCATCAACTCGGAATGGAGCGTGGGCTCTTCCACGAAAAGTACCTGTCCTCCGACTCTTCTCTTCGGCGCTCCGAAAGGATTGACAGCTACACAGCAGTTTCGTCTGAAGTCGCTGACGGCGCTTCAATTGAACTTAGTATGAAGCATCGAATCATACTTGGTCCTTTCTACTCTTGGTCAAAGTTCAAAAGGTTTCGTATACAATTACAGTGCCTCACAATACCTGGTGAAGTTTGAGGTCAGTGCTGAAAACTATCAAGAATGTCGATGAGAATTGAAACATACAATTTGCACAGGTTTATGGGCGTATATAGTGTAATTCCTCCCAATCGTATTCGGCGTATTGTCACAAATTCGTTCAAAATCATCAATAATGGCATCATATTCTTCTTCGGACTCCGCGAATCCTAAACCTCCTTTGGTCAAAATAGGCGCCTTGAGGGCCCTCAAAAATCCAATTAGTCCATGACGAGCATGTTCTCCGTCAGATCCGGCCCACTTTCCTATGGGGTACTTTCCCTCCACGGATTGGATTTTAACGAAACCAGCGTCTTTCAACCATTGAGGCAACAACATGGCGGCTTGAATAACGTGGTCACTTGCTTCGTATGCGATTCGCGCAGCTGTGAGCGCCCTGTGGTTTGGATGCGAGGGACAATCAATTTCTGCACCTGCTTCACAGAGTTCTACCCAGCCGCCAGGCTTTGTGACGCGAAAGAGCTCGCTTATTGCTAAAGGCCAATCATTTGATGTGAACGCACTAATGAGAAGTCGTTGATGGACCAATTGGAATGCATTAGACCAATCTTTAGGAAGGTCCACTGAGGATGCCTCCCATAGTTTGACGTTCTTTGGAGGATTGATGGGAAAGAATCGAGTCTCGATATCCGAAGCGTAAAGTTCGATGTCTAGCGTCAAGGTCGTCGCAAAATGAAGAAGCCAGCTGCCTGCATCGCGAATTGGTCAAAAAGATAGGTCGGTTTGAATGGTTGTCACACATACAGGATCCTGCCCCGGAGTCGAGCACTTTGTCGCCTTTTGTGAGGATCACTGGAGATAGGACAAGTTTGTCACCGAAAGCACGCGTTATGCTCTGATGCTGGGTATCAAACCTACCGGCGCAGTGGAGGATTTTCAGCACAGGCTGCTGAGCTATATGTCTCACCACCCACCTGACGCGCTCCGACTCAGTTGTGGGAAGGAGGTACGTTGCTTCAGGCAATGACTTCTGGTGTTGTATCGGTGCGTTGGCGATGGTCGATGTCATGAGACTATTTCACGTATTCACAGATGACAAAACACCTGACTTGAGTTGAACAATTTCAAGAAGCTCGATAAACTCCCCTATCTTATGTCACTGTGGTTGAGATGATAAGTTTGGAATCGAATGTTGCCGGTCCTGAATCAGAGGAATTAGGAGGCGGGAATTCGGAGGCGGGAGTCTCTGAAGAAGTCGAGGCTCGAAAAACCCCGCTGTAAAATGATCTCAGAGGCGTCAAGAAATATCACTAGTGCTGCCAGGGTGTAATACTATACTAGTAAATACAGGTATTTACACCCATAGGTATCCGCGCCGAACCAACAGTAGAATGTTGCCGCCTGAGTCGCATTGACTACCTGGTGAGATGAGACTCTCGGGCTGAACCAATTGCGACTTCCCCGCTGGATGTTGTTTTTGAATAGACCCAATGTGTATGCATGCCTCTGCATGAAAGATAGATCTGGTGCTGTTTCTTGAGAAAATTGGATGACGACTGAAGCCGAAAGAAAAAATGCTCGTGTTTCGGGTGCAAAGGATGTCTGGGTTTACCTGAGTTTATCGACTGCGCAAATGACCCGACCGGGAGGTCCGAGATATACCCTCAGGAGTACACTTGTTTTTTCCGGAACCTCTCTTTCGACTTGATTAGCTTTGATACTCCATGTTCACAAAAAAGTGAATATCCTATCAAGTTTCTTCTCGTTCAAGCTGCCATTTCAAATTTGGTTGAGATTATGGCGCTTTCAAAGGGTTTTGTCATTTCGACGCATTAATATATGTTTTTTAAGTGTTTTTCCTTGGGGTTCCAGCCAAACTAGTGACCTCATGATTCGACGCAAGATTGCCTATTGCGGACAGCTCAAGCGCCTGCGCGTGCGACCTTCACCCTGCCTCGACCAGCCCAATTATCCAGAGAAGTGCGTATTGAAAGGTGTCTGATATCCCCAAGGGAAATCTGACTCAAATAGCCCTGAGGCCGAAGACGGAGCCAGAACATTCAACGTCATCGATTTGAACGCAGTGAATGTCCCGCACCACATGGCTGCGTCTGCCAGTGCGGACCCAGGTTCGTACGCCTCAGTGACTGTTGAAAGTCTAGCTCATTAGCATGTAGTGTTCCCAGCACACTCTTCAACTGTGAGCTTCCCGGCTTCGGAATCCCCATCACAGGCAGCAGTACAACTGCAGCCTCCGTCGTTGATTCGACCTTTTCGAAGAATATCTATGCCGAGCTACCCATCTGCACTCTACAGGAACTCAGTCGTGAGCGTGTCTTCCTTTCAGTCGTTCGCCGGAGCCGAAGAATTTCGACCCGCGGTATCGATTTCACCGAGCAATCCCAATGTTCGTCTTACCAAACACGTTCCCGTGAACGCGGGAAGAAGCCGACCACTCTTTATCGAATCTCCGAAGCGACACTCAGCCAAATGTAGCACCAACATCAGACCCGCAAATGATGCGAAAGTGCTGAAGCGAAAACAAGTAATTGACGAATTTTATGCCACTGAAAAGAGCTACGTCAACGGATTGGACTTAATTTATTCAGTAGGCTTGATTTTTCTGGTGATGACTACGACCTTCTCATAGCGCTGCAGCATTTTCTGACACCTGTTATTACCTCCCTGGAAACCTCAACGCCTTTGTTAGATCGCTCGTCCCTTACCAGCCTATTTTCTAATTTTGTTGACATCTGGAATCTCCACCAGTCGTTCTTTTCTGCGCTTGCAGAACATTTTGGACAGCATTCTGCTACAAACTCTCCACTTGCCTCTGTTTTACTCTCACATTTTCCGTATCTGTCTCTGTATAACCCCTTCATCACGGCCTTCCCCTCCATGATCTCTACTTTGTCCGATCTGATAACACCTCCATCACCGAATTGTCCCAACGTGTCCTATAGTCATGCGTTTGCAACCTTTATTTCAACACAGGAGCTCGATCCCCGCTGCGGAAAGCTAAAACTACGGGACTGGCTACTGACAATCGTTCAGCGATGCCCTCGCTACTTGCTCCTTTTGAAAGATCTAATTAAGTACACAGAAGAAGAAGACTCGGAATACAAGAGATTGGAATCTGCTCTCGCTTTGGTCACCAAAAGTAAGCTCTACACCTCCTAAAATGTGAAGTTTCCTAATCAAGCGTAGTCACTTCAACTCTAGATTCCTCTCTTCATACTCATGCCCAAATTCTCTCTCTCCTAACCCTGCAACGGTCGACAACGGGGCTCCCATTTCAACTTATTGAACCCGGCCGCGCGCTTCTCAAACGAGGTCCACTTCTACAAATAGAAAGTAAATCCGCTCCACGAGAACGCGAGTTCCTTTTATTCTCCGATTATTTCATTTGGCTCGCAAATGAAGAAACCGAGGGTACATGGAATCTTGGTTGGAGTACTAGCCCTGCCAATGGTTCTGTTCCAAGCTCTCCCGTCAAACCTACGCAGGCACCACGGGAGAGTAGGGGTGAAAGGGAGGCCCGATCATCAGACCCCTTCGATAACAATGAAGCGTCTCTGACGTCTTATGAGGAGCAATCAAATAGGGTCCCACCTCCTGCGAGGAAATCATTACATCCGCCGCCACCGGTACCCAGAAGGTTTGCGAGTACGGGTGAGGAGAGGTGGATTTTCAAAGGCCAAGTATCCCTTGTTGATATCGAGGCCACTCTGGTATCCTCTCGAGAACCAGGTGATGAACGGAGATTCGAAGTTCTTAGTCCTGAAGGCAGCTTCATACTCTATGCGAGTAAGTGTCTTCGCCTGTATAAGGCTTCTAGATTATTTATATCCCGACAGGCTCTGAAAATGAACGAGAGAGTTGGGTGTCTGAAATTAGACAGGCAAAGGTTCAGCGCCTCGCTTCATTGAACATGACCCACCCCAATTCAACTCTCACTTCATCTTCGTCGACAAATCACGTACGCCGCTCTCTGCAAGCTCTACCCTTTCACCCTTCAGACGACCGTATTGCTACGATACGAGCCGGGCAAAGTGTGAATGAGATCACTCAGTTAAGTAGCCAGGCAAATGAGAAAGCGAATGGCCAGGATGAAGGAATCAAACGAAGTGAACGGCGGAAGAAGGTAGATCATTGGGTACCCGCGATCTGGATACCGGATGAAAGGACGGAATCGTGTATGCGCTGTGGAATATCTTTCAATTGGAGAAGAAGAAGACATCACTGCCGACTGTGTGGAAGATGTGTCTGTGCTGCTTGCTCAGGGAGGGTATGAACGACTCTTGATATTCATATCATTCGCAATTACTGAAGTTTATTGTGCTAGACATTCTTTATTGCGGATCGTACTGCTAAAGAAATATCATCGAAACCTGCACGATCTTGTGAAGCATGTTACGAGACCGTGTTTCCCCTAGTCGATCCTCTACCTGGATCCGCAACCAGCGCTAACTCTTCTTCCTTCCTTTCTGCTTCCTTCCTTTCGTCGAGCACGAGCATGCTGAGCCAACCTTCTTCTAATGATACTATTTCATCCCTTTCCCTGCTACCTTCATGGCTATCTATGCCTTCCCTACCCACCTCTTCTTCGCGACCCCAGGCTTTGATGTTGGATATGAACCTCACTGGTAACAACGATAATACGCCAATTGCAACGAGTACCATACCAGATCCTGATATTAGTGCACAGATTACGGAGGGGCGTGAAATCGAGGAGGGTAGACGTGGACGGATTCGACTTAAATCACTTTCACGACCAAAGAGCTATCATCAAATCTTGGAAGACTTCCAGAATGTCCAGCCTGGTCGTCATCATGTACCACAGCATGTCCCTCCGAATTTATTGATCGACTCTACGATCGAGGAGAATTCGGAATCAGCGGCTTCAGAGGGTGGGGGAGGGAGAGCAAACGGTCAAAATGATAGCATTGATTTAACATCGACGCCAGTTATGAATCTTCAATCTCAAACACCAGTTCCATCTCCGACAAGGAGAAAAGAGGATACCGCGAGAAGATCGAAGAGGTTCTCGTTACCAGCCGTTGCACTGCATACAGCAAACGTCACTACAAGGGCTACGAGTGTGTCAAGCGGGCTCGGAAACGGAAGTGGTGGTAATGGAAATAATAGGACGAGTGGGAGTGGCGGTGTGGGTATCAGAAATGAAAGTGAAACGAAATCAAATCAAACTGGAGCGATGGGAAGGTTGAGGAGGCTCTCCTTGGTCCCAGGTATGCGCAACTAGCGACTCTCCTTCTCGGTATCCCGTCTTTAGCCATTGACGTCCTACGCATTGGTTGACGTCTCGAGTTAGTTGGTGTGGGATTTTTTATGCATCTATGGGATCCTTCGGTCTGTAACTTGAATTCAACTTTCCCTATTATGTTTTGTCCGATACTACTTATCACTGACCAGTGGTTCGGATATCACCGCCTGTTTGGATACGCCCTGGATACGCCTTTTTTTTCATTTCTCCATTCGTTTGTACTTCACTGTGGATATTCAAGTTCATATACCTTGAAGACTGAAATAGAGCCAGTTTTTCCGGGATAAGAGATAAGAAAGAGCTTGCGATTCTGATTTGAATGGTGTTCACACCCGCCGCCACGAAGTAAGTCAGACAATGAGAACACTGACGGCATCCACATGTCGCGCGTCCCGTTTACTCACTTATTTTATTACCCCGATGCAACCATCCGTTTGCTACAGGTTCATCGATATTCCTTGATTCTCATTGTTACAGTTCCTATCTCCGAGCAGAATATCGATCCCAGGCTCCTCCACAGATAAATAGAACTGTTATTTTATTTATAACCAGCCTAAAAATTGTTTGAAGGATATTCATATCGATTCTATTTCCATGCGAAGAGGAACATGAAGCACCAACAAATCGACGCGTAGTCCGGTTCGGTGGCCGATGTATGCATTAAGCGGGGTGAGAATACGCATTACAGCACCGCTGATGGTCCGAACTATTGGTGAAACCCGAACCATTGGTAGCTGATAGTACGTCTTGTAAAAACGTGTAGAGATCACAAGGAAGGTCGGCCTTATTCACATGAAATCCATTGGATGTCGGAGCAAAGTATAGTGTGCTCGTACGTACTCGTATGCCCAGACACTACAAATTGAATATATTTGAGAGCTTCTGGCGCAGTGATGGTAAACTTCTGGACATTGAGTCGGCAAGTCAGATGAGAAAAAAAGATTAGATGTGTGGTCTAATTTTTCCATCTGAGAGGGTGTAGCATAAGCAGTGAGGTCATAATAAGGCGATAAGACAGGGAGACGTACATTTTTACGACCTTGTCCCTTCCCCCACTTACCACCTTATCCGCGACGAAATCCACACAGTAGACCTCGTCCGTATGGCCGGGAAGGTCCAACTTAATCTTGTAAGTCTTAAGGTCCCAGATCTGACGGGATGACAGACGGTAAGCTTCGGAAAGAGAACGTGAAACACACATAATCTTACTTTGAGTGTGCTATCCTTGCTGGCGCTGATTAGCATTCTGCTATCCGCACTCCAGGCCAATCGATACACAGCACCAACATGACCACGTAATGTCGCAATGAATTTGCCTGTACGACCCTCCCACAAGCGAACACTATTGTCCCACGATGCACTTGCAGCCCATCGTCCATCTGGTGAGAAGGCTACATGGCAAACTTGACGTTGATGACCCGTGAGACGGGTAACAGGTTTTGTTGGATTCGTATTTGGCGTGGTAGATGATATTGATGGTGAAGATGAAGGGAAAGGAGACCACAGGAAGAGGGTGTGATCATCTGAGCCTGACACGAGGACTTCGGGGGTAGTTTTTAGGATATTATCATAACGTTGTTTTGCGATTTTTTGAGCTGTGACAATCCAGCTATATTAGAACGAATATGAGATAAGAGCAAATATCACAGACCTTCTTCGTCAGACATGGGTTTTTTGTTCGTGTGATCGAATGGACCAGTGCGAAGGACGAAATCAGTATTAAGGGCAAGGGTTGTAACCCAGTGAGCATGGTCCTTTAACGTATGTAGGGGCCGTCCCTGCCGTGAATCAGCTTAAGGTGGTATAATTGGACTTGAGAGATAGTTCTCACTTTTTCAGCATCCCATATTCGTACGGTGCGATCACTGCTAGCAGTGTATAAAACTCCGAAGGGACCTCCCGAACCTCCCCATTTCACAACGTTGACACTGGCAGTGTGTCCTCCAAGAGTATATTCGACTCTGCGAGTCCCTAAGGACCAGACGCGAACTGTACCATCTTTAGATGAAGAGGCTAAACGGGGACCTGACGGGTTGCTGCCGTGGCTGGAATAAAAAAGGGCGTTACGCCACAGCGGTGAAGGAAAGCGTACATGTGAATCGGTTCCCAGGCAAGTGAAGTAATCCATTTGGTATGTCCCCGAAGAGCATCGCCGATAGGTTTACCAGTCTTTGGGTCCCATAATCGAACATGACCATCGTGACCTCCACTTGCCAGCGTTCTCTCCAAGGCCTCCCATTCAACACAAAGAACCCAGCCATTGTGACCCGACAAGGTGTGTGAAGGTGTTTCGGTATTGAGATCCCATAATCGCACGTTGGTATCTCCAGATCCCGTGGCCAGAAGTTTCCCAGTTGGAGAGAATGACGCACAGAGAATCGGTGACGAGTGCCCTTTGAGACACCTTTGTCAATGACACAAGACCATCAGGATATCAGACAAAATTACCTGAGAGTGTGGATGAACATCTCGTTGCTGGACGAACACGGAAGACGCTTTGGGGAGAGCAATGGATAACAATAATATCCTCGGGGGTGAAGTGTCCAGAAGGATGATTTAAAACGTCCGCTTCTATTGACTTGGTAACAACTATCCGAGCGGAAGAGTTTTGACCGGTTTTCGAGTCTTCCGGCAATGTCACATGGAAAGAAAAAGGCACTGGTTCCTCATCCTGAAAATCATAATCAGAATAAATCAATCGACAAGAGAGTATCGAGTTGACCTCGGGTGAGATCTTATTCACGAGAAGCTCTAACGCTTCTCTCGTCACATTCGCAGGAATATTAACTGCAGGAGCCAACGACCTCCCGTCATCCTCAGACACGAATTGGACGACAATGTTCGGCACATGTGCGGGCTCTTCCTTTGGAGGTTCTGGTACACCATGGTACACTTTTTGACGTTTCGGAGGAGGAAGTAGAGTCGCCATATCAAAGTTAAATTGAAAACCCAAAACATAAAAAAATGATCAAGCATCTTGTTTGAAATAGAGGGACCAGCCAAATATTGAGCTTTGTTCTTGATCATGATCGATTTAGGAACGACTTCGGTTTGACTATGTACTACACGGAGGTACACGGCCAATGATTCTATCAGTGAGTTCAGCTCGAATTGACGGGACTCCGTGTTGGACATGAGTTTAACTTGGCACTACGCCAAGTTTGTGGACGCCCGCTCAACTTGAAATTCGCGATCTCGAGTCAACTTCAGTTTAGGGGTCGCGATATAACGGTCACAGGTGACATTCCTTTTCGGGATAAAATAATGAAATCAAAAATAAAATAGAATAGAATCCATTTCTCGTGTACATGCCCTACACAGTGCATCCGATTTCAACAGCTTTCTGAAAATGAAACCGAAACTCATGAGGGTCGTAAACACATGCATAGGAGTGAGAAGAGAAGAAATGACTTGCGAGGTACGTAAACAGCTGGCAGTGTTGCGCTGTTAATGTGGTGTAACTCTAGTACGAAGTTCCGAGTCAAGCTAACGTTTTCACTCAGTCTTGCCCTATGAAATGCATGTCAGTTGGCAAGCCAATATGCGTCACCATAGTACAAATACAGTCTAGTCTCCCTCCACACATGAATAGCAACTTAGTATGAGAATTATGTGGCGCTGGAGTGAGTTCTCCTCGCACATTTGATTGAAACATTGATCAAGATGAGTAATCCAAAGATGAGCCTTACCTCAGGTAATCATAGTCCAGCAAACACCAAGCGAACACCAGAACGAAAAGCGCGAGAAAGAAGCTCATCAAATGTCCGGTGTGAAAAGAGCTATGTACTGGTACAGTATCTGGGCAAGAAATGCCGGCATAAGTAAACGGTAATCAACTTTTCAACGGCATACATCAGAATTTCACGACATTGTCAATGTTTTAAGAGTGTGATTCCACCCACGCTCCCTTCTCTCGTCGCCGGAGGGACTCGTTCTAACTTTACCTACAAGAACATCCCTTGTGAATGTCGGGTAGTGCTTGAGTTACCGTTCCCGGCCTTCGCGTATGATATAGATTGACAACTTTTCTCGTTAGGAAGTAAGCTACTCCTGGATGACACTCTCACCGATCCTATCGACAAACCGCTTAGACCTACCCGAGACCAGAGGCATTAGATCTCCCAGTAGATGAATGTTACTCAAGGTACTTTACCCCTTCATGACCAACAGGTATTTGCCCTTGCACCCAAGCCGAAGCCATTCTCTCACATCTTTCCCCAGGCTGTTATCAACCTTCTATCTCCGTTACTTGATAAGCCTGTTTTATATCCGTGACATGTTTATTATTGGAAAAGATTCTCGGGAATCCCACAGGGATGTTGCTGTCAAAGTCAAACTTGAAGGTCAAAGGGTTTTACAGCGATAGAAGTGTCATGTTACAGGACCGACGATCCGATATTATTGCTATAGAATTATCAGATAATCGTATGTAGTAATCAAATTCCACTGTCAACGGAAGAGTCTGAATTGCATCCCACGCCGAAACAAAGGAAGTCTACCAATCCGATCAATGCAGCACCGCCAGCGACTCCTAGTAGCTACTCTCACACCAGTCACCAAAACCGAATACCACAGCCATCGCCGGAACCCTTTTCGCTCTCACGACTTAGACACTAGTTCAATTTATGGCACACAGGAGCCCCACCCCCCGTTTGAGCCCCAATTCAATATCTCTGTAGGAGAGACACGAATAATAAATCAGCGGAATGACATGCAAATGACGTTTGTATGACGTTTTTGAGTGAAATTCTCGACTGCAAACTGAGAATTGTCAAATCATGACATGAAGCTGAGGCGTCCTCTATAAGGCCCAATCATTGGCAATACGGCCACCTAACTTTACTACAATGTAACATTCGGCCGTGACTTGCCCTTTCCTTTATCATGCCACCGTTTCCCTCGGGGCGACATTGAATCGTCTACTACATCAGTCCTATTCTCGTAGTAGTATCTTCCCTCTTCGGGAGCTACGAGTCCCACAACTTCTATATTTTCTTCCGCTGATTGCATAGTGCCGATGTACAACCGCTCCGACGTACTGGTTCTGCAAATTTTTGGTTGTTTCTCATAGTTTAACGTTTATTGTCCAGAACGTGCACCCCGCGGGAGTTCCTCGGGTGCATTAGTCTGTCAGTTTGGTGGAACTAGTTAATGACTTGGGTCTATTCTGGAAGACTACGGTATGAGACCACGCCCGCGACGGAACCAGGAGTTCACCGCGATTCATATCTGCTCTCACAGTCACGATAGAGCTCCGAGGCTGCCAAAAGACTCTCCTGATTCGATGGGTCTATAAGTATAGAATCGCCTCTATATGGCATATGAAACTCTTGTTGCTCTCTACGTCGTAATTTGAACAGGTAGAAATTGCACCTTCTGGAAAAGTGATTTAATATTATGGGGCGTAACTTAAGTGGAACTTCAAAAGTTCCGAGTAGTCTTTCCATCAATGGGTTTTGCAGTTATTGTTTGATTTTTAGAGCGTGGCAAAGAGTTGATGGTGGATCGTGGAACTTAACAGGATTACTCCCACTCTCACACCATGCCGCTGGTTGACACCTTGAAGCGTTCATTTTTTTTTCATATCCACTCGTCTCTCACACTAGCGATACGAAAGGGTGGAGGGTTACGCTAAATGGTGCCAGGATTGCCGGTTCATGAGAGAACCATAGCTCTACTTGGGCACAACACACACACCGGGCTCGGGGAGCTCCTCGCGTTCCGATCTGATGATCATCGATATCGACATCTTTCCAAGGCTCGATAGCGGAACATTCGATGGCTAGATGGCGGAGAGAGATGGCCGAAGCCAGTATTGGCTATGATGGCTGTCACACTTCAACTTGGATGTTAATGTTCAACATTCGACTGCGATGTGTAGACATGAGACGCTCGATTCCACCTGTGTTTCCTCAGCGCTAGAAGCCTCCAGATCCAAAAGGGATAAACGAAACCAGACGTTTGATGGTGATGAGTCTTCTTTTGCTTTGCCCATTTTCTCAAGCCTGAGGCTGTTGGAGAAGTGATTAATGATCAACTTCTAGAAGTATAGAAACGTTTCTCAGTTACCTGTCTTCCTGTAGACCAAATATTCTTCGAGAATTGTACACCGGTGAGGATTTCGACCCGGATCGAATCGTCCCTGCGACGGCCCGGAAAGCCATCACCCCTGAACCGTTCCACCAATCACTCTACTACTCTAAGTCCGTTATTGCCGCATTTCTGCTGGTCTGCTGCTGGTGCCGAATTATCAACCTTTCCCATCCTCACGCTTGGAATTAAGTACCGAGGGTGGAGGAAGTGTGGACAACTTTCAAATCATCGGGTCAAGGCCATTGTCAATATTGACACTCTTCCTCCAACAAGACGAGGGGGGCCCACGTTCCCTTCCTTAAAGGCTTTTCTCTTGTCGCTGAGCTCACTTCATTATAGCAGAAAAACTGTAAATTGCACCTCCAGCTCAAAGAAATATGCATATGCCGTGGCCGTGGAGATTACGGACTACGGAAGGAGTGTTCCGAAAGGTTCCTCGTAGATGATAAACCTTCTTCTCACTTCTTCTCGCTCTCCTTACCGATACGGACTATTCAGGATATAGATTTCGTCACACGCATGGGTCCTCTCATCATTTATTTCAATAAAAGGAGTGTCCTGCAATATTTACTATTTTGGAAAACTTGTCCCCCAAGGCGATCAAACCCCAAACTAGGAAGAACATATGGATCATCAGCATACCATTCACACGGGTATCTCGCCCTCTGTTGATTTTGCTCGTTTAGGAATCCACCTTAGCCTTATAACAACCAGATCCGGAAAGGAGAACATGCTGCCATATGTCGCTATTACCATGGGCTGTCGAATAACCCATGCGTCTGGTTTCGTCGATGATCCATCTGACATCGATCAAACCGCGCTATGTCATTGCGTTTTCTTTTTCTCAACCCTACGACCGTTAGGTTTTGTTGTGCCTAGACTCTTTACTCTCACACACACGCGCGTCACCTCCTCGCCTCCCTTACTCCGGGAAGTCTGAAATTTTTGCTTACTATTCGTGATGCGAATGATACACAGCGTGTAAAGTTTGTTTGGGCCTGACTGGTGAGATGAGAAATCTATATTTGCTCTTTCGTCTCTTGTATTATATATATATACATATGGCATGACTTGGTGCGCAGTTAGTCAATGCGCTTAAGAGTGATCGTAGGGTTCAAAATCAAAAATATGCTGAGAGAAAGATGCTCGAGTTTGTCTGACATGGATTGCTCTCTTTATCAACCTCGCCTTCCTGTCCCGGCCTCCCGGAGAACACAAAGAGTCACGGTCATTGTATTGGAGTACAATTCCCAAGACATTAAACGAAGTTATACACAAAGACGACTATGAGCTTGCGAGCCTCAAGAATTGTATGTATAAAGTACTGCGGCGCACGACACGAATCTACATGGCATTTGCTGATGAAAGACCCCCGGGCATCCATGGAATTAGCAGAGGCTAAATGCAGCATTACCCGCACTTCACTACCTTTCAGGAAGAGAAGACCACCTCGGACATCCCAAAAGGCTGGGCCTCTGAAAAAGAGTATATATAAGAAGCTCAAGGATAGGAAATTAATGGATATCTGGGTAATGTGAAAGGGAAAATCAAGCTGAAGCTCACTCTTTAGCGATACCTTCGATTAATCACTAGTTTGGTACTGGTTTGAATCCGCGGCTTTTAGGACTTTGCAATCGCATCAGCTTTCTCCTCGCGATGCTTAGTCTCGTGCCCTTCGGTAGTATTCGCAGGACTCGCAGGACGAACCAATCGCACTTTCCCTCTCTTAAAAGATAAAAGCGCCTGAGATAAGTGGTCCCAGCCATCTCGAAGGTCTGGCCACTTGGAGGGATCGTTCTAGGCCTTCAGCGTGGGAAATAGCTGCTCTGAAAGTCAAGCGTCCTAATCAATGGTAGTATTGAACTACTATAGTCAGGCTTGTGAGCTGGACAACAGACTCACTCGCGTCGCATAACGTCTCAGTTATTTGAGTAGTACTGGTAACTTTCGAAATTTTAGATACTGAACTCCCTATCCACCGAATCCAGAACACTTATTCAGCGTCCGACAGGTCTGTTCCCTATATAGTTGACTGAAGTAGGTCTTTCAAAATAAAACGATTTCTATTGCTCAAATCACTGCGGCTTCCGTTCGTCAAACTCAGTGGAAGCTTGAGTTACTTTGAACATGTTACTTTTTACGGCTAGGAACATTTCGTTTCTTTCATTGTCGAAGAGTTTCTGCTCGAGTCGGACAGTTATTGTATCGTTATTGTATCGATTCATAGAATTGTGGTTATCTTATAACTCATGGGTGTGGCAACCTGCAGGCCAAATATTTGAACTCGACTTTAACGGACTTTTACACATAGACAGGCAAGCGATTTTTGTAACACACTACGTTCCTCGATTTATGGAGCTATCAAACCAATTTCTGACAGCAAAGCGTGTGCCTTCTGTATGACCTAACAGGCCAATTTTCAAGGATCATGATCACCAATGATAATGAAGGCGATCAGCTTATCTCCGTTAAAGTTCTAGCTGCAGGCAACGGGTGAGTTTCCGATATATCATCGGCGGTCGTACAATTTAGCTGGTTGAGTCTGTTTGCAAAACAATGTTGTCCCTGCTTTAACTGCTGTCGCTCGCTTCAATGGCTCGCTCATGACTAGTTGACTGCTCGCATGTAGTGAGAGACGACAGAATAATGATCTACTGATTAATGATTGTGGACGTTAAAGCTGTCATTTACTAGCGATGTTAGCATTTGCGTTTCATGATTCAGAGAATCAAAAGCAACTATCATTCGCCGTTAATGCATTGACGTTGCGCGCTTAGCGATGTGACAGAGAAATACAGTACACAACACTGAGTCGGTTATATGTGGAGTTTAGAGGGTAAAATTGACATGAGAAGTCGGTTGAATGCTAGATGGCAATTTAGAATTGCCTGTATGTCAAAGAATGATTTTCCACGGTGAAAAAGCATTTTAAATTTCGGCACACGGGCAAATTACACACCTTCGTTAGTTCGAATTTTTTCAGCGAGTGACGGTTGTCTTCATTTCGAACACCGCGTAGGCAAAAGTAGATTGGCTTATTTTGGTTGAGCCTTTCCCGTAGTATGCAAAATACCTTGATGTCATTCTCTCAAATTAACCCCTAGGAGAAACATCCATAACTTACCCCGTACTCAGAACTCGGAGATTCACCTACAATGCTCAAACTCGTTTGATGTTGCTGGAGACGCTAAGAAAAGGGCTTAACAGCCGAGCCTACAGCAGCTACGTCTCAGATCAGAAAGAATCAGATCAAAAAGCGATCCTGAGCATCGCTATCAATAGTCGCTAATTTAAAGTACTGATTTACTGTGCAAAATAATGCTGCAGTGTTAATCACTATTTTCCCTATCAAATTGTCAAACAGTGCTCGCAGTTTTGAGGTCATTCACTCAATGACAATACCTATCCGTTCCTGAGTTTCTAATATAACATGCTTTCTAACACCAGTGCCAAGGGATTTGACTAAGGGCTTGTTATTGAACACAAGAGCACCACGTTGAAGGACAGATAGAAGATGAACTTATACTTTAATACGCGAGACAAGTCGCCATCTTTCTCTACCCTCGCTGATGACGACCCGGCTATAGTACTTTTCCGAGCCAATCTAGTAAGCTTACTTCTTTCGGAGAAATATTCATATACATGGTGAGGGGAAAAAACTATGTATGAGTACTTTAATTTATGTAACATGCGATGGCAAATGTAAGAGTGCAAATTCTTGGAATCAAGGGAAAGTTAGGAGGGTGATGATGACACTTTAATAGGGCGTCGAGCCGAGTTGCGTTCGACTCGGTAAAGATGACAGAGGTGTGAAAAATTGTTCATAAAAGGAATTTTTCACACATAACCGGCGCATCATTTTTTTCTAGCGGACATGGATCAAACGGCGGTATCGCTGAAGTAACCAATATTGTAGGTATTGCCCCGAGGGTTTTCCAGAATTCAATTCTGGCCAATAAGTTTCTCATGGTTCGATCCGTAAAGCCGGTGAGTTCTATTTTTCCCTACCCTGCTGGTACTAGCCTTGGGAAATGTGAATAAAGAATATTAGATAAATGAACTTGCATCAGTTGTTCAGGAGTAAGGATCACTCGGCTACAATTTTTGTGGGAGAGCTGTGTTGGCACAGTTCCGGGAGCCCCGGAAATTCTCCACCGCTATCACAGAGTCGACGCGAAAATGCAAAAGAGATTTCCGAGTGTCGGACCATCATTCAAGGACCTTTAGTCATAATGAGGAATGGACTGGATTGACCGTCCGTAGACGGTGTAAAAGAATCCTAACACTTGATTATAAAGGTTATATTGATAGCAAGAAATTGAATCTGTGTCGGCACCGGGCAATGACCTTGTGTGACCGGATATGATGAATTCGCCGATGGCAAAATGGCTTTACTTTTTCCTCCCTCGATTTCGGCACTCGTGTCGGTGAAACTGCAAATTACTTGATTCAGTTAATGAAGGCTAAACGTTTAGGAGTGAAGTCACCAATCGGAAACCAAACCTTGCAAAGCAAACGTAGTATGTGAGGAATATCTTATGTTAACCTGGGAGGAGCTGAAGCAGCAATTCAATTTGCCACGATGGAAGAGTGACGGAATGGGGGAAAGACCTTGAAAATACTCTCATCCGAGTAATGCCAACATGTATTCAAGCAACCGCTGAACCATTTCTTGAAGTAGGATGATAAAGTTCTGAAGCGTGTCATGAGTCATCAATTCTGTGTACCCCAGCTAGAGCTTGGGACCAGCTCAATCATCTACAAAAACAATATCCTGACCATAATAATCAACGCCCAAGGAGTGTGACGCCCAAGCACCAGTTTCACAAAGACAATTCCAACGGCCGGGTCACTGTCAAGGATTCTAAGAAGTATGAAGCTTCTCTTGATCCCACAAAATGTCAAAAATCGGCGGGTCAACAAAGGAGAAGACCCGTGTGCAACCGAATCAAACCCGAATACAGTCCGACTCTATTAAATCATAACATCTAAACCTATACTTGTCAATGCAACTATTGTGACCCCGGAAGGCGATAGATACGTATATTGCTACTCGAAGTAAAAATAAAAACAGGGTTTTTCTTAGTTAGTTCTGGCTATGTTTGATATCGATGAGCCATACACGCGTCGTGCATCATGGTCGACTATTTACGCTACACTATATCACTCTAATCGTGGAGAACTACTAAACAGGGGAGTGTAGCGATCAGCGTGAGAGACTCGGACTTACTTGACCTTGGGACCAAGGCAAGCTATTTCATAGACTTAGCTTGGTACTTTGCCTTGTGGCTGCGCGCCACCGGGTAATTCAACGAGGAGGCCAGGCAGAGAGTCTTGGATAGCGCCACCAAGACACCGCAACCCATGCATAGCATACTGCTATACCTCATTTGGATTAATGAGGATACGAGATACACGCACTTTTCGATCGTGTTTATAAACGAGGCGCTTTCTTTCCCCTTTCATTGCTGGTGTTTGGGGAGATACAGTTGAATTGGATATTGATCAGAATAAACTCTCATGTGGACCTAGGACATCCACTGGCATTAAAAAGGTAACAGTAAAGGGAAGAAGAAAACGAGCCTCTTTATCGTCAAAGCACGAATTACAGGCATCTTGCCTCCATATAATACCATTTCCGAGGTATGAGTTCCGTAGACTTGTTTCCGAATAGCGAGTTTCCGAACAGCGAAATCAAAGTAATTTCAATGTGATCTCAAATTGTTGTAGAGACTGATTGATGCCAGGATGAGGCGCATTAAGTTTCATGGGAGATATCAAGCTGATGTCCCAACTTACTGATGTCCTGTGATTTTCGTTTGATGGACCGCTTGCGATTGAAGCCCCTCGCACTTACCGCACAAGGTCCCAACATCGTTGTGAACTTGCTTGATGGCGGCCAAGCTTGGCTGCCTTGGCTAAGTACAAAAGCGTGAGAATTTTGATGCCCAAGACTGGCTAAAGTATCATAGACTGCAACCCGGTGAGAAACGCTCGTCACTCCTATTCTCATCATCGCTTTCCCGCAAGCGATTCGTACGAAAGGTTCTCCATGCATATGGAGTCATCAATGGAGTAAAAGTAGCAGAGACAAATACATGCCTGATTTCACTAAACTTATAACAGCATCAATGGAGTAATGAAAGGTAAAATACAGCAACATCCAAACCCATCTATACATACCCCTGAAGTCTTATGTTTTCTGACACAAAATGCAGGGAAGACGGAGGATCGAGGATCGAGTACTAATACACTTATTCATGTATAATTTATTTTTCCATTGCCTCATGGTTTGGTACACTCATGGGAGACGCCCGCCCGGCCCCGCCGCCAAGAGAAAAAAGAGAATGAAAAAAAGGCGAAAGGATCAAAGTGTTGGCTGATCTCGTTTTGATTTTGCGGAACTATGGGAAAAAATGATAAAAGAATGCTGCGTGAGCCGGCGACTGTATTAACTTACATGCCTTTCTTTTGGAGGAACGATCGAGGCTTTGGATTGATATACTATCTAGAGGTAACTAACACCCAGTGGGTCAAAATGTTTCGGTTCTCGTTTCGATGCTTGTCTGAAGGAATGTTGAGACCATGAGGATATCTAATAATAGAGATCTCTTTCGCATTCAGTTCTCTTCTCACAGTTGCCCGGAGACTCTCACGCTCAGCATTTCAACACTTTTTCCCATCTCCATTCTCGCTAGAAGGCACGATGAAAGCCTGGGTTGATATTATCGATCAAGATATTGTTGGAAACATCTGTTGAACATCTGTTGAATGCGGTGATGCACAGGTTTTGATCGCTGGTGTGTACACAAAGACACGACTTGTGCCACTGAGAATTTTGGACTCATGCCAACCCTTAGATCGAATATTACAAAAAAAAAAGAAGAACGGGGTATGTATCCTATTCTGCGCTAGTCATATTCCGCTTTCCCAGATATTTTTGTTTAGCGCATGTTTATTCCCAACTGTTTTAGCACTCTGCTCATCCGAAATATGGGCTAGTGCTGCGGATTCCTGATTCGTGAGAGTCCCGGACCTCCGTAGACAGCGTGCCGTCCACGGACATGAGAGAGAGAAGTTAACGAGTAAGAGAAGCTGCTGTTTTTGTTTCGCAAATTCATCAAAGAGTCACAACTACCGCTTGATCACTCGTTACCCGAGCAAGGAAAAGATAACAGCGCTGGCGCTGGAAAACTTCCTACGATTGACACAGGCATCACGTTCACTCAAAGGCAAGCTCAAGCCAAGAAAATCCAAAGCGCTCCGATTAAGTGATGTGATACAATATTTACAAGAGGTTTTATGTAAGGTAATCGCACTGCCAGAGGAGTGTGAGCAGGAACGGCATGAGGGTGGATGAAAGACAATGAGATCGAAATGCAGATAAGATGCCTTGATGATCATGAGTGAAAGAAAAAGACGTTGTTGAGATGAGTGCGAACAAAGGAAAAGGAAAAGATAAGTAGAATTCGTTATTGTAAAATTAACGGTGAGAGAACTAACAGTAGTAATATGATGGGTTAATGTAGTATGAAAGGAAACGCTGATTGATCATGAAGAAGGATAATGAAACAGTAATCATGAGAAAAAAGAAACCATCAAGGAACAAAAAACTTCTGGGCGATATCGTTGGTTGGTTGGTTACTGCGGACGAGACAAGGATTGGCCCGCGTGTAACCCTATCCCCAGTGTCCCATCTTTTATCGAGAGAAAAAGATGTGAGCCAAGTAACCCAGGTTCAGCCAAGGCCACATGAAGCGCATGAAGAGTCCGCGTAGAAAGGTTGGGTGAGAGAAACAATGCAAATGCGACGCCTGCCACAAAGAAAGGAACAAGGGCGGCGAATACAAGGGGAAGAGAAAAGTAAGACATTGATGTGATGCGTATGATGGTGGGAGAGCGAGACAGATGGATGCGACATGCGTGAGAGAAATACAACGATGAGCGAGGAAAGAAAAGACATGCAGAAAAGAAAATGATCAAAAGCAAAGAGGATGCGTATTGTCCAAGGTGTGCTTGCGTGTGAGCTTGGATATTGTAACGTAAGGCGGATGGTGGGTCGCCTGAGAAAAAAAAGCAGCGTAAAGTTGTAATCTCGATCGAGAGGAGACCAGACTGATGCAAATATGATGTCGTGAGCCCTTGGCTTGGAGTGTGAAATGGCTAGGTGGAGGAGAGGACGAATGCAAAATAAATACAGTGGGGTGGTTGAGGAAGTCAAGAATAGAACGTCAAGGATCCGGTCCTCAACCAAAAGTGTCTACCTGACACGACCATGAGGCATCAGGGCCACTGGCACCGCGAGAAACCCATAGCACAATACCCGTCGTGAAATAAACACAATGGGGCCAAAGGGTCGCATCACTCGGGTCTCGTAGCGTGGGTGGACATCATTATGAGATAATAGTTGGTATGATTTGGTGGGAGGGCAATCCACTCGGGAGGAGCAATGGTGCGCGAATATGGTGCGTGCCAAAGGAAAAAAACGTCGCGTTGCGTGGTTAGAGGGAAATCCGTCGAGTGCGGTGACGGTGCGAATGCCGAAATTGCTTCTATAGTTTAAACACGGGTTGCGAGCGGCCAGGGCGATCCATTTATCATGTCAAGATGTTTACGTTCTTGTGTTGAAGCCCAGAGAAAAAAAAACACATGTTCAAGACGGCGCTCACTCGAAGGCATATTCCACAGCGGCGGAACATGCTTCGTTGGCGGTATCGTCTTTGCCGTGTTCTCGTAGACTCTGTTCGGTGTCGAATGTTGCATCGCATGCAGGGCATGAATGGAGTCCCAGGGAAGAGACACTCGACGGTCCTTGAGAGCGTGATCGTTTCGATGTTTGTGAAGCCTGATAAATACAAATTGAGCAAAAATGAATCCCTGCACAATATATTGTAACATACAGTATCGTCATCAAGTGACAACTTTCGCTTTAGTGATGAGGGGAGAGTAGGTTCTACATAGTCCAGGTCAATTTCGACTGCAGAAAAAAATTAGAAGTAAGAAAGTACCCACCTGATAGAGTGGCACTGAGGTGAGCGGAAAAGTTTTCACGCCACGACAGAATTCGTTTCATGCGGAGAGAATAAGTGTCGGGCGGGCAGGATCGAGTGTCCTGGACATCCTCGTCGTCCGAAGAGCAGTAAGACTCGCAGACAACTTCCTCTTCTTCTTCTGAGGCAAGTGACGAGGACTCAGAGTAGGATGATGAAGAGCAGTAGGAAGAGTCGATTGCCGAGCCAAGATTCCTCTGGGGTGGGGCAGGCGCCTCTACGAGCTGGATGATCTGAACGGTGTGCTGTTGCTGGACATAGACTCGATGGTCGTCGAACTTGTCCTGGGGAACATATTTATGGGCGATGAGCATGGGTTGGTCGAACATGGCTGGGAGGGAAGCTGTGAAGCGGGCGAGCTGCTGAAAGTAAGCCATTATATCGACCTTGTGTCACAGAGTCACGCCCCATTTATGGCAATCCTCCGCAGATCGATCATCGCCAGATCAACCTCCGAAGCACTTCCCCAGGCGAGATCCATGCACCCGATCCCGTTCCCACCATATCGAGATCTCCTGTCACTGTCACATTTTACTGCCACACTGGTCACAATCCCGTCACGTCCTGTCTTCCCGTCGTGGGCGGCCTCGTCGTCAGCTCGCACTCCTTCAGCCACCTCTCCTCCGGCGCTACATTTTCCCCTTGCGGACGGGACCAAGTTCAACTCGTTTCACATCAAAACGTCACATCCTCTTTCACTGCCAACTTTTTATCCTCGAATTCCGAAAACAGGACACACAAACAAATCGATTCGACGTCTCAAATAAAACTCTTCCCATGGTCTTACCCCCATTCCACACGTCTCGGGTCCACCACGTTCCCTCCCACGTCCTCCAATTTTGCATCTTACCTCGCTTTCCGAGATGGTTCCGCGATAGCGATAGCAAAGCTTCACTTAGATTCAGCCACCGCCTCGCACAACAGAAAACTAACTCCACTCCACCCAAATCCCAAAAAAGAACCACCTTGTGTTAATGACCTCACTACTTTCACGGTCTCATCGGCGCGAGCCAAGCTTCCGCTGCCTCGAACTGGTCAATCAGTTCGCGTAACACCTGTCCTTCCGAATGCAATTGTCGCATTGCTGTAAGAGCCTAGTAAAGGCAATCATTACCAATTTTAGTCAGCAATCAGCCCTCGCAAAGATAAGGAGTGAAAGATGAAGAAAAAGAGCAGAAACGAAAAGAAAAATCAATAAAAATGCCACTCACGATATCCCAAAACCTGAACCCGCGTTCAACCTCCAACTTTGGGCCCTTCACACCAGGGAAGGTTTCTTCACAGATTTCCAAAGCCAGTGCTTTCGCCTCTTTGACCCCTTCTGCGTTAGGGTCCCTCACACGTTGTTGCTTATTGATATGCGTTAATGCATCCAAATACACCTTGGCTAGCACTCCAAACCCTGTGTTTACCTCTGTCTGGAAGGGCAGAGATAATGAGATATCCAACAAATCATCTCGGGGTCTACGCGTATCACCGCGTAAAAGCATATTCAATGTTGTCACCTCCAAAAGTGTGCGTAATGACCTCGTTAGAGATCGCACAAACGAGTTAAACACGAGCAACTCCCTCGAAAGTGGTGCCGACCATGGTTGAGGCTAAAAAAGTAAAAATAAGTCACGGCGAAATCAACATCAGATTTGGTTTGGTCGTCCCACGTAAAAACGTCAGTTGTCAGCCCTAGATTACCGACATGGGTAAGTTGCTCACCAAAAAATTCAGTGGTACAATACTTAGCACCCGCATCACAAGGAGCATGCAAGACTTCTCATCATCTACAATCCGAGTCGGCATGCCACAGAATCCCACGAAAAGACGGTTGTGATAAATCACACAGGAGAACAAGAACGTGAAAAACCGGAAATCAGCTTCTTTTGTCCCTCGACCAAGATAACCGCGATGAGAAAACTCTCAGCGGGAACCACACATACCAGTTCCGAAACTTGGGCCACCAGAGAAAGCTCGATTGCTCCATAAGTGCCCATGCATTACTCCAGCCCGTACCAGTTCTAAAAACAGATACAGTGGGTCTTGGAATTTGTCGTTCAACCTTGCTTGTCGTAATGCAACATACATGGCACGCGCCAAGGGTGAATGCATGTGCGTGTTTAATAAGAATCTGAAAATTCATTCGTGTTCGTTAATCAAAGATAGATTTCCCGTGAGATGAGCTACCACCCACCCTCTTAGCTCCAAGAATCGCCAGATCACATTTGCGACGAGTTCGTCCTTTTTCTCAAGTGGAGTGCTGCTCTTCATCTTAGTACGCTGGGCATACTTTTCAGATGATGTCGCTCCCAAACACAACGCAAAATCAATTGTAGATGACTGGAGATTAAATCAACCACTTGAGTTATCTCACGCAGACCGAGTTCAAGGAGCAACCTACATTTTGTCTCCGCAATTCATCCTCGACGATCGGGTATGGAACATTCCACCCCGTCACACGTTCCGCCAACTGTGTCGTCTGAGGCGTATTATGCCCAACCGCCTTTTGCGCATGAGGTGAAGGTTGCTCAAACCAGAAGTGTCCAACCACAGGCCTTTTCCCCCAAAAATTATGTAAAACGCTACTGATCAAAGCCAAAGCGGTCGCTCTAGGCCCAGTTTGCCCGTCCGTGATAACCTCCTTCACGAATCGTTTGAATTCGTTGGTTTCACCATTGTCTAGGGGCGGATTTTCGACAACCTGGCCCGCAGTAAGCCAGATGAGAGCCTGGGGGCCAATGAGTCCTCGTGAAAGGTAAAAATAAACTTCATCTGGGAGACGGTGGGTGAAGACCTCATGGAGATCGCTGGGAATATCAGCTGCTGTGAGATGGTGTTGGCCGTGATGGTTACCAGTGCCACTTTGTCCAGGAGGTGCGTTATTGAGAGCCAAAGAGAGAGGTTGAACGGCACCATCCGAAGTAAGGACTAAGGAGCACTTGATCAAGGCACGTGTACGTGCAAAGTGGTCGGTAAATTGTATGGCCTTGACCGCAGGGTGTTCGGAAAATGCGGACACAGTGGCTTGACCAGTCTTGTAGTGTTTCACCATGTCGACGGTAGCTTTAAGCGCCTGTTCATGTACGGAGGGGGGGAAAGGGGGGAATTGATCGAAGCCAACAAGAATGCCGACGTCAAGGAATTGATCTTCGTTTACGCCAAGTTCTGTAGTGACAGAGCGTTTGGAAGCAAATTGGAAAGTGGGCGAACTAGCACTCAAATCTAGCGAAGTAATGATTTTGTCGACACCAGGATACAGCATCGTCTCCGTCGGGCCATAGATTGAATGAATGTAAGACTTGGTGTGACGTTGAAGATAAATCAACTAAAGGGATAACCAAACACACGATACGGAAAATGAATAACAAATCGTGCGTCGATGAAATTTAGAATGATACTAACCTGGGCCCATGCAATATATGGAGCGATGATGAACTCCACGTTCCGATTTCTGAAAATTCTCAAGACCATACGCCATAAATCCCACTGCGCGAGTCCATGACGGCCTTCAAATAGTTTTGTCGCTGCCTCCTCCTGGCCACTCTCATATTTAGTCCATGCATCCCGCCGGTCTCTACATGCATCCATATGCTCTGGGGGCTGATTCCGTACGTATTTTTTGATTGGTTGCAAGCCCGGAAATACAAAAACAGGTTTGATACGCGATTTTTCAAGGACGCGTAAGTCAGCTTCAATACGCTGCGCTAAAGCGAGGGGTAGACCACCCGTAGCAGCGAGAAGCGGTTCTTTCGAGCTGGGACTCTCCATTAGTTGTTGAAGATAATATGCGGCATCAATTCCGAGCCGCGAGTCTGCCAATACACTGAGTTGAAGGGTTTGTAAATGTTTCCGCTCATGGAGGTGATCTGTCGGTCAAAGTGGTATCATTCAGAAGGAAATTCTCGGAGAAACTTAGCATTGATCTTACTTTCGAGGTGCTTAATAGGCATTACAGGTTACAAGGGGATGGTCGTTGTCGGCGACGATGAGCGGGGATGAGTTACCAGCGCTGCCAGCACGCGCAAACAACAACTTCGATTATGTAATACCCATCTACACTTGATCATCATGAACAGTTACAACACCCCATAGTACTACTAGCAAGGTTTCAGCAGGGATTCAACAACAGAAAAAAACGATTCGGACACTATAAGACCAGCAATTAGCATGTTAAATTTCTCTTCAACTCACACGCTCTATCCTTTTTTGACTGCCGATATGACATTCCGCAGACGACCTGGCAAGTGTCGCCGCGGAATTACTCCTACTCAAAATCCGACAAATACTTCGGCGCCCCCGCACTAGGCATCAGAAATCAGTGTTACCAACGTACAATTTGAATCTGGATTATATCGAGGCTTCGACATAACCTTTTGTGACGTGTATCACAACTTGCGTACCGATGAACCTTGCGTGTTTATTGGTTGCCTTCCATAAGCTCAATTTGGTCCCCCTTTCTCACTAGGACTTTTGGTTTTTCCGCAGTATCGGGGGAGTGAATTCGATGCATTGAGCGAGCACAATGACCGGAGCCAGATATAGATCCAATTTGACCGGAATCAATGAATAATTCATCCAAAACCACAACTTCGCAAAGTTCACACCTCAAGGTGGCATCGTGGTGTAGTCGAGAGCCTCGTGAGGACGATGCCTTCACAGAAGATCGAGTGACTCGGATCCAATTGTTATCGCTCACTTCAAGCAACGCTGTCACTCTCTCGACGCATGACGTCCCAGTTAGAGAACCCCGGTACGACGGATAACTTAGAGCATCAGTTGACTTTAATTCCGGACCTCAAACTACAATGCTGCATCATCTGCTACCCACCTTAGTATATCGAGTCCACGCGGTGATTTCGCTATTCAGTCCGGTCACTAACACTGCCATATCGGTGCTTCTTCAACTTTGCCCTTCTTGTCTCAACTTTTCACGAAGCCCCATTCAAGTACCCCGCATTCCTTAATCCCATCATCAACATCGTGATCGCTTCGAGCCTACCATACTCGTACAAAATTACCATATAAACTTTTATTTTCTCACATATGGAGTTGGGGTCCATACATCTTCTATTACTTGGCAATCGTACCGGTCGAGAACCCAATATTTTCCGCTAGCCACGCTACTATTTCGCCGAAAAACGAAAAATTCTCAGTGATGTGTTCCTGAGCCCATAGCAGGTGGAAACTTATCACTCTTTAGCCAGATGCCACAAGGTTCTTTACGAGGCACATTCCTTCAAATATATCGCACGGAGCGTCTTATGACAGATTCATGACAGATCCACAAACCCGTAAGACACCAGCGGAATTTTACCGGAAAACTTCTATGCAGCAATTGTACATGGTGCAATGGTTGGTTTACTTTCATCGCCAATCTCATTGGTTTGTGCGTAATACCTTTATTTACAAGTTGTGTAATAAACCCTTTCTGCGCTTCTCAATGTAGATCTCCTCGTATGCCGCTTCATTTTCGGTTAAAGATCTGCTTAATGCTCTCAAATGCTCATGTTTCAATTCGTATCGTGACAAGCATGTAAAATTCTATAAAAATAGAATATCAAGCCTGATACAGCATCGCCAACTCGTCTCAGCCACTTACTTATGAAACAGGCCGCCTTATCGTGACTCTCATGTCGACGGTTTAGCGGTGATATGAGTTAGAAATGGCAACACCAAAACGTATACCCCGGACCGTTGGACAACGCCCGAAACACCGAGTATTCAGCGGATTCTTAACTTAGCCAGCGAAAGCGCGAAATGACATCTCACACCTCCATCATTCTCCCACCGCAGACAGCATTCATCAGTCTTGAGGATATTTTTGATCCGATACTCATGCATGTATGCGACTTGCATCAATACATACACGCAACACTCAACAGTCGTGGAAACTCGTGATGTAGAGTGAGAGATGCATCCAAGGAAGTTTTCTCCATGTTTATATAGGCTTTCGCTAGCCTACTAATGATGTACACAGGGTATTATGATATACAATCGTGGAAAATAGTGATGCTCACACACTCAAACGCTAACGCACGAGGGTATGGTAAAAATAGAGCAGAAGCTTGCGTCGTTCATGCGTATACTGCTTGGTTTGACTTTCATCCCAAGCATTCCATTATTCGTGTTCGGCGAAGGTATCTAAATTCGCCACTAGGAAGCTTGCGAGTGTGCTCTGAGTATAGTGACCGAAATAGCTGACTCTCATTTAAAGTTGTCAGTCTCAAGCAATCAAAAGCCTGGAAAATAGTCACGAATCAAATGTCAACTTTCAACCTTCTCTCTTAAACTCATTCAATAAACCCGATTTCCGATGATCAACCGGTGAATAAAATTGAAAGATTCATGATTAACACTTACCGGTGACTAGTAAATTCTGCCGTAATATCCTGACTCCTCAATTCTTTCTAAATCTAGCCACCGTACACTCACACTTTTGTGATCCTGATACATCCAGTGATTTCGACAGATTAAATTATCACTGCTCCAGTATATTCCAAAGCGATCACCTATTTCTAACAATCGTAATATCATATTCGACCTCAAGGCTTATGATATACCACGGTCAGGAGTTGCCTACTTCGGCCGGTGTAATTAGCCTCTGAAGTTTCAAAATTTCAATCTCAGCGTGAGGTGATCGCTAATTGGCTCTCCCTACCTTATATATGTCATACGTCAAATGCAACATACAGGGCTACATACACTAACGTTTGGGATGGAAGTGAATGCACTATCGTCACCAATTGAATTGGATAATCTTCCATAAGAACAATAAATTAAAAAACAGATTCCAAAGACAGGGAGTGTCTCTGCCGGACGAACCAACCTATAAATCAACAAATAACACCAACCAGATCTTGAAAGTAATGGGGTCTCATTGGTGAAGACTCGGACCTGCGTGGTTCCAGTATATCTACGGTTTAGTTAGTACCCTCTGGTTTTCCGGACCTAACGGAAAGTGGACCTATGATGGGCTTGGGACAGAAGTACACCGTAAGCAATATCAAACACTAATAATACTAACTTGCGGCACGAGGCATTGAAACAGCTGGTGACTCAAACACAGCATCAAACCTTTTCTTGGACACTCGTGTGAGGACTGATACAATCTCTGATCGGTCTCTTAGTGGTTCCCCAGCGTTGTCCGGTAGGAGTATCTTGGATTTACTGTGGTGAGAGACCCGATACTGAGACCCTGAATTGATAATATGGTCCCCGGAATTTTTACGCACAGTGGTGATCGAAGGTGACTTGGCAATTATCACGGTGTTAGATGGTCATTCACGGTATACATAAATAAATCTTAGGCCCTTGAATATGACTTAATGGGCCAATCTCACGTTGTCACCGCTCACCCTACTGAAATGTCGCCTTCCGAAACAAAATACATAGCCGACTTGATGCCATTATCTTTCGAACATCTCATAGACGGCAATACATTCATTCCGTCCCCAACTTAATCAACCAACCATATAACATCATACCGCCAACTTTCGAAACGAGCCCATAATTGTTAGACGACGTAGTTTTGATAAACTCAATAGGCTTCAAAGAATTAAACAGCCGGTTACCAACTCTGACTGGTCATAAAACGGTGTATGGAAGAGGCTGACTAGCCAATGCGATGAAAGAGCGCTTTTTCACACTCCTCGTCGGCGAAGATCATCGACCTAAGGAATCAAGACTTCCTCGTTCGTGGTGAAACATGATTGTGCTTATTGATGTGTCGGTCAGTGGGAGATTTCGTGCTGAGTAGTAGCTCCGAAAAATCAACGCTCAGCAGATTAAACACGCTCAGCTGTGCTGAGACCGTTGTCCAGCTGTCATCCCAGGGACTTGTGTTAAAGAGTGCGCCGAGAGCACTGAAGTTGACGACGTGAAGGAATAGGTTTTCTTGTTTTGAATTGGTTTCCTTTTATATTTGCGTGCGTCATTTCTCGATCATGTATTTAAAGGCTCTCCGCACCGTCAAGGGAGTTCGGCTTCGTCGTTCTGCTGAACTCCCAGGTATTGTACTTGTATTCATTGTGAATAATGTATTCTAATAAATTTGGCTTCGTCATTCTGCTGAACTCCCAGTCTCTCACAATTAATCTATCACTGCGAAATGCAACGTCAGGTTATGGGCCCCGGTTTGGGCGAAAACACTTCTGAGACCTTGCAGTTTCCGAAGTTTAACGGTACCAATTATCATGTTTGGTCCGATAACGTGAAATCGGCCCTTCAAGCTAAGTCAGTTTGGGGTATTACTTCACGCCGAGAGAAATGTCCTCCCAAGCCTCCGGATGAATATCCAGGCCATTATATTGCTATAACTGTTACGGACGAGGATGGAAAATCGACGTCCACTAGAACTCGAAAGGAAGGTCAAGCCCTTGTCGATGCCATGGAGTCGAAGGGATATCAAGTCTGGGAACAGGGAGTCGAGAAGTACGAGAGATGGTTGAATCGAGATGACATGGCAATGGGTTTGATTCGAAATTCCATCGAATATACTCAACGCGAGTCTGTAATCGACTGTCAAACTTCAGCAGAAATGTGGGACCATCTTCATGAAGTCTACGTTGATCAGCAAAGTGGGATTAACATCCATTTTTACTATCAAGAGCTTTATGCGAAGAAGTGGGACGGACATTCTTCCATGTCCGACCATATTGGGTTCTACCTCAATATTCGTCGCCGTATCATCGAGACTGGCAATCACATTGATGATCATGCTATCATTAGTGCTATTCTACTCTCCCTTCCTTCAACGCCGACCTGGGAAGTTGTCAAACAGAATCTTCTCTATAAAGAGGATCGGCTTACTCTCGACATTGTCTCAACTGAATTGATCAACGTTTTCGAACGTTTACTTCATGCTGATGATGCTAAGAGCCAGAAGACGCTTGCTCTTGCCTCGAAGACGGATAATAATTCTAGTGGGAGCAAGAAGTCAGAAGGGAAGAAAAAGAAGAAGAAGGGGAAACGAGAACCCAAACCGGATGATATTTGTCACAATTGTGGTGATAAAGGTCATTGGAGCAATAGTTGTCCCAAGCCGAAGAAATCTAAGCCAACCGAAAATGCGAATGTCGCTGTTGATGAACCTGGGTCTAGTCGTGAAGTTGGAAATGTCTATATGGCTACCCAACCTACCGGAATTCCGTCTGGTCTGCTTCTTGACAGCGCCGCTTCATGTCACATGGTTGCTGATCGTTCCCTTTTCATCGAGTATCACACTCAAGTTAACCAGCACATTTCCGTGGGGGGTTCTAATAAAATCCCTGTTGTCGGAAAAGGGAAAATCAAGTTTCACACTTCTTGTCCTGACGGTGTTAGCGATGTCACACTTGACGGAGTTCTTCATATTCCTACTCTTGGAGCAAATTTGATTAGTCTCGGGAAGTTGCATCGTTTGGGAGCTGAAGTTAGGGGCCTACCGAATGGTATTGCCGTGATCTGGCAAGGCACAATCGTCTTCCACGCAATATTGATTGGAAAGGAAGGGACTTTGTATCGAATTCATTCCTTTGATCAAAATGATGGTGACTATTCTTATTTGGCAAGCAGTAATCATACCTCAATGCGCCTCTGGCACCGTCGTTTGGCCCATCTTGGTCATCGTGGTATCAAAGAAATGGCCGATAACAATTTGGTTAAAGGTCTTAAAATTGATACACCTAACGACTTCGATGAGCTCTGTGATGCTTGCGTAAATGGAAAATCTCACCGTACTCCATTTCCGAAGACGAGTAACACCGAGTATTCTAAGATGGAGTTGTTGGTGATGGACGTATTCGGCCCGCTTCAAACTAGTACCTGGGATGGCTATTTGTATGCACTCGTGGTTGTTGAGGCCAGTACTCGTTTTGCTGTCGGGAGGTTATTGAGAAGTAAAAGTGAAGTCGGAGAGGCCGTTCGTGATATAGTTGCGATGTTGGAAAGGCAGTCGGGATTGAAAGCAAAGCGTTTGAGATCTGACGTCGGAAATGAATTTGTCAACAACGCAATGGACATCTTTTGCCGACGAAATGGAATCATACACGAGACGACCATACCTTACAATCCAGAGCAAAATGGTATAGCCGAGCATGCTATAGCCGTTTATCTCCAGATGATGAGGTGTATGTTATGGGCAGCCAAAATTGATCTTCGTTATTGGGGCGAAGCGTTCATGTATGCTGTTTATATTCGATCCATTACTCTAACTTCTGCTTTGAAAGGAAAGGTTCCTTATGAAGCATGGTACGGTCGTAAACCCGATGTCTCTCATCTTCGTATCTTTGGATCCTATGGCTGGGCTCATGTCACAAAAGAGGTTCGTAAAGGGAAACTTGATTCACGAGCAGTTCGTGTTCGAATGCTGGGGTGGTGGGCTGATGAATCCAAGGGATATCGTCTTGAAGACTTGGAGAATGGGAAGTTAATTGCTTCTCGGGACGTAAAGTTTGATGAAGACAGTTCGCCGAGCAATGTTGCATCGATTGACATTAGTCTTCCTCATTCAACAGGACAAGAGATAATCGATCTCACTAGGTTAGATGAAGAACCTTCTCCTCACGAAGTTGTCATCTCTCAACCTACTACTCCCGCTACACCTTCCAATGGTGGTACTCCTGTTGAACGTCCCCAATCTCCAAAGCCTCCACCACCTAATACTCCAAAGAAGTCTACCAAATGGCAAGATTTGCCGAAACGAGACCCTTCTACTCGTGAACGTCATCAAACCAAACGATATGGTTTTGGTGACAAGAACGAACCTTCGGACAGTTATGTAGCATTTGTCGCTACATCTGGTCCTTCATATTCCGAAGCTATGGCTTCAGCGGAAGCTAAGGGATGGCAGGAAGCTGTCGAAAAGGAGTATGATCAATTAGCTCGAAAGGGAGTGTTCGAGGAGGTTGATGAATTACCTGATGGTAAGAAAGCTGTCGGAAGTAAAGTCGTGTTGCGAGAGAAGCTTGATGAACATGGAAATCATGTCAAGTTTAAGGCTAGGCTCGTCGCTCAAGGATTTTCACAGATTCCTGGAGTTGATTTCCATGAAACTTTCTCTTCAGTTGCGAAATTCGCAACACTTCGAGTCTTTCTCTCTCTGGCAGCCATTCTTGACCTTGAAATTCATCAAGTTGACATTGTAGGAGCGTATCTCGAGGGTGATCTTGACGAGGAAATTTATATGAAGGCGCCAGAAGGAGTTGGTGAAGGGAAGAAATATTGGCGGTTGAAGAAAGCACTGTATGGTCTAAAACAAGCAGGACGTCAGTGGAAGCACAAGCTTCATGAAGTTCTTACCAACCTTGGATTTGAACGAACTCGTGCCGACGACTGTCTTTATGTTTTTCGTGTGGACGGAAAAATTGTCTTGCTTGTCTTGGTATATGTTGACGACATGGCAGTAGCTGGAAAGAACCTCAGTAGGATCGTTTCATTCAAGAATGGTCTTGCTCATGAGTTCGATATAACAGACCTTGGTGAAATCCATTATATCTTAGGTCTGCTCATAATCCGGGACCGCGCTAATCGTCGCATCTACCTAAATCAAACTGGTTATATCGAAGCCATTTTGAAGCGCTTTGGAATGGCGGAGTCGACACCGGTCGCCATTCCCCTTGCGACCAACCATAATCTTTCGCTTACACAATGTCCTGAAAGTGCCGAAGAATTAGAGGCTTATCAAAAGTTCTCTAAAGGCATCAATTACCTTTCAATGGTCGGCTCTCTCCTCTACGCTACCCAAACTCGTCCCGACATCCAGTATGCAGTTGGAATCGTTGCGCAATATGCCGCTAATCCGGGTATTACTCATTTTGCTGCCTGCAAGAGAATCCTTCGTTATTTGAGAGGTACAAAGGATTTTTCATTGATGTTAGGAGATTTAAATGATGACGGGATACAACTGGTCGGCTGGAGTGATGCGAATTGGGCTGGGGATTTGGATGATAGAAAGTCCGTGAGTGGCTATTCTTTCGATATTGACGGAGGAACGGTTTCTTGGTCTTCTAAGAAACAGCGAGTCGTCGCTACCTCGACCGTTGAAGCTGAATATATAGCTTCGTCAAATGCCACCAGAGAGGCAATTTGGTTACGCACCTTGTTGTCGGAACTCGACTATCCCCAATCCACCACAATCATCCACACTGACAGCGCAGGCAATATAGCCCTATCCAATAATCCAGTTGCTCATTCGAGAGCGAAACATATCGATATTCGCTACCATTTTATTCGAGACCACATTGAACGGAAGGACGTTGAGTTGAAGTATGTAACAACCAAGTCGATGGTTGCTGACATTTTCACGAAAGCGTTGCCACGTGATTTGTTCACCCGGTTCCGAGAAGTTCTTGGCGTTATTGATACAGGTGTCTCGTCGAGTGGGAGTGTTAAAGAGTGCGCCGAGAGCACTGAAGTTGACGACGTGAAGGAATAGGTTTTCTTGTTTTGAATTGGTTTCCTTTTATATTTGCGTGCGTCATTTCTCGATCATGTATTTAAAGGCTCTCCGCACCGTCAAGGGAGTTCGGCTTCGTCGTTCTGCTGAACTCCCAGGTATTGTACTTGTATTCATTGTGAATAATGTATTCTAATAAATTTGGCTTCGTCGTTCTGCTGAACTCCCAGTCTCTCACAATTAATCTATCACTGCGAAATGCAACGTCAACTTGGTATCTGAATAAACATAGCGTGAGTCTGGTCTTATCCTTGAAACGAGTCCAAGACCACGCTCGGAGATCAAACATGCCTCGTGGGCTGTGCACATTGCTGTTTGGTTTCTTCTTTACTCATCGGCGATCGCTCCTGCCAGACGTTCATCCCACGACCCCTTCGTGGGCAGCCAAAATTGACGTGTACTAAACAACTTAGTCCTATTTTTAAACAAACAATAGACCATTGAACAGTATCCTCTGCTATCGATAATCAGGGGTCGAAATGCTTGTGCTTTCTATGACGTAGAAACTGATTCGTCGGAAGAGCCAATACAGTGGACACCGACTCTCTGGATGAGACTACATATTGAGATAGCTCGTGAATTAGTACCTGCAGTTGATTATCGAAAAATAAATCACAAGCTTCCACCTCCGTCCTGATTTTCTTTTGATGAAACAAATGATTGGTATGTATGTTAGAAAAGAAAACCCATGAATGTTCAAAATTGGCTACATAAGGTGATGAGTTCATATTTGGATGCAAGTTCGGATTCATCGTCCATATGTCCGCCTCCCTAGTTAGGATTCGAACATATCAGGCCAGCCAATTGACGTGCCCACCATATAATGCATGTGAGTACCGTGTTTCAGGAAGATCCGTAGTGTTGCCAGATGATATCCGACAAGAACGAAGTAACGATCTCAACAACCATTGAAAGCAACTAACTAAGAGGAGTCTAACCCGTAATAGAATCTTCGCACCCGGAACTCACCCTTACATTCAGAATTCGTCGGTCCTTATGATCGAAGTTGACCTATGGAGAAAGAAGAACAACATGATGCGGAGGCACTCACTTTGACTAAAAACGCATAAAGCCCGAGAGAGCCAGTGAGGGTCATCAGTGATAAGATCCAGAAACAAACACGTGAATTGATTGAATTCTTATAAGATTTTGTTCATTGACAGTTGGCGCCCAGTCGGTGTCACGAGCCTTGGCGCTACGAACGTCGCACTGATATACCCTGAGCGAGTGAAAGTCTGAGCCACAGACGTCATGCTGAAGGCCCTTGAATGATATTGTGAACGTCAAATTTGCTTCAGACGCCTTCCGGAAACAAGTTCGAGCCCCAAGGCGGAAGTAACGTTCCATCAATACTACAAATCTGCCTCTATGTCTCGCTCACACCAGCGTTCTCCATCTCCAGACTGGTTCTATTACTAGTACAGTATGAGTGGCATGCGAAGTTTCTCCAAGGTTTCGATTTCCGTACCAAGGCCATTTGGATCAATGTATTTATGATGCAAGGTCGTGTTTGAAGGTCTCATGACATGCTCAAAGCTCAGCGCAAGAAGTCACAAGGAAGGGAAGTGCGCTGTGGATTGAGTCCGAGCAACAGCAGGCCAAGTAAATCACAAGGCCGCCAAGATTCTGTGGCACACCGCGAGAGAATGAGTGGCTGTAACCCACCCTGTCAACCCAAATAATACTGTGAGGTGGGTCACGGTGCAGGGAGATGACTATAGATATCAAAACTCTAAAGCCATTTGAAATTCGTTTGGCACACACCAGAATGGAGATGACAATTTGGGCGTTCTCGAGTACATCTTTGACATTCGATGTCGCACAGAATGATGCGACCGTGTGAGGATTATCCTACGATGCCATAATAGTAGGCAGTGGTCAGCTGAAGTACAATATTTGGAAAGACAACACAAGGGCGGCGTTTAGGGTATCTCTGGGCGTGTCTAGTGGACAGGGAAGTGTTCTTTTAGGGTGATCAATTCATGCATCACAGTAGATACTCTAGACCAAGTTGCGGCGTGGTGAATGTCTTTGATACAGGGCAGGGTATGAAGTACTCGGCGAGAGTACACCCTGGTTTGCACCCGCTTAGAGCCAAATCGGGCGCATACTCAGTACTCAGTCCCTGTTGGTGGACTCACTTTGAATGTAGCAGTGGCGGGTGACCTCGTATATGCGTTGTGGCGCGCCTTGCGGAGAAAGGACCTACCCCTGGGGTTCGGAAGATAGATCATATATCAAAAGTAACATACATTTTGTACGACAAACCAAAGGGGATTAACTGAATTACAGTTGCGATTGCATCACGATCAGGGATACGCTTTCATTCAGTTTGGATGGTTTTATCTAGATTCAGGTCAACCAACACTCTACAACCGCTCCCTACAGTATGAGCTGGCAATTGAAGGTGTCATAATCAATAGAAAACCAATAGAAAACTGGCATCTCACCAACTCCTTGTCCACTTGCTTCACCGGAACATGTTGTGATGCATTCTGTCTGTTCAATGTATATACCGCAAGGGTTTCTCTGTGACTGTGACTTGACCCCGGAAGAAGGGCGGCCGTGCTGTGCAGTCCGGATCTGAAGTGAGATTTGCATGACCAAAGACCAATCCGGTAGGCAGTAACAATTACGGAAAGATGGGTCCTTCCACTATGGTATTTCTCCGGATTTCAATCACTTTCGACATTTCAAGAATACTTCATCTCAGACCTCTTTCCGCTTTGGAAATTGTAGTGTTTGGTGCTAAATTTTCGCCACCATGCATTGATAGATTCGGGCAAGTCTCTCGCCTTGAACAAGTTGTACCTCGAGGAAATGATATGCGACCTTGACCTGCGTAACCTAAAACCAAGTCCGAACGCATACATCCTCGGGTCATGATCCCATGTAGAATCAACGCCTCTCGGTAACTCTTGGATAAAATTGTGACAGTGGATAAGTAGGAAGTGGATCATCCGAAGGGCGTTCCTTCCAATGATTCAGATGAAGCATCGACCGGATTCCGCGGCACCTTCGCATATTTGGAAATTCGGACGTCCGATTCAAGTTAATCCGACTTCATGTTTATGTACAGTCTTTTATATTGTTTAACGACAGAATGATACCTTCATCCCCGAAAGAATGAGAAACGCATTGAATATTCTACTAGGTTCCCCTTTGCCAGGGTTATGACGCATTCCAACTTCCCTGGTGCCTTGACCCGAAGTGATGCCATTAAATCTTCTTAGCGAAAATCGAATTCTAAAGGTTTTCAGATGAATGCATTCAACTCATATCCCTAGAACTAGAGGGAGAGAAAAAATCATTTTCCGGGCTATATTTGCACTAAGTATACCTCTAGCAGTTTTAGGCGCTTTGATAGGAGAAGTGCATATATTGGGGACCATCGCTTGGACCGTCGAGTCACTTGACGAAGACGGAATTGATGATCGGGACGCAACCCTAATCCAACTTTAAGTAAAGAGGAACAAGAAATACATTTTCGTTCTTGTCCACGACATGTCTGAGATTTTGCTGCGGTTCCGAACCCCGGAGAACTAAAAAGGCTAGAAATGAAAAAGAAAAAATTGAGTATAGCTCGGAGTCTAGAACTGCTGCATATTTCTTGATTTGATACTTCCCGGTGGAATTCATAATCAATAGATATGGAAAGCAATAATTCTATGTGTTCGACAAATCGGTTGCTGCTAGAGAATTGAATCATTTCTCCATTACACGACAAATTGGATAGACGTAACAGCATTTAAACTGCGTCACGACTGTGGGTGACTCTGAATCAGAATTATCTTATCAGCAGCGCTATCGTAAATCATGATCATGCTCTGATGCTCTCGGCCTGACGTAGACCAAGTTTATTATAATCCATCGGGGGGACCGGGTAAACGTCCCTAAAGACAGAACTCAAAACATGAAGCGTGACAGAACTTCAAAATCATCTCCAATGATACTCCTATCCCAGCCGTCTGTCCCACAAAAGCATACTTAGTATCATCCTCTTCTCCCAATCTCGATATTATCTCATCTTTTTAATGATCCGAAGCAAGGATATACAGTTCAGAAGCAGATTGACCTTTAAAAAAAATGTAAAATCATGGTCACTGAGGTCTGTTGATCATACTTATTACGGAAGAAATTTCCTTCGCACAACAATATTGCCTTCTAACATGCACGCCACACGTTGCGAGGCGCGATAATCGGCGAAATTGTGCACCGAGTTACACCCGAGATAGAGGTACAAAAAAAAAATACACATACCGTTACAACATTAGAACTCATCGACATCTGTCAAGGAGAACGTAAACAGTATTACTACTATAGCGAAAAACAAAAAATTGATTCATGGCTTCAAACCGAACAAGCCATTCACATGTCTCGCATCTCTATCTTATCAATACCAGCCAAAGTTCAATACTACAACGAACTGTCATCTGTCAAAAAAGCATATTGGAAAAATGCATCAGGTTAGCATGAGAAAAGGTGTTTATAGTCGGGCCGCACCTGAGGTAGAATAGGATCTACTGATTACAGACACGAACGAAATTGATTACGGGAGGAAGTCGAGGCCTTGAGGCATGAGCTCACTCGATAACAATCCGCTGATCACTCCAATAATATAAGATACAACGAGGCCAAAGCCTGTGACGCTCTACAAACCGATATCTTCAAAATACATCCGGTTCTTCTCATGAATAAAAAAAAAAGCAGATCTCCGCATCAGAAGTCCATACCCAGAAGCACTGTAAAAAAAAAAAAAAGACATAATAGACCCCGCGCTCGTCCCGAAACACCCGATCCAATAACAAAGTATGAGAAAGTGGGTCCTCTGATCGAAATATATATTCTGCATTCGGAATCAGGTCCATACCTACCGATATTAAAAACATATGACATCTTGAGGGCTAAATTAACATTTGAACATGAGAAACGCGCAAGTATATATACATATATACGTACCAACTGACCAACTTCCGAGGAAATGTGGTTTTAACACTTGTTTCACGTCCAAGATTAAACACAAGGTGATCTTGTGTACTGTTTCACGACGACTCGATGTGATCCTCAAGATCATGCTGATGTCTGACATATCGGTTAGCGATCTGCTATTCCACGATCTTAGAAATACTGACTTCTGGAAGCAAAGTATCCGACCACACGGGTACTGGACTCGTCCTAAAAAAAAAAACCAAACAGTCTAGACCGAAAGAAGAAGATCTTCAGAGTAGTATGACGCACCACTCAATAGCTAATCCATCATCTCTATTCGAAAAAAATCGATCAGTAAAAAACAAAAAAGTATCCCTAACAAAGTTGCACTAACCGGAAAACAACTTTCTGTTTCGTCAAGCCAAACTCTCTTAACCTCTTATACTCCTTTCGAAAATATTCAACTCGATTATCTTTATAATTAGGTGCGGATTTCCGGCAATTCTGAGGGATAGGATAAAATGAACATGACTCGGTGACAAGCTTTCGCTGAGGTATTATCGGCTCTGAAGGATCAGGTTCTTGCTTTATGACAATGACATCTGTGACTTTTGCGGAGACATGAGGGTCGTCAGCCAGAGATGTCGATGAGCCCTCATTTTCTGTTTTGACTGGAGCAAGGGGCGACGCAATGGGCGATGTCTTCACCACAGGAAGCGATGATGGCAATTCCTTCTTCACATGAGCTGTGAGAGTAGATGGAACAGGTTGTGTATCGGATGATCGGGGGACGAGTGATAGTGATGTCGTAGAGGCTAATTCAATCGACTTTGGTTGCAGACATAGAGGAACCTCGTACTGCGACATCGTTTCTTGGGTTGCATAAGGCGGCGAGCGCATAGAGGATAGGCTAGGCATAGCGCTTGAGGTAGGAGAAGATGAAGCATGGGTTGTAGAGATGTAAGGTGGATTTGCATTGATGTTATCTGACAGTACATTATTTGGTCGCTCATCCATCGACGTCGCTGCTTTGGGCATTTGAGGAGGTCGGTATGAGGATACTGCTTTGACAGCGGGTGGCAATGCAGGATTTATGGCGAAAGTTCGGAAAGGTGCCTTGGTATCAAGCTTTGAAGGCAGAATGGACTGCGTTTCAGCAGGTCCCAACTTCTCATTTTGAAAAACCTCCCTTTTACGCTTCATACCCTGAGACTGTCCGGGAGGAGTGGTCGAAGAATCATGCTCGATAGTCGAAATAGCAATTTTGGTAGGTATATGCGGCGGCAATCGACCAGAATGCAATTGGGATGATGGCAGGTTTCGTGGTCTGACATTCTTCGCAGCAGCGGGAGTAGATACAGCGTCTCCTGCAGATAGAAAACGTGGACTATGCGTTGTATCGGGAGCAGAAGTATATGATTGCTCGAACGCATCGTCCATTCGCAAACGCTTAGTAGGACGAGGATTCTCATCTTGAGCTGCACGCCTACTAACTGCTTTTCCTTTCCAAGCTTGTGGCTGACTTGAACGAGGATGAGACGAAGTCGAACTCGCATTGTAAGTGATTCCAGACACCTCTGGTCTAGTAGTAACCTCGTTTGATATCATTGTCGGCGCCGAAGAAGTACTCGGAGAGGGCAAATTTGGGATTTGTGAAAGCGATTTGTGAAAAGCGCGAGATGAAGCTACCACCCACACACACCATTTCTCAGTTGTCATTAATTCAAAGAAACGCATGTAAAACATACCGAAATTTCCAACACCTCCTCCTCCTCCTCCTCCTCCTCGGTGAGAATTCATCCCTCTTGTTGCAAAACCCCTCCCTCCTCGTCCTACACCACGACCACCACGACCACGACCACGACCAAAGGCATTTGCTGAAGCTACCTTGGGAGGCAACGGTTTCCGACGATTATTTACAGAAGATTCATTACATTGTAAGTCTTCTTGATGTATTGACTTTGCAATTAGAGAACCTTGAGCGATGCCGTATTGCCGCGGATTGAACATTATTGAAAGACAACTTTAAGGAAGGCCCACAAAAGGTGTCAGCACAAGTTGCACACGCACTTACCCGTCCGGGCCGAGCCGGACCTATAAATATTTCATTCTCTTTCCACTATTACAATACTCGGTGTGATTCATTTCCGATAAACATACCATATGTACAGATGGGTAAGGGTAAGAAAGACATCGGTTATACTCTAGCGTGTAAGCTTGGCATTACTCGCTACCATTAAAAAGAATTACTTCGGGTACTAATGATATCCTCTTTTAAAACGCAAACCCATCACACGAGCACTTATACTATGTACATATGTTTTTCTCGCCTACTATAGTTATAAATACTATTTGTCACAAAAATCTATATGCTGTAAAAGAACCTTTCAACCCGGGAATCAGGTACCTTTACCGCGTCCACGAGATGTTAGAAATGAGATGATTGAGAACAGTAAGGGACTATATATGACTGAATAATACACGTCATAATTCTGATTTTTTTTTAGACTTTAAGCAGGATCGTAGATGAGGAGTGCAAGTAAAGAACATAAAGACTGTCGGACCTAGACAAGGATCTCGAGTTCAAAGAGACTCGATGATGATATATAAATACTTATCTATTATCGCGGATGGATTATCACCGCCATCTAATGAGGTCATTCCAATCTAGGGCAAATTACTGGTTTGAATACCACATAAGTCGCCAAGCGATCCAAATATCGGCAAGCTATAACCCGATCCGATTCAATGAAGCCTTGTCACAGTACGCTAATTATAAGTAAGTAGCAGGTTAAGAGAGGGACCAGGCACAAGAATCAAATTGAAGTTCCTCCCGTGTAACTTACACTCTCCATACCAGGTACATTCCTCATTTCGGTCCTGCCAAGCATCACTGGTGCTACTCAAGAAAAACAGTAAGATGAAAAGTATGATACATAATCAGGCATGTACTATGATAGATTGATATCACGAAATAAACTCAGGTACCCAAATGGTGTTGTAGATTACGCTTATTACGGACTATAAGAAACATTGGGAAAACGGAGTTTTAATCGGCTTTTTTTTGTATGGTGGTACATATGTTGGACTGTTTTTCTCCTTGGCTGACCGTCGTCATAAATGTACCCTCGTCGATTCTCCGATAATGACGCCAAAATTCACAAAACAAATTAACCCAACTAATTTTACTTGCATAGCGAGACGAGGCCTACAAAGAACTTCTCGCGGAAATGACATACAACCAAGCGGCGGCCTCTAGGAACATATTGGAATCCATGTGCAACGAACAGTATCCGACACTAGAAAGTTGATGATTATGTCAAAGGGTGGGAGAGAATATGTCAGGTGTAGAGACGAGTGACTCGTTTTACTTACCCGCAGCGATAGCACCGAATTATCATCTATTTATGTGAGCGCATCTCATCCTCGTAGACGTAGCTCCGCATCCTACTCGCCGGACATAATGACATCCCGAAGGACGCTTTTGACCGTGTAGGTGCCTCCGCCGGCCGGTGTATCCAGACCATTCACTCAGGATGGTCATGAAGTAGCGCTATAGAGACTGAGAGCTAAATACAGGTTTACAGCGCGTGTTCCATTCTCATATGAAAATAGCCTCACCTTCTGCTCGCTTTTCTACCTACCGGTAGAACGAGACCTTTGATTCGGCCTAGTAACTCATGTGCTGTAAGTTTCATGATCATGCCGCAACGGACATTGAAGTTATTATCCGATTTCGTCGCATCCGAGAATACGAGGTTCTCTCAAAGAATGATGATCTTATAGGACTCGACAGCCCGACTCATGCAATATCTTAAAAGCTCCGTGGTTTCGATAATTCCGGCCGGCGGTTCCAATAAGAAATTGCGATAACAAAGTTGAGCAAAAATGCCTCAACCATTGTTTCGTTCAATTAGACTCGACTAGTTTAGTGAAACAAGAGCGAACGTAATGTTCAAATGAATTAAAGGAATGTTTCTATCGAATAATGCGAAAGTCAGCAGGACATATCAGCCCGTGATATTTTTGAGAAATCGTACCACGAGCTGATCGTGAGAAACCAAGATTTTCGTCAGCCCTCTACTCGCCAGCGACTGCGCACAAGTTAGTACCAGTCTATTACGTTTGATAAACACTGTGGGTCAGAAAGAGAGAACCTCCGCAGCACGAAACTAGTACGTTTCTATATCAAAATAGATGCTGTGGCGCACAAGGGAAGGTTTTTTTTATATCTGTCCAAATCCGAAATTACCTGTTCGCAGGACTGGTGGCAATGACGTCGGACTAGACTAGCGTGTCAGATAGACCGCCACACGGACGCCTAGGTGGTGGGTAGGCAATGAATTAAAGGTATGGTGCTGAGCGGAGTAGCTTATGGAGTGAAGCACGTGATGCGGGGAAAACAGGGCGGCCGGGCGGCGGCACGGCGAGTGCAGTGCTATAATAAATACGGCAACAGCCCGCCTCCGCCTTTCGTCTTCCTCCCACCATGAAGGGCTGCCTCAAACTGCCGTCGCGCGCTCCCAGCCCAACCAGCTGCAGCGTACAGAAGCACGTCGTCTTCGATGATGAAGGCTCAGAACAGGTCTTTTTTGCAGACGAATGGGACCGCACCCCTGCCGAGCCTGCCCGTAACCTCTCCTACCAGTCAGTCCTTCATTTGCGCGCACTAGTACTGGCTTATATTCATACTTGGCAGGGATATTCTCGAACTAAAACAGATTCAGCGCTCGCTACCGCGAGCTATACAGCCTGCTAACGGCTCCGGAACCTCTCACTTCCTTTCAAACGTCCCAATCGGTCTACTTCCCCTTTTGCCCGAATCTGACACCGCTTCTCCTCCTGCTTCAAATGTCGCCTCCACAATGTCTTTCTCACCCAACTCATGGCGTACCGTGCGCACCCCCGCACCGTCAATACCTCACACCACCCCTACCTCGATCCATCCATCACATCTCTCACATCTCCCACCCGCTCGGCCACCCGTCACTCGGGAACGAAGCCGATTTGCTTTTCTTCCGTTACTTGGGACCGATAACAATGGACCTCCCCCACGCTCTCCATCGCCACCATGTTCACCGCCACCATCTGAACGAAGTAGTTCACCGGATCATCTCATGTCTGACGCCGGCAGCGATGTGTCACACGACCCTCCCACACCTGCCCTGACCAGTGCTTCTCTGGATAGTAGCCCTTTGTCTCGTGCTTCCTCTTGTTCTCCTGAACCTCCTTTTTTTCAATTACCACTGGCTAGACATCGTGGGCGCTGGCGCGACACGGTATCATCGGACGACCTTATCGCATCATCATCGCATTTACCTTCATCCACCTTGTCATCGGCTCATTCATCCTCCGAATCCTTGATCCATGATCCGTACGATTATAGACGACCCGGATATGGTGCGTCGACTAAAAGTGTTGCTGCACAACCTATACCTATACCCGACACACGGTCAACTCGGAAGAAACCCAAAGAGGAGAAGAAGAAAAACGTGATCGTCATCAATGGTATGGAGATTGAATTGGATGACGATAATCAACAGGAGGAGGAAGATGATGAAAGTGCATCAGAATTGGAAATAGACGAAGGGGGAAACACACCCCCTGCTAAACCTACCCTATCCATACTTCCTCCTCCTCCACGAGATCAGATAGTTTCACCGACTCCGACTACTGCGCGTCCTCCTTTGTCTCCTACCATTTCTCTTCATACCCCTATATGTTTCAAACGGACCTCTACACCTTCTTCTGCATCATCACCTTCTCGTTCTCCGCCAGTTACGAAACAGACTTGTAGTCCGTCTAGACATGGTAGTAATGGTGCTGCTGCTCGTTCGAATCCTCTATTGGTCCCATCCGCTTGATCTGTTGTTGCTCTTTTGATGTTTTTGGGATTTCATTAATCAATTTGTGTTCTCTTTTTTTTTTTGTTGAGCATGAGGCGGGTGGAAGAGAATGGGAGTAGGGAGAAGGGAGAAAGATAGAGCAAAGAAAAAAAGTTTATCGTCTCTTTGATGTTTATTTGACTTCCGTCTGTTTTGGGGGTCAAATAAAAACAAAACTTAATAGGAGCAAGTTCTCGTTATTATGATTCGCGGAGAGCTGATAGGGTTGCTCTTTTGGTTTTTTTTTTTTGCGATGATGGATAGGTGAAAATTTTCTAGGCGGTTTTTTTTTTTTACCTCGGTTTTTGGAGCGGTTCATTTTTAGATGTTTCATATACGATGATTCTTTTTTTCTTCTTCTTTTTTTCGTTGCTTTTTTCGTATTATACGTATCTTTGCATTTATGGAATATGGATTTGGATAGGTGAGTTTTGTTTGGTTGTATATCAGTTAATATTACTTAGTTATATAGTTGTTCTCGTTGCAGTAAGTAAGTAGGTAATTTGTGCCCCCTTTTGTTCTGGTATATATATTTGGTACTTGAGCTTGAGTGGCGAGATATATTTGAAAGTTGTATTTTTGAAGAAAGCGAAAAAAAATGTACCAAGGAAGTAAGCTTGGGAATGCCGACAGTAGAACGTTGTTTGTCTGTGAGCAATGTCACGGAGGTATCTATTATCTATTATCAGGCCCTTTAGCGTTTAGCGTCCCTCTTTCGGTAGGACTTATTTCACCTAGTCAACACAACCCACTACTCAGTTTCTTTTGCCCGTACAGCTTACTCTCTACCATTCAACATCACTCAGTTAGTGGCGCTAGTCTGTCTCAAACTTTAGGCCCGCACGCCCTTTCGCAGGCTGCCGAGCTTCTGTGATTCCCGGACTCAGGGTGGACAGGCCCGGAAGTCAAGTTTCGGGGGCTTTGGCCCTTTTTCTTTTGCCGAGTGTTCATCCTGAAGTAGTATACTTCTTATATCCACGCTTTGAGATATGAAGTTTATAATTCGCGTGCCATACAACTGATGTTGGTGATCATGTCCGTACAAAATGTCCAAAATGTTAAATGTCCGTATGGATACAAAAATGGAATTGTGAGCGTTCATAGGAAGAAACAAAAAGTTCAATGAGGTTGAAAACAGGAGAAGGAAATGTTGAGATATGTCATGTAATAAAAATACTATTCCAGAAAGATGGAATGGTACTCGGTTTCTTGCCAATCATTAGACCACATTAGAAAATCTGATGCAATTGTATCTACCGCCGTAATCCAACGCCCGGATACCGGTAACATTTGTTCGTCTTCTGGATTATCATGACACAAAAGATCATGCTCTATCTGACAAAACCGTTCAGTCCATCCACATCCTCTTCAAGAAAAAAAGAAAAAAAGACTCTTACCATCAATTCAAAACTGTTCAAAGGCAACCAAGGGTTTTTACACATGAAGCATCTAAATTTCGTTTGTTTGAATTGCGCCGTTTCAGCCACAGTAGTGGTATAAGGATCCATTCCGAGAAATTCTAGGATATCGATAGTGATGCGGTAGGCTTTGATATCAAATATGAAATCACGGTTATGCCAATTCCAATTCCACGGACACAAAGGCGGCGACGAACTAGCCAACTTTATAATCGTCTTGTAGATGTCACGGTCTTGGGAATCCAATTCTAGTGATAAAGGATAGGAAAGCGCGTTTTCTCGACTTGCACAGATAAGATCGATTGTACCATGCAATGATCCACAGAAGCGGAATATAGCGAGTGGTGGCAGTGATGGTTTATATCCTTGATACAAATCCTGTAGATCCTGTGGAAGTAGAGAAAATATATAACTGTCACGGCTAGCCATCCATTCTTTGGCTACTCGGTCGATATCTTCCATTTTGAAATCATAATGGATTTCGTCTCTATCGGATGAGCAGAATATGACGGTTCTGAAGGGTTCTAGAATGGAAATGTCGGCGAGGCGAGGTCGGAATGACCATTCGGGAGAAGTTTGATTTTCATTCCATTCGTTGAACTTGGTTTCGAAAAGGCGCCAACGGGTTTGTAAACGTCTTTGTTTTAATCTGGGAAGGTTTTGGTGTTCGAGGTCGGATAGACGGTGCACGATTTCGAATTCAATGGCTTCCCAATCTGTGAAATATTGTTTTTTTTTGGTCGTTAGGTGCAGAGCGTGACTGTGAAGACGTACCCTTCTTTGTTAATTTTTTAGAGATTCCAAAACCGGGAAGACCAAAAGGTATGGATCCACAGTTCAAATCCCTGATATAAGACTCTTTCCAACCTGCATAATAAGAATTCAACATTCGACTATATCATCAACATAAACCTTACCAATCTCCTCCAATTTCTTCATAATACTGTCCCATAATCCCGAAATTTTCAGATCGTAAGTTCAAGGTTGTGAAACAACTCACGCATCTTTCCTTTCGGTCCTTCTCCGTTCTAAGTCTGCGGTTTGACTATCGGCACATCGTTCTTCCCATTCATCGAACTCTCGCGTTCCCTAAAACCACAGTCAAATTCCGACTTTCGTCGTTCAAATTTTCAAATCACCTCCATCCTGACGGCCCTTAATTTGTATCTCTCATTTGCTGAAGGGCCTCTACCTTCCTTGATCTCCTCAAGCTCACTTTTCCAAACGAAAGAAGATTTCTCTAAGCGTGAGTTTGTCGTTGAAGTTTATACTTTGGTCGAAAGTATGAGCAAACTTACTCGAGCGAATGGAAAGAAGTCCTTCTGAAGTGTAGCGATACGTAGAAAATCTAAGTCGATATGTTGAGTGCGCTGTGAAGTAGGAAAGAGAGAGGTGAGATCCAAACATACAGGGCTGTATTTGTTAGGCAGTGATGACATGCTCGTAGTCGCATCATCCAAGATGTGTGATGACCGATTCGAGTATCACATACCTAGTACAAATTTTCAACATACCAGAAATCACAAGTAGTTTCTACTAACCATACACCTCTTGTGATATAAAAATCGAGTATATTGCGCCAAGTTGATGTCTTCAGGACAACGTGGAGGAGGGTTTCCCGATTCGTAAAGCCGCTCATACACCTACACACCATTCATGAACGACCCAAGTTGGAAAAGTCAGAAAATTTGCCTTACCTGTTTCCAAATATACCTCCCAGACTTCTCCATAACGATTCCCCGTAAACTCTTACTTGCCCAAGATAAATTCAATAAATCAAGAGGTTCGAGTTGCAGAAAAATTTCGTGAAGCGTATCAATTGGTATTTCAGTCATATGCTTCAAATGTCCACGCCGGCCTCTAACATATCTGTCTCGTCTATCCGACCCGGAGGCTTGACGTACTATCAGCGTATCCTCGACTACTCTCCGACCTTCGCTTGTGGTGCTCTCAACCTTTTGGCGCTTTTGAGGGGAACTGCAGGTCTTTCCAGGGCCTATTTCGCGATACTTACAAATCAGCTTTTGTTATGAATATTTCTATGTGGAAATTCCATGCCTTGATTTAGATCATCAGATAGATTGAATCTCTCTGGATGATGAAGTGTTATATCCATAGCACTGTCGGAAAGGAAGGAAAGAGAGCCACAGACGACAAGGGAAACTGAACACTTTAAGCATCTTGGCACGCCACCCATGTGCCACTCAGTGTGCATGTGTTTTGAATGCGTATAGTACCAGGTCATTCGTTCCGCAGTCTAGAAATAATGTAATGATGAAATGAACCAGTTTTCATCACACGGCTTGTGCTCGGCATTTCGTCCACCATCCACATAAATCTCCGTTCTAATCGAGGCGGAAGTTAGAGATGATTACTAGGGTAAAAAATCATCGATGGTTTTAACATCAAGTGGATGGATTGCGGTCGGATGAAAAGCTCAGAATATACCGGTGGGAAGACACGTAGAGTACTAGGTGGATTTACCGAAAAAGGCTAGGAGGTACCGCCTTTGATCTTCTGCCCTAATCCATTGACGTGGGTGTGTGTTCGTTTTTGCCCCTCTCCCACATAATGACAGAGGTCATCCTATATTGGAACGCGAAATCAAGCATTAGAACTTTCCAGGTTGGTATATGGAGAAGAGACTTACTAAAGCAGCACATACTTCCTGCCGGCTTACATTTACTTAGTAGGAGGCACGTGAATGTCATTCTGCAATCAGCCATCTGGGTCAGAGTAGTGGTACAGGGTCGAATGGTCGAAGAAACTTCGAGATGTTGACCCGGTCTGAAACCCTTGAAGACAGGCGTCTTCCATCTTAGATCGAGAATCCTCATTCTTGATTCTGGGTTGAATGTGCTTCAACCTGTATTCGTTTTTGACCTCGACCAAGGTTTGTGATGAGAAGTAATAAGGAAAGAGACTAACGTACCGCCACGAGTTCCTGTGTTATACTAAACCCGGAAAGCTCGTCGGGAATCCGTCCACCCTTTGCCTCCTTACCGACTTCCACCCAGCGACGACGGTCAGCCGTCATAATGCTATTCCATTCTCACAATGATCGAACTATCTCCAACGATGTTTGCTATTTTATTGTGTTCAAGTTAATCATCGATTTCATATCCATAAAGGCGAAAAAACTCACGCAGTTTTCTTCTCTTAGTCAAATATTGCTGGTCAAACACATTCTGGCATCTGACTTACCGACTCTCCCAGAAGGATGGTCCACTAGTTTATCCAGCTCCAACCTCCACCGCATACGTCGACCCAGAAGAATACGTGAGCTTACACATGAGCGGATCTTGAAGAGCTAGAAGCGACACCGAATAATCACAGATAACGTCCGCAGATTCCGAGATAAAATTATCTTTTCATTCATTCACTTGTTAGCATAATGGCACATTCAAATACTGCTCGAGGAAAGATAAGACCCGTAGGTACTAAAGCGAGCGGGCAGCGTAGGCGTAATCAGGATGTATCATCAAAGCAACATAATTCGGTTGAGCCTCGGCGAGAAGTTCTGGATGATTTAAAATGTTTCCACTGGAGACCACTGCGCCTCTGAAGAGTTGTGTTCTTTATAATGATAAGACAAACTATGCTCTATCTGAGCGCTAAAATGAACAAAATTTCGGGCTGATGAATAAATAGGCTTACCATCTCACTGCAGCATAGTATCTTGGTAATTATACATCTGAGGCAACGGTACTTCTGCTTACAGTCTTTCATCTGAGCCAGAGTGGTGGTGTAAGGGTCCATGCCGAGGAGTTCTAATATGTCGATCGCAATCTGAAAGGCCTTGGTATCGAACGTGAGCTCTTTGTTGCTCCATTTCCATGGATAAGCATGGAAGAAGGCATGTTGCTCGATTACTTGTAAAATTCCATGCTTATCGGCGGGCAACGAGACATCGTAATCGCGTTTAGCGCACTTTTGGGCAAGTGAATCGGGGAGGTAACGTCCAGAGAAATAAACTATAACGAGTGACTGAACCAATGGCTTGTCGGTCTCAAAACGGTCTTGCAGGCCCTGAGGAAGGAAAGAAAATACGAAGTCATCGCGCCATTTGATCCATTCTTTGGCGGCCCGATCGATGTCGTCAAATTCGAATTCAGCGTTTTCCGTGTCGGATAGGTAGATCATAGTGCTGAAAGGATACAGAACAGAGATATCCAGCGGAAGCGGTCTAAAATGCGAATCAAGGGCCTGAGTCTGATCCCATTCCTTGAACTTTGCTGTGAAACTGTCCCAACGTTTCTTCAAACGCCCTGTTTTTAATCGGGTTAGATGCCCTTGTTTCATGTCAGACAATAAGTCCACAATCTCGGGCTCAATTTTTTTCCAATCTGTGTGTCTTGTCAACGTAAACTTGCGAAAACCGAGGGATGGATATACCATGCTTGGTGAGTTTTTTCGGTATACCTGACCCCGGAAATTCCGGAATCTGTCCACAATTCATTTCCTTGATATCAGACACCGTCCACCCTTCAAAGATGGTTCAGTCTTCCGAGTGATATCTGCTCTTACAGACTTACCCATTTCCTTCACCTTCTGAAGAATGCTGTTTTGTTTTTGTTTTGATTGTTCCATCAGTTGAACTTCGTATCTAGGAAGGCGAGAGACTCACGCAGCCGTCCTTTCAGTCTTTCTTCGATCCAAGTCTTCGATTCGATCATCAGAACACCGCCGTTCCCATGCCTCGAATTCTTGCGTTCCCTAACAAAAAAGGTCAATTCTGACCCCATACCGGAGCATTTCTTGAATCACCTCCATCCTAGCATCCCTCAAATCGCACATTTCTTTGTACAGTATCCTATCACAAACTTTCATCTCATTCACATGAGTGGTCCAGGATAATAGCGTTCTTTCTGGCGAATGCGTTGAGCTAGGTTGCAAATTGAAAGAGGTAATCATGATGTAACACTCACTTAAGCAAATGGTGAGTAGTTCGTCCGTATATGAAGATTTAGAAAATCTAATAGAACGTGAGTTTCGGCCTTGATTTATTTTATTTTTTTGTAAAAAACAGACAGTCCGGATTTTAGGCAACTCTTGCAAGCACGCAGCCGCATCATCCAGGAAGTATAGTAGCCGGTACGAGTATTGCACACCTATCGCATCAAATTCAATGTCCTGAGAGTTGCATTCTACGAGTCATGCGCACCATGCATTTCGTATGATACATGAAGCGGGTGTATTGTGCGAAATTCACATCAGCTGGACAGCGCGGTGGAGGACTAGTTGATTCATAAAGCCGTTCATATGCCTGTGTAATAAAATATGGTCGGATACCTCGTCGTTATAGGGGAATATGACGGAACTCACTTCTTCCCATATATATTTGGCAGCTTTTTCCATGAGAATGCCACGCAAACTTTTATTTGCCCATGAAAGATATAACAAATCAAGAGGGCCAAGTTGTCGGAATATCTCATGCAGCGTGTCGAGCGGCATTTCGGTCATAAGTTTCAAGTGTCCACGTCGGCCCCTCACATACTTGTCTGGTCTATTAGGTTTGGAGACCTGAGCTTCGCTTTGTGCATTTTCAGGTTCAATTTTGAGGCGTTTTCGAGGCGTTTTGTGGGGCTCTTCAGATTCGGCAGGGACCGACACTTCCACATTAGAGTTCATGGCTTGCTCAAAGCTCTCACTCAAGCTGGACGCGTCATCAGCAATGTCAGGCGGAGCTGGTTGAGAGCTACAGCTATGGTGAGTATTTTCAAAGGGGCGAAGACGCGTCATTGCTGGGGAGAAGAAGTGGCAAGTATTTGTGTGGGAAACAGTTTCATTTTGCTTTGACGGATTGATGCCATCATTCACGTTCATACTCCGTCGAGCTGGCGAATGACTGCAAAAAATGGGCGAAGGTAAAGCTGAAACAACACAACAAGCGACGATCCACAAATAAAGAAGAGGAGCGAGACTTTAATGCATCTTAGCGGAACTGACCAGGTCACAGGCTTAAAATTCGTCGTGCTCAACTAGTTATTGAAACTACTACTCAAGCGCTCAACATCTGCGGCCGGAGGTGGATTGTGCCTGACCCGGCCGAGGAATGCATATGACGACCATAACATAGCTTCTGTGGCGGCCCGAGCTGGTGGGTAACGTGCTGTATAGTATAGACTGGCGCTTGAACTATTTGACTTTATATGGAAGGAATAAGCCTCGGTCGGTCATTCAAGTGTGTGGATAGATTTTCGGACGGACCTCTTGCATTTCAAAGTTCAAACTCTGGGAGTCCACGACTTACTCAGATAGAATCAGAACGAAACTACCAAGGATGGAGCGAAATGCAGTCCAGATATGATTGAACAATTATATCACCCTGATCACAAGATATACCAAAAAATTCGAAGAAGCGTCACAGATTCAACTGCTTTCATCTTCATCTTCATCTTCTTCTTTTTTTTTTTAAGTCAATTGTTTATATTCACGGTGCTCGTACACATTCCGCTATTAATAAAGTATAGTAATGTAGACGGGGGGCTAAGAGTACAGTGTGCGAAGTAGGAATAGAACGAGTCATTTCAAACACAAAACTAGTTAATTGCACGCTTGAAACTGGCGCTTGAGCCAGGCGCGGTCATATTGATGTTTCCAGAACGGGCACGCGGAGGCATCCGTAGAGGAATGTGCACGCTTGTCCGCAGGGCGCTTGGCTGCGGTACAGTTGACGCAGTGTAGTTGATCAATCCCAGTGGCATCGACCGAAGCGGGGTGGTTGGCCTCAGAATGCGGCCCACCACAGAGAGAACAGCGCGCGGTCTTGGCGCGGCACTGATTGGAATGGTGCCCCCAGCGTTGACAGCGGGAGCACATAACGGAGCCCGAATGACTGCTTTCATCTTCCTCCCGGATCCACCGAGTGGACGGAGGTGTTCGTTCTATTCTCTCATTATAATGAACACAAACATCATGCTCTATCTGTGTACGACCCAAATATTAAAGTCATCCAAGTTGATAAATGGAAAGATAACTTACCATCTCACGTACTGAGTGATAACACGGAAGGTTGCGCTCCATGTCACACGGCAAGCATATAAAATATTGAACGCACTCTTCCACCTGAGCCGAAGTAGTGGCATACGGATCCATTCCGAGAAATTCCAGGATGTCAACGGTGACTTGAAAGCCTTGAGTGTCAAACTTGAGGTTTAAATTTAACCACTTCCATGGAACATATTCAGAAGCACCTTCGAGCAATTTCAAAAAATTAGACTCGTCGGGGGACTGCGGTTCGTAGTAACACATATTCTGGCGGTAGGTACAAACTTCGTTGAACGTGCAATGTCCTAGATTGAATGATCCGGAGAAACAAAATATCGCAAGTGGCCGAAGCGACGGTTTTCCAGCCGGATAGCGGTCTTGCAGATCTTGTGGAAGCAAAGAGAATATGAGGTTGTCCCGCCATTCTATCCATTCTTGAGCAACGCGATCGATATCATCAATTTCAAACGCAGCTCCTTCAGCGTCGGTCTCGAAAATGGCAGTGAAGAAAGGCTCCGCAATAAGTATATCTGCTGCGCGCGGTCTAAATGCCTTGTCCAGCGTCTGAGCTACATCCCATTCTTGAAACTTTTTCTTGAACTGGTACCAGCGATTGCGGAAACGCCTTCGTTTCATCAAAATTAGGTGACTGGCCTTCATTCTAGACAAGACCGCCTCAATCTTGGGTCGAATGTCGCTCCAGTCTAAGGTATTCAACCCGTCAGACGTGAGGTTTCTATTACAAATAGGCCAGGCGACCGTACCGCGTTTCGTGAGTTTTTTCACGGAACCAAACCCCGGAAGGTTATTGGGTAGTCGACCATTGTTTATTTCCTTGATACTTGACTCGGTCCATCCTACTCGATATTCAGTCACCATGATAATACCTCGTCCTACAAGAGCCTACCTATTTCTTCCAGCTTCTTGAGAATGCTTTTAAATCGAAAATTATTTTTAGTCTAGTTTCCTATCCATGAAAGCGAAAGCCTCACGCGATCCTCCTTTCAGCCCTTCTTTGACCCTGATCTGCTAATCGAATCTGGTGACATTGCTTTCTCCACATATCGAAGTCCGATTCTCCCTACGGAAAATAATCGTCAGTTCCGACCAACATTAGTACCCACATTGTCGTCACCTTCATTCTGTCCTTCTTCACTTGGCTCCAGGTATCCGAACCTGCGCTTTGTTTCGCCTTCTCCAGATCGCGGACCCAGATATAATGAGCACTCTCTAGAAAATTTCAGGCAATGAGGAAATGGGATAACGGCAATGAGGGGCTCACTTCCACGAATCGTGAGTAAGTTGAGATATGGATAACAAGGAGGCGAAAATCTAAAATTTTGTTGGGAATGTTGTCCGCGCAAAGCACAAAGAGAAATGAAACGGTTAAGCGTACCGGTCAGAGTCCAAGCAGTGATTGCATGCACGCAGGCGCATCATCCACGAGGTATAGATGCCGCTTTGAGTCTCACATATCTATCAGATCAGTCATTTTGTGCTAGTAATCACACGTTCACAAATTATGCACACCATACACTTGTTGTGATACAGAAAACGAGTGTATTGTGCGAAATTGATATCCTGAGGACAGCGAGGAGGAGGATTTTCAGATTCATAAAGCCGTTCATATGCCTATGTAATTGTAATGAAGAGTGTCAGCGTACTGCGACATTGCCTCGGTGACACCGAAATAGAGTAAGGCTTACTTCTTCCCAGATGCGAATTAAAAATTTCTCCATGACGATGCCATGTAAACTCTTACTCGCCCATGACAGGTATAACAAGTCGAGTGGGTCAAGTTGTCGGAGTATTTCATACATCGTGTCAAGCGGAATTTCGGTCATAAGCTTCAGATATCCACGTCGGCCTCGGACATACTTGTCTGGCTTTCCAGGTCTAGCTATCCGAGCTTCTAACACATTTTCAGTCCTTGTATGTTCAACTTTTTGCCGTTTTTGGAGTGCGTCAGATTTATCGACCGAAGTGGGCGCGTGGCGGTGATTTTTTTCAATCCGTTTGGACCGGCGAGGGGTAGCCATTCGCGAATGATAAACGAGAAACCTGAGCGTGACTGGAACTTGCAGTCGGGACTGGTCACGGTCCTGATTGATTATATAATGATTATATAATTATCATGAGACCGGTGTGGCGGACACGCTCAGCTAATGTCGCTGCTGGCAAATCCGAGTCTCATTAACTTGTGGATTTCTTTGTTGGAACTCAGTATATCCTTGGACGGTAAATAGAAGATACTAACTCCGCTATTAACAATATATTTCCTTGAACTTCTATGCGCCATATGTTTATTCAAGTTCTCGATCGCTGAGTCGCCTTGTCCAACGATCGCTGTTGTTGACTCAGGTACGAAGCAAGGAGAAGACACAGTCTACTGACTCAGGCTGCTTTAATGAGCATATGAACGAATTATCTCACAAGAGTTCAAGTTAATGATGGCGTTGAGGTATCTGATCCGGGCAGCCCTCACATATCCTTGATAAAGCGCAACTCTGTATATGGAACAAGGACAAAGGAGTTAACATGGAATCGAAGAGGCCAGCCAGAACAGAGAGAAAATTAGTAGATTGTTTCTTCATTCTGGAAGTCCGAGATATTGATCCATCCAAGTCTCGGTCCGCGACCAAGACCTTCGATTCCTTGAAGCATAGCACCAGTCCCAGTATTTTTGACGTCTGATAGAATATTAGAAGCTCTAGTGATAATATATAGTACGGTGACTTCTCATGATATTTCCCTGTACTCAGTGCAGTGAAAGAATTTCCATGTCCAGGATATGTTATTCCTGTTTATCTATGATAATTCTATGGAAATCGATAAGATTATCAGGAAATTATTTTGGTCAAAGGGTAAACAATGTTCGTACTTCAGGTGGGATCCGCAAGCAGTCAAGTGTGACCAGAGACTACCTGAAGTATACGGCGCCATCTCTAGGAGTCGAGACTCTCCCCGATTTTGCTTCCAATAATCTCCGGCTGGTACGGAATCAGCATGCAGCACAGGGGGATAGATAGGAAGATTGTGAGTGACAAAATACACGGAGATGAACCGACAATTCGGAGATGAAGCCGCTCCCACAGAATCAAAACCAAGGATCCTCGATTCAGGGCTTTTGCTTATATGAAAACGATGAGTGCGCCGTGAGATGTGCTTGAGCCCGAAGCGTACAGAAGCCTTGCAAGATTCAAATATCGATCCAATTCTCTATACATGAACGTGACATCCTCTAGGTCCAGGCATTTACAGGAATCAACATCCAAGAAGCAAGAATAATTCATAACCCATAAGAAGATTTGTTGATCATTCCGGTTTCAGATGGGATTAGTATGAGTATGGTAAATGGTTGCTTCGTTTTATCGCCGATAGAAGATCTCGAAATCTAGATACAATGGCGTCGAGTACGATATCGCACTAATGAGAAGCTGCGTTCCGTTGTTCGTTGCAATATATCCCCTTCAGAATTGCGAGTTGTGAGAAAGTCTTGGATAACGCAAGCGTTACTGGGAGAAGCCAAGTGATCGAGTGGGAAACAAATTCCACTTTGCAATTCATTTGCCCGGAGAAGAAAAGAATCCTGCAAACACTTCCCAGACCTCGTTCACACGAGGACTTGCAGAATGAGGAAGGACTAGTCACCGATAGATAATCCAGACAACGGGTTCATCAAGAATAAACGAAGCGAAGAGGGATGTGAACACCAAAACGTGGTCGATGGATGGTAAGTGTGATTTGGAAAGAGAAAAAATCGATACATGAACCTGCCTGCAACCTCGAGGTTCAACTATTCTGAGCAAACGATTCTTATGATCCCCAGAAAAGGCCGACCCATTATTCCAATCAAGGGATGTCACATCCAAGAAGGTCCTAGAGTGCATCAAGATATCAACGGTCATTGTCGTGTTCAAGAGGATTTAGATACCGGTCAGTAGTTGAGCTTGGCAGGTTTCATGGTGGTGTGGGTGTGAGAACAGGACGCTGGGCTGGTTCTACCTCGAGTACTTCAAGTCGCTAACAAGATCCTATATTAGGAACGAAAATGGTGTATTTTTAATACCAGACCAGTGAAACCATCGATAGCTCAAACTTGGCTATTCTCTTGGATAATTTTAAGGCCATGAGAAGGCATCGTTGACTGCGGATGAAGGGAGGACAATCATATGATCATAAAATCGCGACACTGAGAATTGGTCATTACTATTCCGATTTACCAGTGACCTGGTGGAGCCCAGTAGTTTGAGGACCCATAGTATTCCCAGCGCACGCAAGGGAGTATCTGAAGCATTCCGCAGATGAGAAAACCGCTGTGGCGGTCACAACAAGAAGGTTACCGTCTTACATAATCCATCGGTCAACTAGATTTGTTGAATGACATTAGGTCATGCTGTCCTGCTGCTCCCACCATCGTCTACAGCGACTATGGCCAGTAGTTTCTCCCGCGTTGAAATACTCCACCCAGATTCAAAAGATTTTCGGTGACGCAAAGCATGCTGATTTTATTGCTGGCGCGGCGTCGGCCGCCAATTTCCCCGAATCGCACGGACTCCCGGAAGTATGTCTTTTCCTTGGTCTATGTCACCAAACCACTTACACAGTCAAAAGGTCATCGTGACAGGTATGAAACTTAATTTGGTACACGCGCCCATGTGTATTTACGGAGTTGCAGGGCGCGCGAATGTTGGGAAATCCTCCCTTTTCAATGCTGTTCTCGGGCGAAAGTCGCTTCTTCATACTAGTAAAAGAGCCGTTGGTTTCTTTTTTCGTATCTGCTGAGTTGGGATGTTGACTACGCAACCATCTAGGGCCATACACGCCAATTGAACTTTTACCGTGTTGGCGCTCCTCCTGGGAAGCTCATTCTCGTCGACGCCCCAGGTTACGGTGCACGGGGAAGACCTGAGTGGGGTGAGATGTTTGATAAATATCTACAAACCCGTAAAGAGTAGGTAACCACCTGCTACAGAGTGTCACAAGTGGTACTGATACATGTGACTTCAATAGACTTCGCCGGGTGTATATCCTATTCAACGGGAAGCATGGCTTAAATGAGTTTGACAGGCAAATGCTTGCGCATTTGTCAGGTCTACTCGATACGTCCCGTGGAAGGCAACCATGGACTATTCAATCCGTGATCACGAAAGCGGATACTATTCCTTCCAGTGATATGCGTACGGCCATCGCGAGTATTCGGAATCAGATCCAAGAAGCTGCTCCAATGTGTCTTCCTCCCATTATCACCAGTACCGAGATGAATCCGACTTTCGGTACTGACCAAGTTAGACAGAATATTTTAGATGCCTGTGGAATTGGCCATGTAAATGTACAGTGAGTGTTCGTCCTTTCATCTGTTCTCTAATGTTCCCATCCTCCGCAATGAATTTCCAATAAGGATCTTCGGACCTTGACCTCATGTGATTGTCCGTCATTCAGATGATGACAACCAATATCATGGTCACAACATCGTCATTTATATTGCTCCCTGTATTTTCCTATTGAAGAAAGTCCGGAACATGAGCTTACTTTGTACTACTCAACAGATAAACGATTGGCGCACAAACAGAATGGATCTATACGTAACGCTGATCGTCTCTGCTCTACCACATCTTCCATTTATTTTGCAGGTCACAGGGGTTAAATTCAATTGTGTGCGATGACCGGAACCATCGGTAATCTACACGCTTCTTATTCCACTCCATAAAATTCTTGTTCTTGATGCTATGATCGGAACAACCTTTTCAGCATAATAAAGTTCATATACAAAAAACACGCTGACGATCCCTATTTGACACCCGATGACGACACAAATGTGGAATAATCGTGAACAGCTGAGGCTGCTTCCTGTGGAATGAAACAACAGATGACGAAACTTCATCTACTCAGGATCGAAACCTACAATCTCCGCCGTCTTGCTATCAACGTTTTCAACTTGAAGGGTATTACCTGCCCAACGAAAATGTAAACGCCGTCTCCATTCAATTATATCGACTCTTCCTCGACACCACTGATTTCACGGTTGCACCCTCATTATCACCGTCAATGCATCTACTAGTCTGAAAAAGGTAGCATAGCCCTTGCGTCCTTCATAATCTGGTTCGAGGGCCTTTCCACCATTGACCAGAATGGCGCAAAGAGGGATCACTCTGAACTGGTGCGGGACTATTTGCTTCACGAGTGTGTTCCACGTCATTTTCCCCGACGCGAGCAACGGCTTTGACCCCTCTGTCTTGCCTTCCTGCGTCCGACATATAGCAAGTGAAGTTTTCGGGTTGGTGACTAGATACATTTTGGGAAAGGACCACCTTTGAAGGAAGTGAACCTCTTTTTCACTGTTGTAGTAACCGTGAGTTATCTCGGAGTGCGAGATATCCATTCCAGCGGATGTCAATTGACGATCTTCACGTTGGAGGATTTCGATATACTGTGAGGAGTTTTTGTTATGAATCAGGAGAACATCCGAGTCATTGTTGATGGTTTTTTTACAGTTGAAGGGAATGTACTAGCCTACTTCGACACTAAGATTTAAATTAGCTTCAGTTCGACTCACCTCGAAAATTCTTTCCCATACAGAGGACGTTCGGCGGCAGCCAAAGCAACATGAGGAAATTTCTGAACCTCAGGAATTCGATTTCAGAGTTTTGTCTCGATTTCGTCATGGACGAAACTTGCTGTCACGGTGGTCTTGAGTTCGTCGTACAGTTGTTCTACTGGCAAACCGGGCCATCGTTTATGTATGAACGGTTTAGTTTAGTCCGGAATCGTGGAGCAAATCCTACCGACTGAAGTTCTGGAGTCGTGAAGTGCATGCGTTCCGATAAAGGCAGCGTTTAAGTCACCGGCTTTGAGCGCATGATCGACAACTTGATCCTTGTTGAGTTTGTGAACCTCCACAGCCGTTTTCAAGCGGGCGAATATATTGGTCTAGGGTTGGTTGTGGGTAGGCCAGGTGGAGGAACTCACGGCTTCAGCAGGAAATAATTCCTCTATCTCAGTGTTCATTACGTGGCTTCAGACTTGTCCCTGTTAGCCTCGCGGATAGTGTAGCTCAGGAATCAGCGCTCCGAACCTACCTGCACATCAGAATTGGCTAACACTGGGCCGGCGAGTCAATAAAGCAGCTGTATTATTGAATCATTATTTAATTATTATTATTCCCAGGAGCCAAATAAAGTGTGGGTATTATTTGATCGCTATCATGGTAATATTGACTTACTGTCACACTTGCCTATACAAAGCGTGACATATGTCACGATAGTGATTTGATAATATCTTGATAAATTGACTGCCTTTATTTGAGCTGAGCAAATAAATAATGATTCAATAATGGTTCAATAATACAGCCGCTTTATTGACTCGCCGGCCCAGTGTAAGCTAATCAACTGCCAAGGCATAACATCATTTGAACATTACGATCAAGGGTCCGGTCCGTGGGAATCGGGTACTTCCTGCAATTCGAGTTTGAATTGTACAATTTGTACCGCGTCAGCTGCTGTCGCGTCGCTCATGGATGTAAGTTATTCACTCTATCTTGTCTATTGTATTCTGAGCTTACGTGTAGTCTTCGATACCAATAACGTTTCCATTTCCACTTCAAAATAACGACGATGCAGATTTATACGAACGCGTTGCTTTCTGGGACTCGCCTTCGACTCTGGAATGGTTTCGTCAACGTGGCTATACGCTCTATGAACACAATGATCTTGCGCGAGACCAACCTTGGTATTCTGAACCTACTTTGAGTTGCCCGCTTTCATGCGAGATGCACTATCCATACCCGCACTACGAGGCGGAGGGTGACACAAAAACCCCGTTCCGAGCATTTGACGCATCGGCGAGTAATTCCGGTACTACGTCTGGCAGCTCGCCTAACCTGTGATTTAGGGGAAAGTAGTATTCGCGCAGGAGACACAAAGTCCATCGCACCACGTCGCCATTAAGCTGATCGTGACTGATTCTGAAGAACACCGCATCCTCAAATTTCTGCAATCACAAGGGATGGAAGTCATGAAAGAAAACTGCCTTTTTCCCATTCTAGATATTCTCTGGAACGGAGCCTTCTGCTTCGCAATAATGCCAAGGTAAGTCAATCTTGCATGCTTCAACCATCCATGTGCTCACTATAATGCTAGATGGGGCGGCGTAGTGCACCTCCCTACGGGAGGCCCCACTAGAAACGTCATACACCTCATGCATTCCTTGCTCAAAGTATGTCCAAAATGACCATCTGCTAGTTTTCTCTTCTCAGAAGGAGCAGGCCCTCGTGTTTCTCCATGAGCATAATATCTTGCATCGCGTGAGGATTTCCAAAATGTTGATGTTTGTGAAAATACAATAATCGGTCTTCCTTAGGATATCAAATTTGACAACATTCTGGTCAGCCATTTCGCCGACGATGCCAAGCTTTATGGCGACAGCCCAGTTCGACAACGGCTTCGATATTCCAATCAACTCAACTATTGCCTCTTTGACTTTGATATCTCAATGATGCTCCCCGCCGATACGGACAGGGCCCGGTGTCGGTTTCCTTACAAGTTGTCCTGGGATGGTACTGGCTGGCAGCCGCGCGACACATCACAAGGCGAGTTTGACTACAATCCATTCGCATACGATGTGGGCACGCTCGGGAGGGTACTTTGTACAGAATATCAGGTAAACCTACTTATATTTTATGGCGGCTTTATTTTTTATCTATGTCTCAGCACTTGACGCCACAAATACCCATGCTCGCGCCATTTCTCGATAGGATGGTCACCCGGAATATTCCTATGCGCTTTAATGCTATGCAAGCGCTTCAATTTTTCGAGGTACTTGTCGTAGACATCCCTGGAAAAGTCATGGATCTCGAATATGCGTCAGGTCCCGATGCAGGGTATGATACATGCGACAGGTGGGAGGGTCTTCCGCCGGATTTTATTAAGAAATGGGAAGATTATAGAGAGCCACCCATACCTTTCTCAACTTCTGTTCTCCGATGGATATGCTCCTTTGATCGAATGTGTTACATCGTCCCTCCTGTGCGCCACTTCTTTTTCCGTATTGCTTCCATTCCTTCGCGAATTAGCTTATTCCTCCGAAACTTATGGAGTCTTCCACATCCCTCGTAGCTGGACGGTTTGGGAACCTTGTGTATCGATAGAACAGGGTATATCAATAGTAGGGAAGGAAATAAATGCTTCGTCATTCACTAACTGCAAAACCTGAAAGAAAGGAAGGAAATGAAATGCTCATAATCAGCACCAATAACTCCCGGTGACTCGGGGAAAGAGACTAGTTTCCTTGGATTATCTCGAAGGGTCTTCGGACCGTTTAGTGTTTCATTATCTGTTCGCTCATCACAGATACTTGCGAGTCGCTTACATTTATATGAGGAGGCACACAAACACTACTACAAGCTTTTCGTAAAGTTCTCCAATCAATTGGCAATGATAGCACTTGTGAGCACATCGAGTGCGGCCAACTGACCCCAAGTGGTGAATCCTTGGGGTGGTCCGCGCCAATTAGACGAGTAGCTGTTGCCATTAGCTGCCAAATCGAGTAGGGCATTATACTATAGCGTGCAGTGTCAAACAAATAGTCCGAAATTTGACGCTGAAATCACCAACCTGAACGTCAATATAACTATGCAATAAGATGCGCAGATCATTATTGGAAGGATTTCGGGCAAAAGCCTCTGCCAAACCGCGAATGAAAATGGCTGTAGGTAGAACATATGAATACATAATTTTCACCTGAAATTGACTCCATACCTTTGAATCCAACGCCATCGTTGTTGCTGGACGTACTTACGCCCTCCGTAATAATACCATCAGAACCTTGCCAAGGCGCATTCTTCACGGCGGCCGCCACAGTTGTGATCATACTAAAAACATTCATGGTAGTTATACGCACATCAACAAATATGGGTACTCACAGAGATCGCCACTGCGAATCACCGGTAACATCTGCGAGGACGCTTAGTCCTTCGATGTATTTTCCGCTATTGTAAGTGAACAACCACGACGCCGGAGACCGTGAACAATCCCTCGCATCAACGGTATCCAGAACAATACGGTTACTGTTGATATTATGATTTCTGATCCACTGAGCACTCAAAATGGCCGCATCAGTATATTTACGGTCGCCAGTAATCTCTGCCAGGAGGGCCGACGTGCTTTATGATTGTCAGGTCTCTTAATCATTCTTTGAGCTTCACGACGTACGTAATGTACAACCTATGCTTATGTCAGACACGAGAAACTTTCTCAATCTAAAGGAACAGGATTCCTCACCCGGTGGTTATGGAATTGATAGGAGTAGTATCTGCTGTAGGGCGCTGTAGAGCTGGTGAGAAGCAAGACCATGAACCAACGTTAGTTCTCACCCAGAAAACACCACCCGCCATAGTCGCTGATAAAAGTTGTTAGCTTCTTAGATAAGAGATCAAATTTGGATACTGACTGCCTTCGCACCGCCCAGATATTTGGAAATTCTTGAGGGGAACACGGCCTGATGAAGCTTGATCCGCTGTAATAACACTATGTTGTTCAAAGTCAGTTGTGCAGGTATATAGATGACAATAGGAACTAGAGTGTCGTACTAATTCGTCACATGGTTCCAAGTTGCGACTGCATGCGAGAGGAGATTATTGTCTCTGTATGCACGGAAGCCTGCAATTGCGGCTTGTGCCCACCACCTGTTTCGTCGGGTCAGGTTTTAATGGGAATGATATGTTGACGACAGGTGCCTTACAATGCATCATCGTTGAACTGTGGGATATCGACACAGTGAGATAGACCTGTTGCCTCAACTACGAACAGAACTTACTCTAAACAAAAATTAGCATTACGTCCAGACCTTTATTCCCGAGTGGTACTTACTCAAATCGATCATAGTTCTGCCTGATATTGAAGACCAAATTCAAATTATTCACGACTCGTGCTCGATTCACTGTCGTCCCGGCGTAGCGATCTTGATTTGCCATGACGGTCCATACATTCCCACTCTGCCAGTACCCAATTCCTTGAATATGTAACAATAAAATAAATGACAACTCGCAAAAAAACTTGGGTAATGTTATGACGAAGACGATTCACTCACCGTTGAATTCCCCAATACCACCGTCTAGTTGTGGCAAAATGGTGTTGATGCCATTTTGCGCGATAGATATCCTTTCATTCAAAGGACGGCTATTGCTGAATTTCTACATTCAATTATCAAGCCAGTTCATTCAGCAAAACACCGAAGCACAAGTATAAGAAATGCGAACCCGCCAACTCAAAGGAACGCCTAAATCCTGAGCAAGCCCAAATGCAGGCAAAAGCATCAAAATCCAAGCAACAAAAAGCCTCGTCATTGTGGTCTGGAACACTCAAGTTCAAAGCAGAATACGGTAAGACGCCAAATCTGTGGGGAGGCGGGTGGAACCAGTCGAAGAATAGGGATATATATGCTTCTACTCGCCAAAGTGGAAGACTGCTTTCGGTGTTTCAGCCCGCTCATAGACCAGTGAGGTTAGTCATAGCCATATGGACGAGTCGGATGACATACCCCTAAGTTGATTACATCAAGCATACCATTCAGTTTATCAACATTCGGGTTCTCGTAGCAATTGCTGGTGTGCCGCCTGACATATCTTCGTTGCCAATCGTTCAAGTTCGTATGCTCCTCTGGCGTGTTACGTGCTTTGAAATAGACGTGTGGGACAAAAAATGCCTAAAAGGTTTGGTAACACATGTAGCCTGAACATTGAACGACAGCCAGATGGTACAAATTTTCCACTCGGCAGAATCCGACGTGACTTGGACTCCTTGTGCTCGTCCTATCTTCTGGGAGTTAATGACGAATTTGTGGGAAACACATGCACTTTGAACCACGTGCAGAGTTCACCATGCGAGTGATGGAAGTAACATAGAACATGATGGTGTCTGAGAAGCGGGATACCAGTGTGTCATGGACGTGTAACTGATAGTCGCAAATTTCCGGCGAGGCAACTTCCTACCGATGACATCAACTAAAAAATCCGCACTTTCATACTCAATATATGTGCCTTCAGGTTAAGGTTTTATATATGATGGAAACATATCTTGACATAAAAAAGAGTAATCTCACACGCAAGAATTTTTCCTCAGGCGGAGAGTCATCCGAAAACTCATTACAACAAAGAAAAAAGACTAAAGCACAAGGACCAAACGATACGAAACGTCATCATGCCTCTTTCACCAACCTCTTAATCTCATCCACTCCCTCATCATGATCCCAAAATCCCATCGTATCCTCCACTTCAACACCACTCACTTTCACGTTTTCCTCACCTAAATCATTTCTCACACTGCTACCATTGTTCGATTCTCCAGTCCCCGCTCCAGCCCCAGCCCCAGCACCTTCTAAAAACTTTTCTTTCATCAACCTCTCCTCCCTCTCGTTCAATTGCACCTCCTTACTCCCAATCCACCAAATCCTCTCCACAACATGCCTTACTACAGCTCTCAAGACAAAGTATCCATGAGATGCGACAAGCGCCACGAGCACTGCTTTCACCACAAGTTCCTTCGTCGCAGTATTAGTTTCTGTATTCTTTTGGTCGTCTTCATCGTTAAGCGCCAAAGGTGATGATTTGAGGAGTTCGGGCGAGAAAAGGTATACTAGAGCAGAATTTGTGAGAGCGCCTAGCCATGCGAGGAAGGATAGTGCTTCAAGCCAAGGACCGATCGAATCAGCTCGTGTAGGAATAGGGCGACGGTGATGCACCGTCATCTTGAAAGCATCACCTCGGAGTTCAACGATATTGTTGATGAAAGCCATGACTAGAACACACAACAAACTTCAGACAAACTGTCCGTTTAGAATGAATTAAAGAGCACCAAACTCACCTCCTGCCAAGGGCCATATCGTAGACCATAGCACAACATACCCGAATTGAATAACCATTTCGCTATAATCCGCAAACAAATCATACTCGGGCAATGCGACTTCCTCCCGAACGTGATCAAGGAACACTCTTTCCTCCATCCCGCCCCTCTCCTTCTCGTCCTCAAACACCACCCTCTTCTTTGGTTCTCCGGAAGGTGATCCTGGTTTTGTGGCATTCTTATCGTGACGATGTCGAAAAGCTGTTACATATCGCATAATGTAAGGTAATCCAACTTCAGTGAAGGAGTTGATGACCTGATTCGTAACGGTATATGCGAACATTTGGTCGCGTAGGCGCGTAGGATTCAACTTTCGCCTTGCATTGCTCATATCCCGGTCCCAAAGACTACTCTTCAAAGCTCCAACGTTGGAAAGTTTCTCCGATGTAAACCCAGTTGTTGTGGCTGTAGAGTCGACAGTAGTTCCATTGAGAAGACCCATGATTTTAGATCCAAAACCTGAACGAGAGCCAGATTCGACAGAAGTCGCAAATAAACGGTTTTGCACGTAACGCATGACACTTTGGCCGAAGGGCACGTAGACGAAAGCGCTTAGTCCGAGAGCCATGTATGCAACGATGGCACTAAGAGCGAATGTTTTGAGGGTGAGAGACTTGTTGTAACTTGATTGGTGACGATGGTTCTCCCATGTGGTGAGGCCGACCGCAAGGGCTTGATATAATTGGAGCACTCGGGGAACAAGTGCGGCAAAAAGTAGAGTAGGGGAGAAAGACTAGAAACAAGTCAGTTAACGATTGAACACATGGGGAGACAATAACGTACGATGAGCTTCTTTCCGGGTCCTTGATAAAGTTGCGTTACGAAGGCCTCAAACACGAATATGGAGGTTAGAAGTGCAACAAGAACCCCAGCAAACAAAAGAATAACAGGCAGACTCGCAAAGATGCGAAGCTCGCGACCCCACCACGTTTGTCCTGGCCGATAAGTAACTCGACATTTTTCGACCCGGAACGAACCACGAGTTCCGAAACGTAAGGAGAGTATACGTTCCCGCACTTTCCAATATTCGACGAAACCAACGGACCAGATGCATAAGAGAATCGAATATACCGAAGAATATGGCGAGAGGAAGAAATACGAGAAAAGGCCAAGAATTGCGGGAAACGCCAGAAACTGTGTGTAACTCGAGAGAAACGCGAAGTACAGTCCTACAGAATCACCGAACTTCAAAAAATCCGAAGATTAGAATAGCGAGCTGAAAGTAGAATCTAGGATAACATACCTGATCCCGAATCCCACCGAGCTTCACGGACGCTATCTGGGATAATTTCCACGACCGAACCCATGTTTCATTGAAATTGACATCATGTAACGGTGTTATTGATTCCACCAGATCCCATTCGGATGCTCCAGGAGCTATCCCCAGACCGCCGTCGGTTGGACTTGACGTAACATACGTATAAACCAAGCGAATTTTTTCGGCCGATGACAATGGCGGAATGAGACTGTCGGCAGTCACTGGTGTTACGGGAAGTCCAGAGAGAAAATCTCCATGCCTAATGAACGTGTCCGGTAACAAACAAGTAGAATCAGCACCGGGAATTCAAACACAATAATTTACATACCTTTCCCTCCGAATCAAACCCTCAAGATGCTTCTGCGGACATGTTACAAACACCAACAACTGACCCAGGGATTCACCCCTCCGCCCAACAGCCTTCAACCCGGCGTAAGTCAACGTGTCGATCAGTCGAAGATATTGTTGTTCAGCCTTTCTCGCTTCATTCCGGGTCCGTTGCTTCAGGTGAGTATTTTTGTGAGCCGCCCGGAAGACAATAACCAGATTGACATCTGGCCTTCCTGGCATTGGAACGACGACAAAACAGAACAAAGGACGCGCGATTGACTGAACCGAACGCAATGACGACACGCTGCAACACACCACATCGTCACGTGCCTGATACCCCGCATTATTACCGTTGCCAACTCGCTCATAATTCCGTATGGCTTATGCTCCTTTCATTTCCTCTTCCCTGCCGTCGACGGATACGTCTGAGTATAAAAGATCACATCATTGGAAAGTGTCCTGCATTTCAAACCACACTTTCACTGCCACAATCTCTTTTTACTCTGAGTGATAAGCGGACAGGGACAATTAATGAAGCAGCAAAACCTGGGGAGACCCCTTGGAACAATGCCCAGTGAGATAAACCTCCTCCCAGAATGACCGGCACGTATTGATGCTTGTTATATGTCTTTCCTTTCTCAAGTTCAAACGATCAACTAAATGACAAGTGCGATTACTTCACATCCTACCACTGATAAATTTCACTCTATCGGCTACAAAAGGCTCTCAAACAGTCCAACTACGAAGAGTGCGGAAGGCCCAATAGCTTTCGGAGGATTAAGCGAATTCGCGAGGGTATCAAAGTTATACGGAAGAAGAAACGGCGTACAGGCGGGACAATGTAACACATTCGATCGAAGGAGCATATCCATCGGAGAACAAAAGTTGAGAAAGGTATGGGTGGCTCTCTATAATCTTCCCATTTCTTGATGAAATCCGGTGGAAGGCCCTCCCACCTGTCCCATGTATCAAACATTGCCCCGGGACTTGATGGATACTCGAGGTTCATAACCTTGTCAGGGATGTCTGCGACAAGTGCCTCAAAAAGCTGAAGGGCTTCCATAGAATTGAAGCGGACAGGAATGTTCCGGGTGACCATCCTATCGAGAAATGGCGTGAGCATGGGTATTTGTGGCGTCAAATGCTGAGACATGCATGATTCAAGAATAAAGTCGCCATAGAAGATACGTATCTTTACCTGATATTCCGTACAAAGCACTCTCCCGAGCGTGCCAACGTCGTATGCGAAAGGATTGTAGTCAAATTCGCCTTGCGATGTGTCGCGCGGCTGGTAACCAGAACCATCCCAGGACAATTTGTACGGAAACCGACACTGAACCTGGTCCGTGTCCGCTGGGAGCATCATCGATATGTCAAAGTCAAAGAGACAGTAGGTAAGTTGATTAGACCATTGAAGCCGTTCTCGAGCTGCACTGTAGTCATAGTAGGTGCCTTCGTCCGCGAAATGGCTGACCAGAACATTGGCAAGTTTGATATCCTAAAGAGGACGAGTTATCGCGTGTCATGATCCTCGCAGCTCCATGGAAAACCTCACGCGATGTAGGATATTGTGCTCGTGCAGAAACACGAGGGCCTGCTCCTTCTGAGGAGAGAGAACTAGCAGATTGACATTTTGAACAAACATACTTTGAGCAAGGAATGCATAATGCAGATAACGTTTCTGATGGGGCCTCCCTTCGGGAGGTACACTATGCCGCCCCACCTAGCATTATAGTCAGCACATGGACGGCTGAAGAATGTGAGGTTGACTTACCTCGGCATGACCACGAAGGAGAAAGGTCCATTTGAGAGGATATCCAGAATGGGTACAAGGCAGTTCTCTTTCAGGATTTCCATTCCTTGCGATTGCAGAAATTTGAGGATGCGGTGTTCTTCCGAGTCAGTCATGATTAGTTTAATGGCAACATGGTGTGAAGGATTCCGCGTCTCCTGCGCGAATATTACTTTTCCCTATTCACAGGTTAGACGAGCTGCCAAACAAAGCACCCGAATTACTCGCAGTTTGTTCAAGTGCACGGAAGGGGGTTTTTGTGTCACCTTCCGACTCATAGTACGGGTATGGATACTGCATATCGCAGGAAAGCGGGCATTGCAAGGTAGGTTCAGAATACCAAGGCTGGTCCTGAGCAGGGTCATTGTGTTCATAGAGTGTATAGCCACGTAGACGAAACCATTCCAGAGTCGAAGGCAAATCCCAGAAAGCAGCACGCTCGTATAAGTCTGCCTCGTCGTTGTCTTGAAGGGGAAACGGAAATGGTATTGGTATTGTAGTCTGCGCGTAAGCTCAGAATACAACAGGGGAAATAGAACGAATGGCTTACATCCATGAGCGACGCGACGCGTTACAATTGAAACTCGAATTCCTAGTAGGGCTCAACCTGGGCTCAATACTTCAGCAGCCACGAATTCCTGTTCCACGACTAGCAACGACCCTTGATGTTTGTTTTGTATTGATTAAGAGTAATTGATAGGTACAGCATCTTACCTAGCGGGTCGAAAATTTTCTGGAGACCATATATCCAAACTATTTTGTCAAAAAATCGGTCGGTTAGAAGTCCTTTGGTAGATCCCTCACATTGCGATGTGACCATGCGTTGTGCAGCGACATCCAATCCCGTAGTTTCGCGATTGCATGGGAAGAATTGGCTTTCAATGGCCACCCACGATTTCGTGCATTTGGGCACTGCCGCCCGGCACCAATCATCACTCACACGCTGTCACTCGCCCCGTCGTATAATTAAGGCTAGGTACATACGTCGTTCAGGCGTAAGTGTTTATTAACCAATACTGCCTGCCCCTACACGAGGCGCTTGTATAGTCTAGCTATGAGGGTTGTAATAACTTTTTGAGGAATAAGCGAATTCGCGAAGGAATTAAAGTAACACGGAAGAAGAAGTGTCGCACAGGAGGGACAATGTAACACATTTGATCAAAGGAGCATATCCATCGGAGAACAGAAGTTGAGAAAGGTATGGGTGGTTCTCTATAATCCTCCCATTTCTTGATGAAGTCCGGCGAAAGGCCCTCCCACCTGTCGCATGTATCAAATATTGCCCCGTGACTTGGCGGATACTGGAGGTCCATAACTTTGTCAGGGATGTCTGCGATAAGTGCCTCGAAGAATTGAAGGGCCTCCACGGCATTGAATCGGGAAGTAACATTCCGGGTGACCATCCTATCGAGAAACGGTGCGAGCATTGGTATTTGTGGCGTCAGATGCTGAGACATGGTTCAAGAATAAAGCTGCCATATACGATAAGTTTGTTTACCTGATATTCCGTACAGAGCACTCTCCCGAGCGTGCCAACATCATATGCGAAAGGATTGTAGTCGAACTCGCCTTGTGCTGTGTCACGCGGCTGCCAGCCAGTACCATCCCAGGACAACTTGTAAGGAAAACGAATTCGGGCCCTATCCGTGTCCGCTGGGAGCATCATTGAGATATTGAAGTCAAAGAGACAATAGTTGAGTTGATTGGAATATCGAAGCCGTTGTCGAACTGGACTGTCATCATAAAAGGTGGCTTCGTCGGCGAAATGACTGACCAAAAAGTTGCCAAATTTGATATCCTAAGGAAGACGAATTATGGTGTTTGACAAGCTTCAGAGCTTTGGAAATCCTCACACGATGTAAGATATTATGCTCGTGGAGAAACACGAGGGCCTGTTCCTCCTCAGAAGAGGTAACTAGCAGGTTAAATCGTGGACTTACTTTGAGGAAAGAATGCATGATATGAATAACATTTCTGATCGGGCCGCCCATCGGGAGGTATACTACACCGCCCCACCTAACATTATAGTGAGTACACGGATAGTGAAAGCATGAGAGATAGATTTACCTTGGCATGACCACGAAGGAGAAAGGTCCATTTGAGAGAATATCCAGAACGGGAACGAGGCAGTTCTCTTTTAGGACTTCCATTCCTTGCGATTGCAGAAATTTGAGGATGCGGTGTTCTTCCGAGTCACTGACGATCAGCTTGATGGCGACGTGGTGTGATGGATTATGTGTCTCCTGTGCGAATACTACCTTTCCCTAAATACAAGTTAGGCAAGTTGCGAAGCCTAGTATTTAAATTACTCGCCGTCGATTCGAAGGCGCGGAGCGGTGTTTCTGTGTCGCCTTCCGATTCGTAGTGCGGGTGTGGATACTGCATCTCACATGAAAGCGGGCAACTCAAAGTAGGTTCAGAATACCAAGGCTCGTCTTCAGCAAGGTTATTGTGTGCGTAGAGCGTATAACCGCGTTGACGAAACCATTCCAGAGTCGAAGGCGAGTCCCAGAAAGCAATGCGTTCGTATAAGTCTGCATTGTCATTATCTTGGAGAGGAAATGGAAATGGAATTTGTATCGTCGCCTGTGTATAAGCTCAGAATAAAATCAAGGAGACGGGATGAACGGCTTACGTCCATTAGCGACGCGATACCAACTACTCAACACGGCACAATTTAAACTCAAATTCCCAGGGTTCAGAACCTCAAGCCCAAGGCCTCAGCGGTCACAAGCTCCCGTCCCACGGACTGGCCGTGGACCCTTGATATTTGATTATTTCCATATTGGCTGCTACCGAGCGATTCATCAGGGGGGTCCAACCAGAAACCCCAGAGGCATATTATCTCCAAGTTCGAAAAGTGGAACGCTCAGTGAGACAGAGGGAGGTGCTTTGGAGTTCTCACCGTTTTCTCCCATTCGATAAAGTTGAGCCGGTGCAGAATTAAATAAGTGACATTGACGTAGGGAAGACGTTGCCGACGCATTTTTTACTACGTTCAGGTAGTGCATAGGTACATCAATAAATTGACGCATGAATATGTTCTCAATAAATCAGGTTGCAGCTTGTAATCGATTTATAATAACAATGAATGAATTACTCAACAATACAATCGTTTTCTCAACGGCGCAGTGTCGAAGTGCATGTTCATCATATCGTCAAAATTCTTGTCTAACTTTCATTTTTCAAAGCGGAAACTTTATTTATCATTATCGGACTTTTCTTGCATACTGGTTGATGTTAAACAGGCTAAACCGCTGCATATGCTTCTCCGCCAGCTTCCTTATCGATTTGAATGGCTTCGTCTAAACCTGCTCGGCATTAACCTTCGGCCTGCTTGTGTACTTCGAATCAATGACTCACCCATCACCTCGAAGAAGTGTTTCGGACCCATGTTTCGTGCAGTGAGAACATCAGTCCCCTGCCTCTTTAATGCTGCCAAGCCCTCCCGGATGCCATGAATGGCGGGAATGGCAGATATAAGAGGAAAAACTAAGGGGGAGTTATTTTTGGACTCGATAAGAGTGGAACGACCATACTGGCGATTTTGACACCCATTCGCGTCGCGTCCGCTACAGTGAAGTCCGGGGTTGATCCGCCAGTGACGATGTTCAAAAGCACCTGTTGATGATCATGATGAGACCATTGATTAAACCGACCCTGAGTCGAATATTCTACACACAGGAGTTGGTGCGAGCTCCTTTACAGTTCTCAGTACCTCGTCTTCACTTCGAACGCCTTCGAGGAAGGCGACTATTGATGATGATTGAGAATTACCTGAGCAACACTTGAAGGCATCAAATACCTACCATCTGCTCCTGCCGCGATAGCCGCCTTGAGTCGATCCAGGGCTTCATCTAATCCATAAGTCTGCGCTGCATCAGTTCGAGCGATCAAAACGATGTCATTCCCAGGCAGTTTAGCTCGGGCAGTGACCGCGGCACGAATTCGAGATAAAAATTCGGCAGATGGAGCTATTTGTTTTCCCAGCAAGTGCCCACAGCGCTTAGACTGCACCTGGTCTTCTATATGAAAACCAGCGACACCAGCTCTTGCGTATGCTGTCACCGTCCGAGCAACCATCACTGGGCCTCCGAAACTAAAACGTGTTATTACTGGCGTTAAACGTGCCCAGTTTATGGAGACTCACCCAGTGTCCGCATCACAAATCAAGGGGACTTGAGGGTTCAAACCGGCAATCATACTCGCATTCTATCGTTATCACCTGAAATTAGGGGTTAAATCCCTGATCCCGTAGAATAAGAGCCACCTGGACGAAATCGTTCTGCGTTGCAATTGCAAGGTCAGGTTGTCCAAGCATAGATGCAGTGGTCGCAGCACCGCTCATGTACAGAACATTGAAGCCAGCCTCAAGAGCCAGCCGCGCTGAAATTCCATCATATACGCCTGTAAATTTGAGATTAATGATTTCTTTACAAGACTGAGCGCATACCTGGGGCTACCTTCAACATTAGGCCCGGAAATCTTTAAAGGTATGAAGGAATATCGCAATAGTGATCTCGCTCACGATGAGATCCGGGGAGGTCAAGAGTTGGCGTAACCGGGTACTTGATGGTATAACATTGGCCGCCATTGTTCTGTTGGGAGAGATGTGTCATATTCCAGTTGTTCGAGAATGCTTCAAACTGACCAGTCCTTGTGTTGTCGGGGAGCTTATAAGAACGCAAAGGGGTATTATATTCTGACAAATCAATCAAACATAGCAGGCGTGGTAGTTGATCACGATGACAGTACCGAACTTGTCCGGGGTAGCCTTTATTCGCGCTGCTCAACGGAAAGCGAGTGCCTCCGAAGTAAGTACGTCTTCAGTACTCACAACCATACCGTTTATCACAAAATGTTGACTCTTTGTGCGCCGAAGGAAAGGAAAGGAGATGACTAAGCTGATTGGCAGTTCTAAAGCCGTTGCCAAACAACTGAACCAACTAAGTAAACCGACATAGCGACTTTTCTAACCCACAAACATATAAATGGCGTTGCCCACCCAAGGAAGAGTGATTATTGACACAACAGTGGGCGAAATAGACGTTGAACTATGGTCCAAGGTTCGTTCTACATCTTCTAATATGCATTTGTTCTCACTAATTCAGCTAGGAAACACCTAAAGCGTGCAGAAATTTCATAGCATTAGCCATGGAAGGTTCGTAGTCCAGTGCACTAGACCATGCCATTTCCGCTGATGAACTGCGTTTAGGATACTATGACAATGTTATATTCCACCGGTACTCCACTATCGAATCGACATAAAGTATCGCAATTGACGAACGGTCAGAGTAGTACCTGGATTTCTGGTTCAAACAGGCGACAAGACGGGTACCGGTGCTGGAGGAGAGTCATTTTACGGAGGTACGCGAACATTTGGTGTCCTGTGATATTGTCCTGACGTGTGGTTCGCAGAGCCCTTCGAGGATGAGATACATCCCCGGTTACGTTTCCCGCATAGAGGACTAGTAGCCATGGCTAACAACGGAACGCGCCATTCAAATGATTCACAGTTCTTCATTACTCTCGGTTAGCGCTCCTATCTACATGCTCCTGATTATTGCTGTCACTGACACCATGGCAGACCGTGCCGACGAACTACATGGAAAGCACACATTATTTGGAAGAGTCATAGGTGACACAATATACAGTGCGTTTCACCAATTGAATGTGAAGGAGTATTTACCAATTCGTATACCTCAGACGTGGCGAAAATTGGCGATACCGGTATGCTCTTAGTCTTATCACTTCACCTAAAACATAGCTGATTTACGAACAAGAAATTGACAAGAAAACGGGAAGGCCAACTTAGTATGTATGGTATCCTTTATCTCGGCTCGCCCAGTTCTGAGTCTTTCTCAGCCCACCGAAGATCAAGACAATCCGTATAATAGATAACCCTTTCCCTGACATCATTCCCCGCATCACCGCCGCGGAGCGAAGAGCGCAACAAAAAGCTAGGGAACAATCTCAACGGGAACGTGAGGAGGCAGAGCGAAGAAAAGGCGCTAAAAAGTACGTCGATAGGTTTAAAGTTTTCATTCACTCTTTATATTTACTAAATACTTGTAGAAACACAAAGTTGCTAAGCTTCGGCGCGGAGGAGGAGACAGAAGAAGAACCCTTGTTCAAAAAGAAAGCAATGTTCCGACCCGACCGTGAGTTACACATCTTCCGTTATTTGTGGCTAACGCTGATAGCAATGTATAGTGGTCGAGGATGCAACGTCTGAAGCGAACGTTCCGAGTTTCCTAGGTCCGGCCGCTGGTTCCACCAGTTCCAAGTCCGCACCCAAATCTGAGGAACCTCAGCTGTCCAAGGTCTGAGGATATCCTACCTACTTGCGTTACCAGAAAATGACAAGGCTTGACAGTCCCAAAAAATAAACAAAGATAAAGAACTCGATATTACCAAGATACGCGAACAGCATGCTAAGGAACAGGCTGCTGCACAGTGCGTCTACTTCTCAGTGCTGCGTGATTCTTCGGCTAATATATTTGTAGAAATTCTCGACGAGCCGAGATTGAAAGAATGGAAACCGATATTCGGAAGATTGCTAAGCGGGCGGCTGGTGATGATAGTGATGAAGAGCGAGAAAGAAAGAAAGTCAAGAAGTCCTACTTAGAGGAGGAGCTTTCCAAGTACTCCAAGGGTCGTAACCTTCACAAAAAGGGGAAGGGTGGACGAAAGAAGGACGAAACCGACGTTCTCGCTGCACTCAATACTTTTCGAGGGAAACTCCAGGGGTCCATGGTCGACAGTTTACCGGACGAAGAAGCTGAGAATGAAGAGGAAGATAAGGAAGCCACTACGGCGGTGGAAGGAGTGGAAGAAGAGGGGATCGAAGTTGACCATGATATTGGTTTCCTAAACCATGCTCTTCATTTCCCTAAAGACAATAATGAAGAAGTCGCGAAAGCGGAGAGAGATTATGAAGTAATTGACCCGCGGCAGAGGAGTGCTCGAGCAAAAGAAGAAGAGCGGGAAAGAAAGAAGATGTCGAACAAAGGGAAAGGTGGTGGGAGGTACAGGCGAGGATAGTTGTAGACCTCAAATCAAGTCCATCCGTTTCCTTTCTTTTCAAGGTGGTGGTTGGTTTCAGCTATTCCACGGTATGAGGTAAGTAAGTGTACAATTCCACCAAGCCGACTCATAGATTTTGGCTCGCAAATGGAAATCCTATAATACCCTGCACTCGGTCTCGAGTTCACCTAGTCAATGCGTCGACCTCTTTCATCCTGGATGATTCAAGATTCTCGTGTAGCCAACACGGGCGCCTTACATTTCCGCATTATGGTGACAAAGTATTATTTCTACCATCACCTCCATCTTTCCCTGCCGATCCTCCTATCGGCGTTTACAGCGTTCTATGCGCATGTCCACGAATCCTCCGTGTTCGAGGTAGTAGTTTAGTTTGGGAACGGCGTCTCGGTGAATTCCAACTCCGCGAGTTTTGGCGAGTTTTACCAAAAAATGTCGGAGTGTCCTTGACAGGACCTGCAACCCAGCCGTCCCTCTCTACTAGCCATATCAATAACCAACCCTCCGGCTTCAGCATCCGGTACATCTCTTTGAGCGTTTGGATCGACTCCGTCGTTCAGAGAGCTGTTTCAAGTTGTTGATGCACCAACCGATACTATCGTTCTTTGACCACCAACTGAGCATCGTAATCGATGTCTGGAGTCAGTGCATCTGGTTTTGGGAAAAATCGAGCCTCGAGCCTCGATATTGGCGCCTTATAACTGGATGCCGTTTGTCAATCAGTATATTCGGCTAACCCTACCCGTCTGGATATTGAGGCCTATTTACCGGCGCCGGAAGCACTTTCTAGGACGACTTTTTGTAGGGTCTCTCGCTTAATCTCAGCAGATCCAGTTTTCAGCTTCGACGTAAGATGGCTGCATCTCTTTTAGATCTGTGTCTGGTCAAATGAAGGCCTAGTCTCCCTCTAATCGTGCTGTTTCGCTTGGCGAACCCCCGAGTTGATGCCACTAATGGTGAGGCGGCCTTATCATAGGATGGCCTCACTGAGGCCATCCTATAATATATTAAGAAACCCAGGCGGTGATGGTGCAACGCACTTGAAATAATTCTTTCCTGGAATCACCATCTCGAACAACAGGTAGCGACAAAGGTCAACAAGCGGTATACAACTTATGCGAGAAGCACGGAACGCCACAGCTCGGAGTATGACAGAAAATGCTTGGAAAACATGCTGTGAGCTTCCATTCATTCTAATCTATTGTATGATTTCGAAACTTCTACAGGATAATTAAAATGCTTCTTGCGACACCGGCAGATGTTGTATGCCTTGTACCGAATTGAAGATGAATTCACTTCATAGATCTATATATAAGCGAAGGTTTTTGGACGTGCATAGTGTACTATATGCGCGACTTCGAATCTCGGCATAAAATCTGGAACTTGCATTGAGACTAATAATCAGCGCCCTAAGTGCTCTATGAAACCCAACTAAAATAAGGAAGTACAAAACTATATGTACAAGTAACAAAGTGTTTCTATATCTCCGAAGCCAGTCGAGAGACGTCTAATTCACCGCAGTTGCTTGACGATCCGAAGAAATAGCCCACCATTGGTCAGAGCCAGGGCTAAATGGTTCTAGGTAGATCTACAAATGATTTAAAAGTCAGCTTTGAATGCTGAATGTTGAACGTAAAGAGTTAGTTCACCTCATTGGATTCCGGGTGTGATGTCCAAAAGAGTTGCGTAACGGGATCATATATCTAGAGGTAGACGATTAGGATCTACTGGAACAACTGAAGAAAGCGAAGTTGGGCTGGGCTTACTCGGTACATGACGGGACTAATAACCTTAATTTTCCATCTAGTCAGGGGACTATGACTTTCAATCACAGCTCGAGACTGAAGAAGAATGCAATGGGAGGTACTATCAGACATATGCGACGGACGAATCTAACATGAATCCTCACAACCATTTCCTTGAGGTGAGCATAGCAGTCTGTGCTCGCGTTTCGAATATGGTATTGTTCATTATCTCCATGATGAGTAATGATCCACTAAGAAAGGATACACTGCTATCAACATTCCAAGCCTCTTGGAATTTTTTAGCGAAAATATCGTCTACTTTACCTTGGTTTGGCCAGAGTTGGAGTCCTTGACCAGAGTGAATGGGCGTTCAGGTCCGTTTCCTTTTACGGGGCGCGGATCGATTATGTTGTGAATAACGTATGTTCCGTGTGGTTTGAATGTCATGATTTTTCGCTGCGAGAAGGGATGCGGTGGGTGGCTGGCAGAAAGGGATGATAGCTGTTAAAAGTCAAGGGGTCGTTGATGTATGGACGAGAATAAAGTTCGGTAATCAACAAGCGTCGCAAGTCATTCTTCCATTAATTCCGATCTTGATTAACGAACATTCTGTCTATCGCTTGGATATATGCTTCTTGTAATAATTCAATTGTACCGCCACAAGGGGTATTGGTATTCCTTGTTTTGATATTCCCCCGTCGGGTAGTCTAAAGAACTTCATGTCTTGACGAGAAAGGGACTCGGTTCAATTAGAGCAGTTTCTAAATTTGGAGATTTCGGGGAGCAGAGTGAACAAGTGAAGATTTGGATTGTAGGATAGACCAATGCCACTATAAATCCCATTTACGTCGAATAATCGGTAGTGTGGCATGCGCTTACAATGTGGCAGTTATCATAATGTTTTAACCAAATTATGAGTGGCAGCTTTAATTTAATTTAGTCGAGCCCAGAACTCTACGGCAGAACGGATGTCAGTGCAAAATGGCTTCTAGAACTTTGGCACTCGATTCAGAAGTGTATACAGTGATGAACTTTGAGCCTCGCCGTTTTACGCGTACGGTTGTCAAAAGTCAACCTGAAAAAAGACTCTCAGTGAACAACATTGTAATTCATTTTCGGTGCTGCCGTAGGCTACAAGAATTGATTGCATGCTGCGCCACAAGTTTGTGGCATATACATTGTTTGATGATCGAGGCTAGGTTGTGTGCCCATGACATAGTTAATTGAAGTGGCTACAATATCCGGACTTTCAATCAAGCTCCCGCAAAAGACTAAGTATAGTTAGCCATAAACAAAGAACAGCGTCATCATCGTATACATGTGGGGAGCCCCACGAACTACGTTTATTTGATTGGTTAGATTCATGATGAGACCCACCGTGACTTCATGTTCTCGGTGCATGTTCTTAACTTGTCATCAATAGCCCATATGTTTGTATCACTTGTTGTCGAATGAGATTGATCATGTCGATGTGCCTATTGCATGCTACCACAGCTCAACGCACTATATACATATATGTATATAGAAATCCCTCCCGGATGTTGATGAGTACCGAATAGATTGACAACCTTGACGCCATCATGTCCGATCTCGGATCTTGCACTCGGCTTTGGACAGATAAAATGGCTCTTTCAGTGGACATGGCGTACGGAGACGACACAGGGTCATCCTAGGGCGGACTCGGGCTTTCCGGACTTGTCTGTCTCTCTGAAAATGAAGTAGTATTGTTGAAATCCAAGTCCCACTAGATGAGGGTATGTGAAAACATTCACCGAAACGACTTTTTAGAATCTTCGCGAAATCTCCGGTTTTATCTCCGGTGACCTGCCAACATATGTCTTCGGTGTCTGATTTCTTCACACACACAAAATCCTCTTAAAAAGAACGTGGAAATGTTATGTTTTCAAATAGGGTATACATATGGTACCCCTTGAACAGAGATACACCCGAAAGCTATTAAGTATACGATCGTCGCAGATGAATAAGGGTGATTGGCGTAATCATTATGTACCAGATTGTTTAGATTGTTATCAATGTAAGCTTGTTCTTAGTCAGGTCCGGTGTTATAGTGGACTCCGCGACTCCGAGGGTGATTACTGAGTCCTATTCCTACCCTTGGCCTAAAAATGTTCTTCAATCTAGAAGTGGCTCTCATGACTAGTCACCTCGATAAATTGGTGCTGACTCCAACATGCTAGTATGATCTCGAGTACAATACATTGATTAAAATTCCAAATCGGAGTCTCTGGCGCCTAGTATTTTTGAAGCCGCAGACGTCATGTTAAAACGGAGATTGGCAAGCAGGAATGACTGAGTTTTTCCTGCGCGGAACGACGGGTGGGAGGAGCCACTGCGGAATTCGGCGCAAGGAACATCGCCTGCTTCCGGATGGGGATTGAAATATTCACACGTGCGATAGTGTGTTGTTTGCGTCGCCAAACAACCATCATCTTGCTTTCCACCCCTCACCACACCCAGCCACCAGACACTCAACACACACTCCAGAAACATGGCCAGCAAAGCTGCTCACAGACGTGTGCGTAGGCCCAACGCTGACCATATCCAACTTTGTGCTAATTTTTATCGTTTTTATTCGATTTTCTATTCCGACTTTTCTAGCTCAGCAAGGAATATGTCACCATGCAGAGAGAACCACCTCCATTCGTTTGGGCAGTGCCAGATGAGAAGAATATCCTCACTTGTGAGTCGATAGTGGTCCTAATTGGCGGTCTGTTTCGTTACTGACGAAATTCGGCATTGTATAGGGGATTTCATCATTGTACGCCAGCCTCACCCATTCCTGTGTCTCTCATCTTCATCCCGTTTTCAATATAGCGTGGTCCACCAGATTCACCGTACACTGGAGGAGAATATCACGGTCAATTAATGTTTCCTTCAGAATACCCTTTCAAACCTCCAGGCATCAAGGTACGGTCTATTGTAATCTATTTGAGATAGTATCTCAGTTGAGATCACACTTTTGTTCCTCTGTAGATGTTGACACCTTCGGGACGGTTTCAGCCTGACAAGAAGATTTGTTTCTCGATGTCGGACTTCCACCCTGGTTCAGTGAGTCGGCACTGTTTTACCTCACCTTTGTCGTCACGGTAATGACTCTTCTTCTTTTGTAGTGGAACCCAGCGTGGAGCGTTGCTACAATGTGAGTTGCGAGGATGCCTTTCTCTTCCCCGCACACCCCCGTCGTCGAACCCCGGTTTGCAGTACCTTCTCCCATCGACGTGGCAGGGTTCATGACGACAGTAGTTTTTTTACGCCAGGCCCTTCATGGGCCTTTGATTATCAATGATGTTGTTGATCATCAAGCATATACTGACTGTTGATTGTTATGCAACAGATTGACCGGATTGCTTTCGTTCATGCTCTCGGATGAGATGACGACGGGATCACTGAATTCCTCAGACGATGTTCGGCGAGCGTATGCCGCTAGGAGTCACGAATGGAACTTGGTCCAACCCCGTTTCCGAGAGGCTTTCAGTGAGGTGGGTACCACACCATAGCTTGTTCATCATTTCGATGATGGCGACCCAGTCATCCCTCCTTTGACCGTGATTACGTGACTCTGATTACGAGATCGCTGACATATGCTTATCCAGTTTTGCACACCACATGCACGCGATGTTCCGAATATGGCACAGAAGGAAAAGGCCAAGACACCTCCCGCGAAACCGACCCCAACCCCGCCATCGAGTTCGACGGTAGGAGCCACGACCTCCGCCACCCCAGGGTCAAATAATCATCTAACACGGACGGTGACAAAGACGATGGTGGGGAGCAATACCAACAATCCGGTATCTGGCGACAAACAAGATGATGTACGAGGCGCCGCGACGGCAGGATGGGCAGCAGCATGGAGTAAACTGTTATGGGAAAAGTGGCGATGGGGAGCACTCATCGCTCTTGCGGTGTTGGTGTCGCGATTTTCGTCATCAGTATGAGAAACGGCAGAGGAAAAGGTGATAATAACGATTATTTATGAAATCGGCCTCTTCCTAGTCCGTCATTTTCTCAGGTGTTTTTTCCTCTTTCCTTGGGCGAGCAACAACTACTTCTTCATCTCCTAGCTACCTCATTTCCCTCCTTTTTCCCTCGTCTTGTATACTACAATTCCTAAGTTTCCATAGGCCCTCGTGATTCATTCACTCGTTGATAGTCGTCGCTCTCTCATTTCCAACATTATTTTACCCGCTTGGTTTCTTACTTACGTTCTTCTCTTTTTTTAAGCGAAAAAGAAAACTTGTGCAGTGTTACGACCCAATTAACATAATAATACATACAAGAATTTAGTGCAGTTTATTCGTCTATGTTTGATTCCTTCCTCGATACCCTCGATTGTAAATGGCTCAAGTCATCATCGTCGTAGTTTACAGTCATTCGTGATAAAGTGTATATGATTACGCACGCATATACCTATTCTCCAGGTGATTTATCAAGCATGCAAAATGTTCCCGGGCACCTTCCGAGTTGCTCGGGGCTGTACAGTGTACGCTGATATGTATACTGAGCGCTACGCAATCGCCGGGCATTGAGAGTATTACGAAGGCGCTACAACCATAATGTGTTGAAATGATTTATGAGTTCTTGAAATTATTGGCGCATTATCATTGTAATACTTGAAGACGGAGATGGTTTAGAGCGTAGCAAGAGACGTTATTAGTTCTCCTTTCTTTCATTCGATGCTATGTACATTCCCTTTTCCGTTCCGGTGAGCCTTCGGGCTTTCAATGGTCCGCCTTATTCCTTCTGTGGCAATGCGGGCACAGTTCTATATTTCAATTTCTGCCAATGAAACAGGGTCTATTTGTTACTAGTAGTCCCACGAATGGCTTGTGAAAGTCATGATACACATATCACTGTTCTACAAAGAGGGCTGTAACTAGTAGCAACAAACCATTCTTGATTCTATCAATAATCCAAGAACGGAAGGTTTTGCTCATGTACGGCTGGGATTCACGCGGAAAGGAATTTCGAGAGGAAACAAGGTGATGAGTCGATGCGCTCTTGATCATGAAGTTCGGGTCAAGGGTCGGACGCACCGCGATCATAATAAATCCTTGGTTTTGGCTGCAAAGCTACAACTATGTTTCTTGTTACGGTAACATCATGATATGCATGTTTTATCTGCGCTTGGCACTCCTATTTGGTGCCGATTATGCCGTCCGTGTTTGGTGCTGATTCTCACAGTCACGACGCGGCTTACTCGCGACCTCCATCGCCAAAGGCCAAAACCGTCGCTAACGCACCAACTCATGGCCTCCGTCCCTCGCAGTCCGGCAAGGACACGAAGTAAAGGGAACCACGTTTCCCCCGGGTCTGGATCGGTAGGAGAAGCCGACGATAAACTAAGCGAGGCAGGTATCTTGATCACCGAAGACTTTGATCCAGACGCGAACATCACCGACAAAGGAAAACAAAGCAGGATGTCCCGAAAACGTCGAAAAGTCCAAGAGACAGCAGCGGATTCTGTACTGGATGACCCAGAATTCAAAGACACACAGGAAAAGCGCAAGGCAGCAAGGCCGAGTAGACAAGGCAAATATATAGCAGGTCGACGCGGACATCTGAAACTTATGACAGAAATCCCTATCGATACGCTACATGAGATCTTCCGGCAACTCGACCCTGCTGACTTGTTGACACTGTCTTGGTCAAGCAAGAGTTTACGTCTTGTTATCACGGAAAAGTCTGCGAGGTATATATGGCAAGAAGTGACCTCATTTCTCTTGTCCTGATGATCAGTATATCTCATGGTGCGAACCTCAGGCTTTCGAACGTCTTTATGAATCAAGCAATCCTCCCCCGCCTTGTCCCGAGGATCTAAACTTCGCCCAATATGCACGCTTTTTATTCGTCAAGAAGTGCATGGTACGACTCGAATCATGGTCGCGTTAGCGCTTTGCTAAAAAATACTCATTCAAGGTATGCGACGCCGCAAATGGACACTGGACCTCTTGGATGATGCGGTTACGAGCATGTTCCAAGTGCCTAGAGTCAGAACAGTATGTGAAGCCCTCCTTTTCCATGGGCCGTCGCTCATCTAAACCCTTAGCTTCGCATTATATAATTCCTTGCTTCATAGGGATTTCCTCAGTATTTCGACGAGTATGCTTCATCACTAACTATGCGTCATATTGACTCAGTTTTACCATTTGTGTTTAGAGAAAACAACTTACTGCTTGAGCAGCGATGTTGTAAATCATGATATCGAAGATTTCTTCAAAGAAGACAACGAAGAGTTTACCAGAAGGAGACAACTGAAGGAAAAGAGGTTGATGGTGAGAAATTATGGTGATTTGAAAACACCTTATAACAGAGTTTTTCTTTCAACAGGGGGAACGCTCTTTTCGATTGTGGGAGAAGGGGTGTGCTAAAAATCGGGAGGCAGAGTTAGATGTGATAAGACTCGAGAGAAGAAAGGCGTGAGTATTTTGCTGTTTTGAGTATAAACTGAGTATTGAAACCATTTCATCGTGATTGATAAACAGAATTCTCAAAAAGTTGGAAGACCATGGTAAAGCATTATGGGCTGTCGGTATGAGGCGATCCCTGACACGATTCTGTAGGTTGGAAGGAATCTGAAATTAGGGAGGTGTATCACGGCAAGATTCCCAATGACCTTCCCGGACTCGGGAGGGCAAAAAAACTCACAAACAAAGGTGAGAACCGCTCTTGTCTTTGGCTAGTGCGCGTTGACCGTATCAAAGATTGGCAGGACCTTGAGCCGAAGCTCTTGCAACATCTAGCTTTCCTCAAAACAGACTATCTTTGCAGACAAAAGCATAAGCGCCTGGAAAACCGTTGGCATGCTTTCGAAGAAAAGTTCAAAGAATGGACTAAGAATCAGACTATGGCAAATTCGATCATGCCGCGCGTTGCAGACATCGCTATTTTGGAACCTTTCAGGACTACTATATTCGGATTTGACACAGAAACAGCTACCTTCGAGGTGGACGCCATCGATCCCATTGCCAACGGTTGGGTAACTGAGCGGAATAATTTTATTCTCTCGCTACTGCCACAAAGCCTCAAAGATCGTTTTGAAGCAAGTGATTTTTCATCGCTTCAGTCGCTTGTAATACTTCGTTTCCGTGCGCTGACTCGATACATCACTCTTGACGAGGTTTTGGATCATAGGGATGCTTTGTGGCGCTGCGAACCAGGAGACGCAGACGATATCGAGATTCGAGATATGCTCAGTGAAAACGCTTGGGAGTTTCAGGAGGTTGATGCGCCCTGGTTTTGGAGCAACGAAAATCTTTCCTTTGATAACAAGGCGTTCGAGATTGTCAAGGATATCCTTGAATTTCTTGGACAAGACCCTTATAGCACTACACTCTATAGCTTGGAGCTGTATGAGGGGTCATTCAAATGCATTTCATGCCCGCCACCTTGGCTATTCATGCGGCAGAGGTGCAATCCTGTTGACATGGTAAGTTTTCGCTTTTCATAATTCGATTCGATTCGATTCGATAATGATGGTGATTGTTGTGTATAGATCGAGCATGATGTATCTTATCATGACGAAGAATGGACTCCTGCACATGCGAGATGGAGAGAAGAGGAAAGCGACTTTGATTCTGATTCTGATTCTGCATATGTTTCGGTGGCGGAACTTATGGGTCTCATGTAGTGAAATGACTTTAAAGCGTTTTATTTATAATTCGGGTATAGTATAGATCGAATAATTTCACTTATTGTTCTGCCTTTTATTATTAGCTTCTATACACAGCCTACTTCTGTGAAGTTTTTTGTTTGTGAATTGACTGATCGCATACCTGTTTATTATATTATTTTTTCTTTGCTGTCCTGTTGGCAGATACTCGGATTTCAAGGTGTGACGAATTGTTGACGTCGGTAGGGTAGAAGGGGACAGAGACTCAGGGAAGATATCTCGTATCTTGGAACGACCATGTTGTTTACTTTACGTAGTTCCTTATTTTTATGGAGAGATTTGATTTTTTAAATTCTAGCCTTTTCATGAATCCAACGACGGAGGGAGAAAGTAGCGGATTATCGGGCTACCCATCTCTTCTGATAGAAGGTTGGGTAAGTTCAGTGGTGGGTTTCCCAGCGATATGCAGTTCATGAACGGGTCGTGAACGGGTCATGAACCGTTCATGAGTCATAACCACTCGGCGTTACAGTATTCGCTCGCTCAGTGACCTACCAGGAAGTCCGTGCTGCACTTGACCATGTATAGTGACACGACACCTTTTGCTGATGAGGGGAAAAACAAGGGTTCGATGAGGGCTCCCACGCGGGACGATGTGGGATGACGAGGGCTCTATGCAGGATGACGCGGGAGACGCGGACCAATGAGAATCAACGCGGGATGGCGAGGGCACAATGTGAATGACGAGGATTGACGCGGGATATTAATTTTCAGTTCTAAGTTTTTTTCAGAAACATTATATCCAATTGTCTTTATGAAATGTGAAAAACATGAATAACTATTGTCATCGTCTTCCACGACCTCATTGGGGCAAGCATACCCGCGTTTTATTTGAGAATATACATGTGGACCTTCGGCAATTGGCACGGGTTTGGGATAGTTACGAGACCCACTGTACAGCTTGCCCAGATACGATGAAGCCATTTTAGTTACATATAATCAAGCATAGCAGATGTGTAGATATTTACGCCATAAAACCAACTCTCATATATCACAGCGAGGACAGTCTCACTTCCAGAACCAAGTAATAAATACTTGGGCCTTGTGGTGTGAAGACGAATCCATTCTTCAGTTTGAGCTTCGGAATGGTGCAGAGACAATTCCATGTTTTCAAAATCCTGTAGAATAATGAATTAAACGCTGGTAATATGTATAAAATTCTCCCATACCACTGGTTCGGCAAGCCCATCGCATTTATCGATAAACTGCCTGTCTAGAAGACTTACAGGCCGGGTGCGAACAATATTTGGTTCGTTAACTTTCTCTAACTAGACATGTCTATTAGTCAAGGAAATCAGATCCATAAGTGCACTCACGTATAATAGGCGGAAAAACTTCATGAATTCAATCAAATCAATCTTATCGCAAGTATATGCCAGGCAACGAAAATCGAAGTGACGGAGTGGGGTAGACACCAAGAGTGGTTGAATAGATAACAAAGCAATCCCGAATTCACAAAATCCATTGCTGACTATATAGCGGAGACTATCAATCGTAACCCAGTATGACTTTGCGCTGGCTTGAGTCTCTTGCACCATCGGTTTCAACATTGCAATGAGATTTGAAGCATGATAGAGTGTATGTAGAAGTGCTTGAAATATGTATAGATAAGATTCAGATTGCGGGACATAGAACTGTCCTGACCGCATAGGGTCTGCCAGGAAGTGACTGACGCTGTGAGAACTAGTACCGTAGGCTCTAAGCCAAATCAAGCGGTAAGCATGGGGAAGCATGTTGAACAAAGCGTCCTTCCCGAGAGAAAGTAGTATGGCCAGCCTAAGTTCGAAAGACCCCCCGAAAGGCCACCCAAAAATTTCAGGACTAATGATACTTGAAACCTGTTTGAAGAGTGGAAGAAGATCGGGAGGAATGTCGGAAAGTGCACGCATATAGAAATGATCAAGAGCACAAAATGGGCGCTCGTCGGAAGGTGAGGGAGAGTGAACCATGTAGGCCAAAAATGTCTCCAAGTGTGATTTGGGTCCGCCACCTTCCTCCCAATCGATGAATTGAATAATGACCTCAACGAATCTGACAACGCCGGAAACAATCATGATCAACTGTGACATTTGTTTTTCTGAAGGCCACACCTCGCCTTCATCAAATATATCCTTGTGCATGTTGCGAAGGACACTAAACCGGTGATGAAGGATTAATGCCGCGTCCGCTGGACTCTCTTTATAAGAAACGGGTAGTCGGAAGTATCGGAATGGCGGAAAGGGGTGGAGAAGGTCTTGGACTGAAAGTTTGAGATTAGTGTCGCTTGAAATAATCCATAATAACGGTGAAGAATGCTGCGACGAGCCAAACTCGTAGATTGAACGGAGAAACTCTTCATCCCACCCGGTGAATTGCGATTTGCGAAGGAAAAGAACTAGGACTGGTGGTGTGGTGATATACTGAGGGTGTGATTCTCGAAGTGCTTTCCAGGGCTCATGGATGAGCTTTCTGAAGCGAGTATGTGTTGATAGTTCAAGAATTCCCGGATTGTCAACCAGTTCCTTTGCGAGAATGCGGCGGTATGGAGCGTAATATGCTGCCAATTCGGCAATGATTGAGTCAATACCATGCCTAATGCCGTCGGGTTCATTTCGCATTGGTAGCCCAAAACGTTGAGCATCGTAACAAACGTTCGAAAAGACATAAGCCCTCGTGTTTATCATATCGAAGTCCGTGGTTGGTGGCAACTGTGGTTCGGCGATGAGATAGACGTTACTCCTTTTCTTGACGTCACAGAGCCAGGACATTATCTCCCTCGTGAGGACTTTATGAATGTGCATGAATGGCTCGCTGACTGGTCGTTTTAATCCCCAGGACATGGGCAAACGACAAAACACTACTGTCTGTTAGTATGCATCCTCAAATTACTAGTAAATTAAGCGTGGAGCTTACAAGGTCTCCATTCATACCAGAATACACCATCTGTGTGGACCGGGTCATCGAACATTGTATGGGAATGAATATCGACGCGGTCCTCTTTCAAACCAGAATAGTGCTTCGTAAATAATTCGAATACTAGCCAGTGAAGTATTAAATTAACCACCAAGGTAGACCATTCCAGACCTGTATACCTTCCGGCATCGACAGTCCCGTGTTGAATGCCTCTTCCAACTCTGGGTGCATCGTCATGATTTCGATATTGCTTTCAAAGATGTGATGTTGTGGATAAAGGATAGGGTGGGAACAGCGTGAATTGGAATCATAAGGTGACATGTTCGAGAAGTCATTTGTCATGTGTCCTGTGCATGTGCACCATGATAGATGTAGACCTGTTAGGCAGGAAAGATGATGGACAAAGTTATTTTCGTCTGCTTTATGAGCATCAACCAGGCCTCCATATATGATGACAATTTCTTGAAAATGAAGTGGGGCGGTGGTATTCGCCAACTTTATTATCCAACACTAGTGCCTCGATCTTGTCAGAGTCAGCAAAATGTTTTGGTCCGTAAGGCAGAGGCAATTCGCATGAGAAAGTGACCGCAAGATAGTCGAAACGATGGAGTCATTAGATGAATAGGTAAGATGCAGCGGTATCATAAATACACCAAAGGACGAATCATCGCCTCTTTCCAGCTCTACGAGAATCACCTAGAAGAAATAGACAACACGTCAACAGATGGTAGAACACCATCGGGAGTAAAAACCTACTCTTCGTCTTGGCCTTTTTCGGAGCACCCTTGCCTCTCTTCTTCTTAAATTTAATGTCCTCCAATCTCGTCTGCTCGTCTTCGTTGACCATCTCCAACGACAGATACTGCCTGACTATGGCTGCAATGTCGATTTTGGGTGGGTAGTACGCGACCATGGCTGGACCGCGCAGATGGCGTCTGAGGTATTTAGCGCCTGTGCGGACATTTGTGGGGTTGAAAGCGGTCTGGAAGACGGCAGCACGGACTTGTTTGAGCGCGGCGAGGCGTTTTCCGGGTGCGCTGAGGCACCATCCGACTAGTTTATTTTTCCAGTGATACCATCGTTGGATCTATATATTTGCCAGTAGCTCATTTGAGTTTATTGATTGACGCTATTCATTACGTAGTCTATTTATAAGCGGTTGTCTTGTGAATCCATTAGAGCAAACACGCGCATACCTTGTTTATTTTGTTCCCCTTTCTTCATGAAAACCACTACCTTGCGCCGTTCTAAAAGAATCAAGGAGAGTTTAGGATCTCAACAAGTCAAAAAATCAGACGCAAAACTCGCCAAAACTACAGCTGCAAGCAATTCTCAAATTTCAGAATCCCAGTTCAAATATGCGGCCGGTAATCCAGGGTATTTGCAGCAAATGGCAGAAATTCCACTTGACACGTTGCATGAGATCCTTCGGCACCTGGATCCCATGGATTTGTTAACCCTATCTTGGGCAAATAAAAACCTGAACACCCTCACAATGGAACGGTCGGCCAGGTACATATGGAAAGAAGTGAGCTCAATCCTCTCTTATCGTTATGTCGGTACTATTGCGGATAATTCTAGTCATTTGAACGACTTTACGCGTCGGACATTCCCCCTCCACAGTGTCCTGAAGAATTAAACCTGGCGCAATATGCGCGCTTCCTTTTCCACATGACATGCATGGTACGCTCAGTTTCTCATGTTCCAGCGGGTTTTTCTTAGCGTGCTCGCAACTTATAGGTCTGTAATAAAGGCACCGGCCACAAGGTTTCTTGGAGAATGCGATTGCGGGTGTGTCTAAAATGCCTAGACGGACACCTGTATGTTCGACCACTCTTCCCTTGCATCGAATGTCGCTAAGTTTCTTAATTCTCTAGTTTTGCCCGGACTAATCACTTTAAACACGAGTATCCCACCATCTCCGCCCGTATGTTTCGTTCAGATCAATTTCAGGGTCGCTTGGGTTGATTTGATTGTTCTCAGACTATGTCACATACTACTTGGTTGCAGACATGCAAAACGGAACTCAAAAAAGCTTCGATGAAAGAATGACGTCTTTGGCGCGCCGAGCAGAAGTGAGTAAGGAGTGCCTCGAAAGTGTTCAAAAGTTGATGAATCTGACAAGGGAGAAACCGTCTTCCAAGCATGGGAAAAACGCCACCTCGAAGACCTCAAGGATTTGGCTGGGGTAGGCAGGCAAAATGCGTGAGTTTTTTTATGCATTTAAAAATCTTTATAACATTCCATCGTCACACTCGATACAACAGTATTCTTGCGAAGTTGGAAGATCTTGGTAAGGCATCGTCAAAGTTTTAGAGGTATGCAAATTGATTGCGCTTGTAGGATGGAAGGAATCTGAGATTATCGAAATGTATGGTGGGGGATTTCCTGCCGACCTTGCTGGATTTTGGGTAAGAAGGAAGCTCACGGACGCGGGTGCGCTTCATATCTTATCTTTCATGGCACGTAATGTGCGCTAACTTTTTTTTTCGATCTGTAGATTGGAGGAAGATCAGACCAAAGATTTTAAGTCAATTAAAGGCCAAGAGAAAACAAGCCATTGAGAAAAAGATACGTATGCATTTTCCGAATCGATTGCAAAAGTTCAGGGAAAAATTCGATGAATGGACCAAGACCCAAACAATGTCCTCAATCTTCCTGCCCCACCCTCATGATATTGTCGTCGTGGAACCCTTTGGGTCTATCGTGTTTGATTCGTATGGCGAAACGGCCGAATTCAAGCTAGATGACATCGATCGTCTCGCAAAAGAGTGGATTGAATCTAGGAATAAGTTTATATTCTCCTTGCTACCTCAAAACCTTCAAGAACGGTATCGAACGACCGATTTTTTATCAGGGGAACCACTTTCAAGACTTGTTTTCCTAAGACGAGGAAACCGCTTACGTCTTCGTAAACTCTTGGAAGGACAATACTTTTACTACAAGCGATCAGATCTTCAACCTGCAGACCTCAAAATTTTTCAAATGCTGCCAGACCCATCACCATGGAATTGGAGCAGAGAACTTTTGGAGTTCGGTTACGAATTTACAGGAGTCTTTGGATCAACCGACCACTGGTAAAGCCGTCAAAACGTTCTGTCGGATACTTATGCAGTCCGTCTTGATATCGAATTCTAATTCATACATTTTTCCTTCCCATACTCCAGTTCCAATGCTTTACTCAAACCGACGTCTTTTTCGATTTTGGTTTCCTTGTCGAGCTTGTCTGGTCAGCAGAGCAATCTAGGAGGCGATTAAACAGTGAAGAATATATATTGCATGCGAGATGTAGACTTAAGTCGTCATGAAACTCTTAAGACCGACATCTACTTATGTTAGGCGAAAGCTCGAGAGTGAGTATATTGAGTTTTCAGAGCGGGGCCCGATTGCGTTGGGCGGGCAAGACCTATCCACTGTGTCGGGTCTTGTCTGGCTTCGCTGGCTGAGCAAACGAGCTCGAGTGATTAATTTGCTGAATGGAAGGGTGTGATTGAGCAAATAAGTGAGGCAGAGGCCTTGGTTTCCCGGCTTACGGCCACAACGACCAACGGATTATGCGCCGTCTCCGACTCCCTTACAAACGATACGCAGCTTACGAGGATGCTCTACCACAACATATTGTTATACCGGTTACTGATCGTAGCGGCGCTCACGCACCGGTCCCCGACTCTCTATGCTTGATTTAATAACTTAATTGCAGATGCCAGCTCAAAGAACGTCAAGTTAGAGCTCGCTCTCCTTAGAGTGCTGCTACAATTTTGGTTGCGTGAAAGCATGAAGGCACTGTAAGTCTATGCCAGTGCCTATAGGATTTTTTTTACTCAGTTGGCAAGTGATAAGTCACATATATTCAGTAAGTGTAGGGCGGCTCAGAGAGTATAACACACCAGGGCAAATCAGCGTTGTGCCGTTCATGCACCGTCTATGAACCGCTTTTCAGCGGTTCATAGACGGTGCATGAACGGGCCGGAACGGCGCTGATATGTGCATAAACCGCTGATGGGAGCTGTGATAACTCATGGCTCCGCGGCTTGATCAGTAAATTCGAGGATTGGAGCAGGTAGACTATTGAAAAATAGTCACCAACGATCAGATTTACCTGGAAATAGCACTTAGATAGGTTAATAAATGCTTCAACATTACTTGGTTAGTCTTGGTGTGCGAAACAGTCAAGCACGAAGATATACAGACACTTGGCTGCAAGGCCTTCTTTACTTTTCGATACTCTCCCGGCGTGTCTGCAATAACAGCAGCAACCCTTCCTTTATATTCGAACTCAATCATATGAATAATTAACACCCTCCAGAATTTTCAAAAATACCTCAGCTGAGCGCATTCACGAGATGTATTGTGTAAGTATTTAAAATGTGTTATCCTCTTTTAAATTGTAGTGGTAATAGTCCCACCACTATCCGCGCTCTGATCTCAGCTCTAGAGACTCTAAAATAAAGGACTTGTCCCGCCATGCACTTGCGCGAAGCGGCCTGAAACCTAAGTTACATAATATTCGCTTATGCAACCGACCCATAGAGATCTTCTCACGCATGCCATCACTTTGTGGAGCTTTTTTTCCCACGTGCGTTGCAAAAAGCAGGGTTTGATGCACGTTTCGTTCCAACAGAACCCTCCCTTGCTTTGCAAGAGTCGGGGATCGCAGAATGCATCACAAAATCATTCAAGACTTTATTAGATTCAAAAAATAGGATATGACATAAATAAAACGAGAGTATGAGGGGTCATTCTGATAACCCCAAGCCCAAAAATTATAAAGACTCCAAGAATGTAAATCGAAATCCAGGGTATGATAAATCGAGAATTAGGGTATGATCATTGATGTTGGTATTCTCAAATGAATGTGCGCGCCATTGACAACCCCCAGTCCAAAACATAAAGTCCCAAGGAAAAAGAAGGAACAGAAAAAATAGACGTCGTCTCGTGAGCGAGATGTCCCAGAAAAATCCCAAAAGAAAAAAGATCTCAAGAACGATCTCAGAAAGGACAAGCGAGATAAAGGAAAGAAAATAGGGAGAGTCTAAAGGGTTTACCAAAACCTCGTCCGCCAAGGTTCAACACCAGCCGCAAACCTCATCAAAACCACATTAGCCGTCAAACTCGAAAACCCATTCCCAACAAACAATTCAGCACGTTGGCCAACATACATATCCATAGCTTGAGCAACATATTTTGTTTCCCAACCCCATTCAAGATCTCGACTCGTTGAGACTTCATCCCAATCCCACACGAAATCGTAGTCGAAACCAGAATCCACGCTCGAGGAATGGGAAGTGACCGAAGAAAGACGCGCATCGCCGTACAGCCCCTCCTTGAGTTCTTGAAGAAATTCAAGATCGCCGTTTGTCATGATATACACCTTCCTTAACATCTTCTTCACTCTCATTTCCTCAGCATTTGTCATCCATCCTCTCGGTATCCACCATCTCTTTGCTAGTTCAATTTCCAGTCTAGTCCTTCTCCATTCTTTCACAGCTCTAACAACCCTCCGTCTCACTGCGTCGACATCCGGGAAACATTTTTCTCTATACCTGTCCTTTATCTCTTGTTCGCTCAATTGTGCCAATAGTGTGTTGTTTTCAGCAAAGAAACGATCGGGGAGGGATGGGAGTGTGTTGAATCCAGTGTAGGTTGACCGCCATTGGGCAAGACCATCACAGTGTTGTATGAAGTCACCCCGGCGTAGATGTAAAGCGAGAAGCGGCAACGGTTTGGTTTGTGCCGGCGATGGGGTCGGTGGAAGTGATGCCATGTGAGCGGAATCATTATAAATAGAAAGAATGGAAGGAAATAAAATTTGCGAGAGACTTCTTTCACGATGAGAGGAAAAATGATCTTGATTCTGGCGGAAGGCGTGGTTGACTAATGGTGACCATGAGAAATCTTTCACAATGGGTGAATTCAACAGCGTCGGGACGATATCATGTAGCTGCGTAGATCCAAAAAGCCTGATGATGGATGTCAAAATGAATTATAAATATAGATTCGGAAGTAGCGACAATTACCAGATATCAAAAACCTGAGGCGTATCTATTTCGATTTCAACACAGCGATCTTCGATGTTTTTTAGTTTCTCGATCCATACATTCATCATTTCTAGTGCCGATGGATCGGCAGTAAGAGTATTTTTGACCTCGTCCGAGTGAATGATATAAGGTTTTGGACAGACATGATTGTAGTAGCGTCGCGAGACCGCCCGGGGATGCGTAAGTGCCGTCGTTGAGTTCGTGTACGGAAGCCCGATGATAGGACCAGCTACGAGAGCGGAGAGAGGGATTTGGGATGGAATAATCCTTCCGTTAAAATCGGAGTATTCTCCTTCACGGTTCCACGTGTAGTTATCAAACACAAACCTGAAAACAATCTTCATCACAAGCACGAGTGAGAACTGAAAATGACACTAACGTTCGACCGGAAGCATATGCTAAGTGTGCTTCTAGGATCATCGATTGCATGATGTTACCCCAACCTGCACCCCACGCATGATTGGCAAAAAACACAAATCTAGCATCTGAGCCCTCTGAAGGTAGTGAGTAGTCATGCTGCGGCAGAGCATCCTCATATGCTGTATATTCGTGGTAAAGAGGTGGTAGTGTAGTAACGGCGCCCTCCGACGTCGAGAGTGGTGGCAAGTCACGAGGAATGGGATACGTCGGGTACTCTAATGACTGGTTTGAAAATGGGCTGGTATGCTGAGTCCGGAAGTCTGGAGTGTGTGAGATGATAAATGTGAAGGAAGCGAATGTGAGGAGAATAAGAGCTACAAAACGAGCAATCCTACGCGAAGAAAGTACCCGTAGATAGCTGGGGATTGTCGACGATTTTTCTAGGCCGCCGCTGTGTGTCGGGAGGAGAGAATAAGAGTAGTTCGGACTGGCCATGGCCTAGATGCTGGTCAGGAAGCAAAATGGGAGCTGAGCCGACTTTGGTGGGGCACTATTTACTCGACTAGTGACGTAATGGAAGAAATAAACCTCGGAATCTTACCGCATTTGGCACATTAATAGTTTCCCACCGGCCGATCAACCCAGCACGTCTATCCGGAGAATCAATCATCTGTGGGATTGACCCGTACAGTGCTGGAACAAGAAACCATTTCTACTCCTAGTACCTGCAACTATGCCCGAGGGGTCGAGAGGTCAAACTGCTGGACGTTCAGCGCCTCGGCGATATCCTTACGGGGATAATTTTCAACAGTCTCCACTGAAACGGCATGGAAGATGATAACAATAGTAACCCACTCCATGTTGCCCACTGTCATCTCACGACTAACGTATTGTCGTAATACACCCTGATACTCCAAATTTTCACTTCGAAACCCATCTTTGGTTTCAATAGTCTGTGCTTCATGTTTCGTGGAGCTCGGATCTGACTGCGGTCAGAGCCCGGAATAACATAGTAGACCAAGGAGCACATAACTGTACCGCTGATGATTTTATATCCAAGTAGACACTTCAACGTGGCCATGACAGATCATACATCATGAATGAACAAGGGACCACCCCATTTTTTATATATAGCCAGGGGGTAAGCTAGCTTCTCTCTCGCACGAGAACTGACATTTGAGGCTGTATCTCTGAACGGTAAACGTGGGTTGCAATTGAGACTTTGAGTAGCTATGTCTGCTTCCCCCATGCTTTTATTCGAAAAATTTTCAATACTAGAAAATGATGACTCCAAGAGCGCAGCAACACTACGATGTGTCGGACACAACGGTGTACACAGTTGTAACGTAAACCTAATCATTAGCAACCGTGTCGCAACCGTGACGTTCGTCAGGAGATTGACTGGGAAAGAGTACTGCGTCGGTTACGTTAGTGAGGAGCTATAACTTGTGGAGTAAATTAGACGAGTGTATTTATACGTAGGCCTGCTTGTTCTCACCACGATCGGGGCAAGGGCATTACAACGATTTGACGACGATGAAGGCGACGATTGGTAGAGCCGTTCGAATGCCTAATATGATTCTAACGGACGATAACAAGAATGTCATGACGATGCGATGCGATAGTACACTCACTTCTTGCCATAATATATACCGGGCGGACCTCTCCATAATGAGGACGCGTAACCTCTTACTCGCCCAAGACAGATGTAACAGATCAAAAAAATTGAGTTGTCGAAATACCTCGTGTAGCGTATCGATAGGCATTTCGGTCATAAGCTTGAGTTTTCCGCGTCGGCCTGCAACATATCTGCTCGGTCTATCCGATCTTCCAACGTGAACTTATACTGCGTCCGCATCTTCACTAGGCACCGTTCTTTCATCAATCTATCTGAGCCTTGACATGGGTGTTGTCACACGTAGCTGTGGTTGTTACCTTGGCTTCCCCTGAGGATTAATGAACTTTTCCGAAACGACGAAGAGGAGTGGACATGACTGCCGCAGTTCAAGCTTTCAAGGACAGGGCGTGGTAAAGTATGACAACACCGTCTGATGTAAATCCCATTTGCCTGTACAGGATCATCAGCGTGTACAATGAAGTGCCCTATAGGTGCAGCTGTCTACTTACTATAGGGAGAAGAAAATGATCCCCTCATCTAAACAAGTCATATTACAGAATTTACAGCGAACTCGGCAAAATTGACCCTACAAACAGCGCAACACCAACAACCAACACGAGTATATAATAAACAAGATATCCTCCAAACCAATTATGCGCCATCGATAGCGAAAACAATGAATTTGCTACCCCAGGTCCAATACCCCGGGTCACACTGACAACCACCTGTACAAAACACATAACATAAATCAATTTGTAAGTAGCTTTTGGTATTTCGAGAAATCAAGGCAACGAACGAACCTGACACAATCCATTCGTGGCACCAACGGATGCTTTATTCGGGGAAGCAGCAGCAATGAAGATGAAAATGGCACCTGGATTTATGTTTTAATTCGACTCCGGAATAAAGTCGTATCATCAGCGATAGGACACGCACTGTATGCAAAGCTCGGAAGCATCGACAATGTAACTTGAGTAAACACGACGGCCCAGACGATAGGCCTCAGTCCTTGTTTACTAGCCAGATAGTTGATGACCGGGAAGAGGAGGAACAAAGGGATACAAGCAGCGATGCCCGTCATGAAAATCCTCTTCGAGCCCCAACGGTCGTGTATTCTAGCAAAGAAAAATACCTGAACGACTCCATTAAGGACCCCAAAGAACGACAAGATATCTCCAATGGTAGATGGAGGAAGGCCAAGTCCACCCAGTTCGATGGGCGTTGACAGGAAAAGAGGTTGAATCGCTCTAAAAGAAATATCCACCAGAGCCAAGAAAGCGTAGTTGGACGCAGCGATGATAACTCGAAATACCAATAATGATTTCAAAGGGAGAGGTTTGTCTATGGTTTCGCTCAGAACTGTCTCGGTACTTTGGTTGGGCCGATTTTTTCTCGCTGATTTGAAAACGAGTTCTCTGAATGTCATTGGTTGCTGGACTGTCTCTTTCAAATATAGGTAAGCGATAAGCCAAGCACAAGCAGAGTATGTTGCCGGGACAGCACAAGGAAGGAAATAAGGGTGCTTCTTTAGGAAGGAACTGTGGCCGAATACAGAGGGGAATCGTTCCGCAGGATGCGATAATGCCCCTCCAATAAAAGGACCCAACTAACAATCATATTAAGTCACAGAATCAAGAGTAGGACCACTACTTACAGTTCCGCCAGAGGCCCAGGCAAGTGGGGTGTAGGCGTACGCCTGGAACAGCTTTTGAGGTCAAATTTTCGGTACAGACGGCATTACTTACCTGGGCAATGTTCGTCGAATCTGTAAGTTCTGCCATCATGCTAAGGGGAACTATTCTGAGTTTCCATTTCCATCGCGACACCAAAAGCACCAACCTTTTAATGACCGCAATGTTCCCATCTGTAAGTTGGTCGAGAAGATGATTATTGGTGAAATGAGCAATTACAATGATCAGTACGAGACACACGTACTGACTGCTCCATTGGAGGCTCGGCTAATAAGAGAATATAAAATATGTACCTCTCTGATGGATACGGTTTGGAAGATTACCTGATCACTACTCCAAGAAAAGTGGTTGACAAGCCGAAGCAAAACATCGATAAGGAGAGGCCGAATAAGCCTATTAGTATGGTTGGTTTACGGCCGACTCTGTCAGAAAGTTGACTCCAGTATAGGACCGTCCATGCTTGGGTAAAGAAGAATAGAGAATGCTAATCACCGAGTACTCAGGTTAACGGTTGACCTTACAGGTAAGAAACTTAGCTCACCATTGTTCCAACGTAGTATCCAACCTTAGTTTCATCTCCACCAGTAATTCCAAGATCTCGAATGAGCTGGATGTCATATGGGTCAATTGTTATTCAACCAAACCACGATTCTGCTCACCTGTGGAGCGAACGGAGATATGACTTGGGAGGTCATTGATTCTCCGAGCTGCAAAAGGATTACAAGGGAAAATTGGAACCATGGTAAGGGCGTCTTTTGCCGAGGTGGCTGGTCCTGTAATAAAGGTGTTGCTTCATCTGTTGGTTGAATACTCGTCATAGTCTTCACGTTGTTTCAGGTGCCTCGGATGCGTGCTAGGCTCGTATCGATGACGAGGAGGATATGGAGGCCGGAGGAGACAGGCCTGCTTAGGAAACGAAAAAGTAAGAACAGAAAGGAAGGCCAGGGATGGGATCAACCGAAAAAAGTTGACTGCAATCATATAGGTCGGCGAGCGCATCACCAGGCATCAAGTCAATTGACTCAACTCGGACTTGATGGCCGTTATTTGCGAAGGGCTGATAGAAGCTGATAGATTACCGTGATCAGTGATCACTTTGCCTATCAGCTGATCTGAAAATGAACTTTTCACATGAGTGATGCTAACCCTGATTCGTAAATCGAGAAGGACGTGAACGGTATGATTGACATGAACGTAATACTGTACTACCAAGAGGATCTAAAATAAAGGAGCAAACTGATCTACAATTACGGAGTTTGTATCCAAAGAGTATGGATTCCCCTGAAGCACCCAGTCATTCGAAAACAGGTCCTCCCTGTAATTAGCGGTGGTATGATCTGGTGTCTCATAGAGAATGAGGCAACTTCGACCCCACAAAAAGCGCAACTCCAACAACCATTACGAATATATAGTAAACAAAATATCCACCAAACCAACCATGGGCTATCGACAGCGAAAATAGTGAGCTTACTATCCCTGGGCCAAGGCCCCGCGCCACACAAACAGCCACCTGTAGCGAAACACATGGATGAGTAAACGAAAGTGAAGTCTGTTCGTGTTGAGGCAACAAACCTGACACAATCCGTTAGTGGCACCAACGGATGCTTTATTAGGGGTAGCAGCTGCGATAAAGATGAAGATAGCACCTTGATTTTGATTACATTTTGGTTCGGCAATGAATGGTACCAATAGACATGAACCACGCACCATATGCACAGTTCAATGGTATAGACAAGGTAGCCTGAACAAACACGGTGGCCCAGACGACAGGCGTCAGTCCTTGTGTACTCGCTAGATAGTTGATGGCCGGAAAGAAGAGGTACAAGGGGATACCAACACCGATGCCCGCCAAAAAAACTCTCTTCGGACCCCAACGATCATTTATTCTCGCGAAGAAGAATACTTGAAAGATTCCATGGATTATACCGAAGAACGACAGGATGCTCCCGATGGTAGATGGAGGAAGGCCAAGACCACCCAGTGCAATGGGCGTTGACAAGAAAAGCGGTTGAACCACTCGGAAAGAGATATCCACCAACGACAGAAAAACGTAGTTAAATCCTGCCACAACTACCCTAGTCACCAACAGTGACTTTAGTGGTAAAGGTCTATTAGTATTTTCAGTAATGATTGTGTCCGGGTTTGTGCTTGGTCGAGATTTGTTCGCTGATTTAAAAACAAGTTCTCGGATTGAAATTGGCTGCTGGACCGTCTCTTTCAGAAATAGGTACGCGATAAGCCATGCGCAAGCAGAGTAAGTTGCTGGGACAGCACAAGGAAGGAAATAAGGGTGCTTCTTCAGAAAGGCATTGTCCCCAAATATGGAGGGAAAACGTTCGGCAGGGCGTGCCAGTAACCCTCCAATGAAAGGACCCAACTATGAATCTTAAAGGTCAAAAAAAAAGTTCAGGAGTGGGCCAATGCTTACAGTTGCGCCTGAGGCCCATGCAAGTGAGTTGTATGCGAACGCCTAGAACACCGAATCAGGTCACCAAATTCGACGAAAGCGACACTCTTTACCTGGGCTATATTCGTCGAGTCCGTAAGTTCAGTGACCATGCTAAGCGAATTCAACTCAGCGCCCTGCCCCATCATATATCAAAGACAGAAACCTTTTCATGACCGCAATATTTCCATCTTTTAGCGAGAAAGTCAATTGATGAAACAGGAATGTATAGAAATAACAGAAAGACCTACTAAGTGCTCCATTTGAGGCTCGGCTATCGAGATAGTATGAGTAAGAATTTCTCTGGGGGTGTTCCTTTCAAAAGATTACCTGAAAATCACGCCCAGGAAGGTCGTTGACAAGCCGAAATAATACATGGATATGGAAAGACCGAACGTGCCAATCAAAATGGCTGGCTTACGACCAATCTTGTCAGACAGTTGACTCCAATGTAGAACCGTACAGGCTTCGGTAAGAAAGAAGACAGAATACTAATCATCGGGTGTTCGAGTCAATGTTTGGCGTCATAGGTAGTAAAAAAACCAGCTGACCAACATTCCCACATAGTATCCAACCTTAGTTTCATCTCCGCCAGCAACTCCCAAATCCCGAATGAGCTGAATGCCTCGAATTAAACCGATTATTCAATCCGTCTATAATCATGCTTACCTGTGGGGCGAACGGAGATATGACTTGGGAAGTCATCGATTCACCGAGCTGCAAAAGGACTACGAGGGACATTTGGAACCGTGGCAAGGGTGTCTTTTTCCAGGGCTGGACTTGTAATAGAGGCGTTTCTTCATCTGTTGCACGAGTATTCGTCGTATCCATCGTGTCGTCTCGCCTATTAAACCATTTCATGAATAACCTAGGGATTGAATCAATGAGGCCCGAGGAAAACATGCCTTTTTGCAGAACGGTCAGAACCGCAAGGAAGGAGTTCGCGTGAAAAGAACGTCCTCAACCACAATCATCATTTAGCTCGGCCGGTTGAATCAACTTGGTGATGGTGATACGTAACAGAAGAAAAGTTTCGTGTTAAGAGAGCGTCTGGCCGTTACTTGCGAAGGGATGATAGGGCGGCTCGTGAACGTTTGAACACTTTCCCTATCAGCTGACCTGAAAATGAACTTTTCACATGAGTAATGCTAATCTGATTCGTAAGTTAATCGAGAAGGACGCGAACGGTATGATTGACATCAACGTAATATCTAAGTACGGAGCAAACAGGTTTACAATTACGGAGTTCGAGTTAAAAATGCGGGATTCATCCTCTAATGCAACCGTAGATGCTACTACTCGAAAACAGGGGTTCAAACAGTTCTTCAACTCTGCGAAGTAGCGTGGTATGATCCGATGTCTCATAGAGAATGAGGCAACGTTGACCCCACAAAGAGCGCAACTCCAACAGCCATTACGAATATATAGTAAACAAGATATCCACCAAACCAATCATGGGCCATCGACAACGAAAATAGTGAACTTACTATCCCTGGGCCAAGACCCCGCGCCACACTAACAGCCACCTGTAGCGAGAAACACATGAATTAGTAAACGAAAATGAAGTCATTCGCGCTGAGACAACAAACCTGACATAATCCGTTAGTTGCACCAACGGATGCCCTATTGGGAGAAGCAGCAGCGATAAAAATGAAGATAGAACCTTGATTATATCTTCGCTCGGCAATGAATGGCATCATCAGACATGAACCACGCACTATATGCACAGTTCGGTAGCATCGACAATGTGACCTGAACAATCACAGCGGCCCAGACGATGGGTGTCATTCCTTGTGTACTCGCTAGATAGTTGATGATCGGAAAGAGGAGGTACAAAGGGATACAAACCCCGATGCCTGCCAAAAAGACTCTCTTCGGACCCCAACGGTCATTTATTTTCGCGAAGAAGAATACTTGAAAGACTCCATTGATTATACCGAAAAATGACAGGATATTCCCAATGGTAGATGGAGGAAGGCCAAGCCCACCCAGTTCAATGGGTGTTGACAAGAAAAGCGGCTGAACCGCACGGAAAGAGATATCCACCAAAGCCAAGAAAGCGTAGTTCGATCCTGCTACGACCACCTTAGTCACCAACAGTGACTTTAGTGGTAGAGGTCTATTAGTATCTTCAGTGATGATTGTCTCCAGGTTTGGGCTGGGTCGAGTTTTGTTCGCCGATTTAAAAACGAGTTCTCGGATTGAAATTGGCTGCTGGACCGTCTCTTTTAGAAATAGGTAGGCGATAAGCCATGCGCAAGCGGAGTACGTTGCTGGGACAGCACAAGGAAGGAAATAAGGGTGCTTCTTCAGGAAGGCATTGTCGCCAAATATGGAGGGAAACTGTTCGGCAGGGCGTGCCAGTAACCCTCCAACGAAAGGACCCAACTGTGAATCATATTGTCAAGAAATAGCTTAGGAGTGGGCCAATGCTTACAGTTCCGCCTGAGGCCCATGCAAGTGAGTTGTACGCGAACGCCTATAACAGTGAACCAGGTCATCATATTTGACGAAAACAGCTTTTACCTGGGCTATATTCGTCGAGTCTGTAAGTTCTGCGACCACGCTAAGCGAACTCGATTGAGCACCCGAGCTCATCTTGATATCAGAGACTCAAACCTTTTCATGACCGCAGTATTTCCATCTGTTTATTGGAGAAAGTAAACTCGTGAACGCATAATAATAACAGAAAGACCTACTAAGTGCTCCATTTGAGGCTCGGCTATCGAGGTAGTATGAGTATGTATATCTGGGAGTATTATTATTCAAAAGATTACCTGAGTATCACGCCCAGGAAGGTCGTTGACAAGCCGAAGTAATACATGGATATGGAGAGACCGAACGTGCCAATTAGAATGGCTGGCTTACGACCGACCTTGTCAGAAAGTCGACTCCAATGTAGGACCGTAAAGGCTTGGGTGAGAAAGAAAATGGAGTACTAGACATCGGGTGTTCGAGTCAAAGGTTGGCGTCACAGGTAAGAAAACTAGCATACCATCATTCCCACATAGTATCCAACCTTAGTCTCGTCTCCTCCAGCAACTCCCAGATCCCGAATGAGCTGAATTCTTAGGGATAAACCATTATTCGATCCGTTCATAATCATGCTCACCTGTGGGGCGAACGGAGATATGACTTGAGCAGTCATTGATTCACCCATCTGCAAAAGGATTACGAGCCACAATTGGAACCATGGCAAGGGTGTCTTTTTCCGGGGCTGGTCTTGTAATAGAGGCGTTTCTTCATCTGTTGCATGAATACTCGTCATAGTCATCAGTGTCGTCTCGCCTGATGATTCAGGGGCCTTGACGGTCTGGGGTTTAATTCAGTGAGGGTAAATTAGAGCCTGAGGGAAACATGCCTTTTGGTAGAAAAGACTGTCAAGACTGTAAGGAAGGAGGAGTTCACGAGAGAAGGCCCCTTAACCACAATCATTTAGGTCTGCCGGTTGACTCAACTCGACGGCGATACGTAAGCCATTTCCTAGTCAAATGCTGAACAAAATGGCAGGAAAGAAATCTCGTGATTTTGAAAATCAGTCTGGTGACTCGTGGTCAGATATTGCCGAAACAAGGGCTCAATGAAAATGTAAGCGCGACGGTGTGACGTCGTACTCCGTTAGCCTCGGAGAGATATTCGTAGCTTGAGATCAAAAGCTAATTTATATTTGAGATCCAGAAATCCGAGCCTGGGGACACATTGGGGACACAGAGGACGGGTTACAAGGGCCTCATACAACGGGTCCTACTTCCTCTGATCCGTTAAATACGACGCCACCCCAGACTGACAATAATCCTTTCCGGCAAAATGAGGGATCTTACGATGCCGTGCTCTCCCAACGTAGCGATGTTAACGATGCTCTTATCTCTTCGTGTGAGATGCAACAGTAGTTTCCAGCTATAGTCCAACGATTCATTGTCCCTAGTGGCCTTCGATTATGCTACGCTGGATGAAGCCGAGTAGGACATCGAATAGTCCATTTCGTGGTTAATGTAAGGCAGAGCTCGTCCAGGAAGCAAGACCGAGCAGAGGTGGGTCATGTCAAGGCAATGTTGGCTTCCTTCTGGGGTCCTTCGAATCAAGTGTTTCCAAGAGTCTAGTCACATCCGTCTTAAACTCTTCCTATACAACAAAGCACTCAACTCAGCGATCCCTCGAAAGGCAAAATGTACACTTACGTTATCCTTAAACTCTCGAATCAGACCTTCAACCTGTCGCCACGCCCATGAAAACTTGGTCATCATCCTGTCTTGTTTTACAGCATCGGCGTCCAAGAATGTTGCTACTCTGATTTGTATATCGCGTGGTTTACTCCTAAATTCTTCCAATGTCAAAGGAAACGCTGCGTCTTTTTGACGACGCTCCTCTTCGAGCCGTTCCTCGATGGTAGCTTTCTGGCGATAAAGGGATGCGAGATGCGATGTCTGATTGAATATAGTGGTTGTTACGTGTGAAGAGACGGAGTAAATATAGTGTTGATCTGTGGAGGCCACCGGCTAAAAGGGTGATTAGCTGTGATTCAGACAAATAATAAGGGCATACGTCGCGTTTCTCAAACCACTCCACCCATCTGCCACGTCCATCTGATTGTTTATAGTCCTCCCTTGATTCTCTTCTTAATCTCTGGTCATCCAGATATTCCTCAGCATGAGCGGTATACAGCCGCTCTAAATCATTCTTGAAGTCCTCTTTTGCGGTGGCAATACGATCCTTAACCGAGGTTAAATCGTCTTTTCGAAGGTCTTCCTCCATTTCCTGGAAACTTAAATTTATTGTCATGTCATTACCACGCGGGAACAATCATGTTCACAAGTTCGCGCTGACCTGGGTATAGGACGATCCTTCTGTGTCAGGATGAACATGGCTGCGCGGTGCTTTTGGAGGGCGCGAAATCGTTCATGTTCCCCGGCGAGATCCTGTGGTAGGCCTCTGACTGGATAACCTGTTGACATGATGGCGCAAGTAGAGCTGCTTATGAAATCAAGTATGTTCGGTCCGGAGTCCAATTCAATATTTTCCACGGCGTACTACAACCTTTGACAAAAACTTGCACACAGGTACCGAGTGTCACTCATCCAAGCTTCAAAACCATGTCTTCCGAATTTTCATCGAAGGCAGATGGAATTTGTTACATCAATAACCGGCTTTCTCAGCTCGAAGAGCAGATCCAACTGATTCTCGCTGAACGTGTTTCGTTTCTCCATCAACTGAATGACTTCCAATCCTCTGACAGTATCTTTCCCGACGAGATCTTATCCGCTATCTTCGTAATGGCGTGCAAGCGCCCCGACGAGCTAGTTTCGCCTGTCGTTCTCGGAGCAGTATGCTCTCGATGGCGCAGAATTGCATGGGGTATGCCCTCCCTCTGGTCATCTCTAGGACCCATTCCTCCATGCCGCCCAATCCGACACGTGGATGTGGAAATACTGAGTTTGTATTTCCAAAACACTGCACAACATCCAATAGACCTCGACCTTCGCCTTGACTGCTTACCTCCTAAACGACGAGACTCGAAGGAGTTTCTCTATGTCATTTTTGAGGAGAATCCGTCCAAAGTGCAAAAACTCACTTTCTCCACTTCTAATTCAATCGCCACCTTCAACATGGTAGAGCGGGCTATCAAATTTTCTAATCTTCCATGCCTCTCTACGATTTCTTTCGTAGCAAGGAAAATTGGACACAATGTTCGTCCTACACCCTTACTACCAAACCTCTTTCGTTCTGCGATAAACGTTCGCACCTTGTCATTCGACTCGTACCAACTTTCCTACATGTGGGCGATATCCTGGAGTTCCATCACCGTGCTCCGATTGCGGAATATTGCCATTGATCAATGCGTACACATCCTTTCAATCTGTTCAAAGATGGTGGAATTTCATTGCTCGTTACCGGGTCCAGCCCCGGATGGGTTTCGGCCCCCCTCTCTCCCTGTAAAAGAACTCAAGAACCTGGAGATCTTTGATGTTAATCTAGATAGAGCGAAGTACATCGATGGATATCTGGTCAACGCCAATTCTCAGTGGGTATCTTGCCTTTTGGCGCATTTCCGGTTCCCCAACTTGAAGCACATGGGATGGGGAGAAATATCGACATCACCGGACACTTATGCATCGTTCCTCGGCGTTATGCAGTCTCTGATAACCTTCAAATGCACATCATTCCATCGTTCCTGTCATATAGGACGAATTTTACAGCTCCTGAGCTCCACTGTCAGAAGAGTAGATTTGCCGCACCTCACATACAACCCAGAGAATAATCTTCATACTTTGAAGGCTATTGTGGCGAATTTTATAGTGCCCGAATCTCAGGGCACGAGGAACCTGGAGCTTATCTTCCCTGATACCCCGTTCGGCTCAGGTTTATGCACAACTCTAGAGAACTTTCGCAAAATGGGTCTGAATTTGAAGATCAGTTCTACGGCGTATGACGTCTATCAATCTGCTTGATTGGTTCATTTGTCGAGTATGAGTAATCGTCCCATTTCCATATGTCATGTCATAATTCTTTGTCTAAGAAGAATAAGGCTTTTGCCCAATAAATACCGAGTACTCGTAGTAAGTACCTGGCGTGGCTTCGCATTGGGCCTTGAGATCATCCAGCATAGCATCAAATGCCTCTTCATCGTTCACCAAACCCAAACCATCTTCATCCATAATGGGTTTTCTGAAGCCACGAAACAACTCTAAAATATTCTCCAAACCGATTCTTCCTCTTTCGCCTCCCCAAGAACCCAGAGGTAGCCGTATTTTCTCTACTAACTCAACATTCACGAACCCAGCTTGTTCCAGCCAACTCCCAAGATGTTTGACTATATCCCAAACCGCTACGCGTTTTCGACACAGTTCGTTCTTCAATGCATACGCCGTATGGTCTCGTATCATTTGTGACGGGGAAGTGAGTGTCCAGTATGGTTCTTGGAGTTGTACCCACCCTCCTGGGACGAGGACACGGTACATCTCGGATAAACTTTTTTTCCAGTGTTGCTCTTGGAGGGATCCGATGAGAAGGCGCTGGTGTATGAATGATATGTAATTATTCCATTCGTTTGGGAGAGACGTGATAGACCCGGTTTTGAAGGTGACATTGGGTGGTGTTAAAGATGGTGGGGGAAAGATACGTGATGAAATATCTATTCCTCGAAGTTGGACAGTCTCTGGAACATGTTTTGCTACAGAAGATAGCCAGTGACCTTCGTTATACTATGCATCAGAATTGATGGTTTCGCTGGCAGATAACTAACACTTACCTGAGCCTGCCCCGCTGTCAAGGATGATGTCTCCCTTCTTGAAAGTTATCGGAGGCAAGATGTACCTATTGTCGAAAAGCTCATAAAATAACTGACTTTGAAGATTCAATCTGGTAAGAACGAATGAGGGTGTGATCGAACCTATTTTGACTGAGAGTCAGCGATGATCGAAAACCTTACCGTTCTCGTTCTGTTTCATCAGAAGGAAGATAGTACGAGAATTCTGAAACTTCAGAAATATAGAATCGTCCAGAATCTCCTTCATTTCGTTGGGTAAAAACCGGCGAGGATGACCGTGACATAGCCGGAGGCCTGAGAGATAGTTTATGGAACAAAGCGAAACGACAGATGCTTGAGGGTGAGAAATCCGTTATCATCGTGTTTCAGCTATTCGCGTTGACTTACTACCAAATATACCTCGGGAGAATCTGTCTCCGTTTCTTTCAATCAATGATTGTCAGTCACATTCATTGGCTTCACCATCAACAGCAGAAGGTTATCCCATTTATCATGTGTACAGCGTTATTCAGAAGAAATAACAGACTTTCTCAACTTATATCATGAGGGCGAGAGGTTGAGAGGAGAGGAGAGAATAAGATGGGAGCTTGGACTTGGTTCGATCCCCATATCAGGAAATGGTGATGGTTCCTCCCACGAGATATTGGAAGATTCGTTTAAGACATCAAAGTACCTGAGTCGCTGAACACATGCAAATCCAATAACGATAACAACGTTTCATCAAAAATAAAGTGTCCGGGTATATTTTACATACGTTTATCCCTGCTCGCCTCCGTTACTCCCTCTGTACCATCACTAGTACTTCCGAAGTCCGTGGAGATTATATGGGATATCTCGGCCACTTGGAAAGTTGTCAATTTGCCCGTGGTCGAGTAATGCTCCTCCTCTGATCTGTTTTGTCCGACACGGATGATAATAAGGTTATACGCAATACCAATGATGGTCGTATGCTATGGGAACAAACCGCAGAGTTAGTCATTGACGTCGTTAACCCAACCTTACTACTATCTACTCAGATATCTACTCACCAGTAAACCAACCATGTGTATGGCAAAGTTATCATGGCCGAAGTAGACAAAAAAGTGTGCGATGCTAATGGCCAGGTACAATACACCAGATTCCATTAGGACGCGAATGAGGAACTGGATTTGCCTTGTCGTGCTGCTGTTCTCGCTGTCCTTTAAAAATATCCAGAGTCTTCGTATCAAGAGGCCTGAATAAAAGGAAAGTCAGCGATGAGCCCCATCTTCTGTCGTTTCGCAGTTCATTTGGCATTTAGCAACTCACCTGTGCAGTACGCACTCAACGCTATGGTCGAAGCCAAGAACGGAAGAAATACAATTCCTGGACCCACAGTCATACTGACTGTTGACCAACGATAGGGGCCATAGTTCTTATCGTGAATGTTCTTGACCTGTAGGAATAGTTGCATAATGACGCAGGTGACACCACCCAGCCAGAGGATAATTGGGAACCACATGACATGCATCTTCTTCACATAGGTGATCCAAAGGCGATACATCTAGAAACAAATGAGTATTCATTTTTCGTTGAAGATGTGTTCTGGGGAAGAACTTTCCAGAAGACTATTTGCAAGTAGGACAACAATCCCTGAGACGGTGCACTGTACAGTGCCAGAACAAACGTTAATTCAATCTACTTAGATCGTTGACTAACAAGGACTTACCCTCACAATGGCCTTCCAAGGCGGGTCTTCGTGATCGGCTAGTTGATTACCCTCTTCGACATAACTCGCCTCTGCCATGGACGTGCTCAGAGTCACCGACTGCGCAATCAACACAAGCACCGCCGTTATGTTGGTTATCGAAAGAGTATACCAATGAATATTCCTCCTGATTTTCCACCCATCGTCGGTAAAGACCAACCAGCGATTGGCAAAGGCAACAGAAATAAGATAGAAGCCGAGGAAGATTGCACCGGCGAAGGTGATCGCTATAGCCTGTGGTAGCAAGAATGGTGTCAAGTTTTTGATTCCCATGAGGCAGAACCTGAGTGACCAATTCCTGGCTCTCTTATATCATTCTATCAAATGGTTAAGTTTAACCTCTGTAAGGGGCGTGGACATAAGGGCGGGCCCGAATGACAGAACCCACGCATGTTGAAATGAGGCATTTCCTTTTGTTTTAGTACACGAACAATGTAATCCGTCGCGCCAGGCAACGTTCCGCCGAGACCATCTATCAAGTTTCAAGACTTTCATTGGTAGTTCCAGAGATTTTCCCATATTTATTTAGATGATTTGGCGTTGGGAGTTGGATCAAATTTCCAAGCATATGCATATATGAGGGGAGGGGACCTTGAAGGTGTACTTGGTACTCACTTGGTACTCTTCTTGAGCGTTCATCATGCATTCCTATGTTCATCAGCGACGTGAAGTACTTCTACCGGAAGCATTTTCTCAGGCAATTCCATGGAAAATGTATATTTGTCCGTGAAACTCCCAGACTGATACAAATCTTGAATCTTGATGAATGCCCTGCATGCGTATCAGCCTCAGTTCGTATCCATCACAAAGAAAAATGTCAGAAATGCCAGTGATAGACATAGCACAAAATAGAATATGATCTTGTCCATCTCCGCGCTCGGATTTTAGTGCATCATACTGCGACACGGTGCAGGGGAATGATCGATGAGCGCTTAGTTTGGTGAGAGCTTCTCGGAGGTGAAACCGTGTGAAAGAGCGATAAAGGCGGTACTGTGTGCTCACTTGTTGAGATCAGTTCGACAATCCCAGTTGATCTAATCAACTCACGCGATTTTTCCAGCGAATCTTCACAGGGCTTCGAGCCTCAAGATTTAAGCCATATAGACCCGACTAAAAAAAGCATTTTTTTGAAAGGATTAATCTCCGTAACATTTTCTGACACAATTGCCCTCACGTCGTGTGGCCACATACCAGATCGCGTCAAGTTCGACCCTGCCACCGAATGAACATGTCTAAAGGAAATATCTGGACGCCCAAGTCCTGACTCTGCAGTTCTAGCACTGTTGTCCACTCATTCCATCCTCCTCGTATACGGCTCAATGTTATGCCAGTGCATTGTTTGATTTAGGGAACAGAGCATGGAGAGATTTGTTTGGTGAGAGTGTTAAACAGACTTATTCGGAGCAGACAGAACTTCATAATTGTCGGTCTCGAGAGGGATGGTGATACAGACTTTGAGATGGAGGCAGTTGATATTCCATTTGACGAACAGACCGGTGAGGCTCAGTAAAAACGAGTTTGCATGTGTTTGACATGCAATTGACATGTAAATCGCATTTTGGCAAGATTTTCGCTCAGAGGATGTCATTTACGTGCGAATTATATGCGATTAGCAATTTAGCATGCAAATGACGACCCTCACTTCCTCGAGGTCGCCATGCATGCCTGGAAATGAAGAGATGTCGCATCCAAAAGGATTGTTTTTGCTCTACCTTCTTCATGGTATCCATAGAAGCCCGGGTCCAACCCCACCTATCATTCTTCTTTCGTCTACTCTAGCGATAGTGTACCACAGCTTGTGTTCGAGCGTCGCATAATAAATCTGGTTCAAAAGAAAAAAACAAAGAAAAGCAAAGTTATCGACTGTGCCCAAGTTATCTAGAGATTATAGTCCACTGGCGCCGACACCAACACGTTCGATGGCCACAAAGTTGCTTGAGGCCGTGGGAAAGTGGTTCCTTGAGCCTTCTTCGAACGAGGAAACTCGAGGGCTTGAGGATACTTTTCTCACGCCTTCATTACTTTTTGATGGAATTGCAAGAGTGTGAAGGTCTGCCACCAACACGAGTAAAACGAAGGGCGGCAGCAGAGCGTGATCTTTGTGAGCTGCGTCACGAGTCACGAAGGTAACGCCCTCTTACCTTCGGACTCCTACGACGGACAGCAGCTCAACAGCCTGCCGCCTCTTTTTTCGAAGAATAAACACGTTTACTCTTATTCACGAGCAACACTCCTTTCATTAAGAGAGCTCACCTCACAACCAGCGTGACCCCAAGCAGACATGGACCCCCCCAACTATGCAGAAGGTCAATTCGAGCAACTCAGGCTCAATCTCGCACAGGCGATGGGCCTCACGGAGCAAGAAGCAGTTGCCCAGCTCACAACACTGTGGAGACAGCGCAATCCCCCCGCACAACAAAACGGCCCACCTGCTGCCCCACCTCAGCCTCCCAACAACCTGCCTGCGCCAGCAGCGCCCCCTAATCTGGCGGTCCCCGCAGAAAGAAAGAAAGGTGTCCCAGAGATTCAAGAAAACGTATACCAGTCCACCTCCCGAATCCCTGATCCTTCCGACCACGCGCTCCGAAGGCTACGAAACTACGAATATGTTGAATTGTGGTACTTCACTCCTAAGGGCTGTGAAGTAGCTGCCTCGCACGCCGTCACCTTGGAAGCCGATACCTTCACCATCACCAAGGCTGACTCCAACCTCACGCTCCTCCCGTCCCGCACATCTGCTGTTCCGAAAGGACACATCATCCAGGACCAACATCTGTCGTTCTCCGACATGTCGATCGCCAAAAATAATCTCATCCCCCACATGACAAAATGTCACTGGCCGCCCCAGCTCGTCCAGAAGTTCATGGATTTCTTCATCAACCTAGAGACACACCCAATCCGCAGTCAACCACAAGGAGAGCAAGCCCTTTTGATTTATCAAGCTGAGGCTCGTCGAGACTGGTATAGGGATTTCGCAGCCAGCAAAGATAACAAAACTTTCGACATAGCAGGCATAGTCGAAAGCCGCTTGAGACAGATAGCCGACGATATCAGAATATCTACTTATAACCAACTGATCGCGGGTATGTCCATTTAATTATCACCCACATGCCGTTTGCTCACCTATTTCTCCTTCGCCTCTATTGACTCGCGAATTCCTTCCTCCTTTTCTTACCTTCCCATCCCTCCCCGGCCCCCCTCCCCTTTCCCCTTGCCCTGGTGCTCTGATGCGTGCCTCACCCCGGCTCGCCCCTCCCCTTCTTTTGAATCACATAACCACTTAATATGACCCCACCTGCTGCCCCCCCCCCCTTTTGCCATGGCCCCCGTTCTTTTGCCACGGCCCCTGTTCTTTTGCCACGGCCCCCGTTCTTTTGCCACGGCCCCCGCCTCCCCGGCACGGCACTTTGTCCCACAGGACATGACTCGGGCAGCAGACCCCAGCTCGTCATCCAGCCAGCACCGCAGCAGGCACTCGATACGACGCTACCGCTCCCCCTCCCACTCCCCCCCCTCGCAAGCGCTCCAGGCGCCAGCGCAGCCCCTCTCCTCACTCCCCTGACAACAACGACAGAAAGGCTCGAAAGAGGAAGTCCTTTCGGACCTCCTCGGCCTCTCCCCACCGAAAACCTGCCCCACTCTCTGTCTGCCCCACCTGCCTCGGCCGCAATCCTCACGCTGTCGCGCATTGCAAAGCCACCCGCCGCTGGGATGGGCTCGATTCGAACAGATGCACCAGAACCGACAAAGGGCACCTCAAGGACCCAGACGGCATCATCCTGTGCACAGATTGGCAAAAGCCGCGCAGCTGCAGCGACACCTCAGTTGGCCACGCACCCAAGCACCAATGCTCCGGCTGTGGCAATCGGGATCACGGAGCTCAAAGCTGCCCTCGAGCTCAGAAAGCTTAAGCCCCACATGCCTTATCATGCCTCCGAATGGGAGATTTTACTCGAAGCAGCCGGCTTCACATCGAGATACCCCGAACTTTTAGAGATGTTCCATAACGGTTTCCAAGCTGGAGTACCAGCAATTACTACAACTCACAATCCTACTAATGCCTCGTCTGTGCACGAGTATCTTAATGAATTTGTTAATGTGATTAATGCAGAATTTAATAAAGGCAGATATATTGGCCCCACCTCCAAAGAACAATTAATAAATATCTTAGGCCCCTTTCAGTCCTCCCCGATCAGCATCATCCCTAAAGCAAACAAGCCAGGGAAATTCAGATTAGTTCAAAACTTCTCGCACCCACACTTGTCAATCGGAACGATCTCATCAATTAACAGCGCCATCATCTCAGATTTATACCCATGCACCTGGGGCACGTTCAATACCATCGCGCTTCTAATCGATAGGCTGCCACTAGGATCAGAAGGTGCCATACGCGATGTAAAAGAAGCCTACCGAACCATCCCCTTCCATCCATCACAATGGCCTGGCATGGTTGTAAAGCTGCACGGCGAGAACTCTTTCGCTATCGACACCCAAAACGCCTTTGGCCTAGCATCAGGAGGAGGAGTTTATGGAAGAGTCGCCGATGCAGGCGTTGACATAATGAGAGCTCAAGGAATAGGACCCATCTCAAAATGGGTTGATGATCATTTATTCCTGCGCATCCCGCGCGTTCACCTAGCTAAATACAACTCCTTGAGATCACATTGGGCAACTATCATCCAAAGCGAAGGAGGCCAGAGACACATCAGAGGTCGTCTCTGGTTCAGAGGCGAATCCCTTGACAATGGCAAGTACGAAGAATATGATGAGGACAAAGCCCTCCCAATCACGGACCTTGCATCCACCTCTCCCCGCTCCCCCCATGACAAACTTTTCTCTTATGCTTTTCAAGATATCGACGCTATCTCGAAGCGCCTCGGTATCCCATGGGAGACAGAAAAAGACTCACCCTTTGCCGTCTCCTTCACTTTCATAGGTCTTACCTGGAACATAGAAAAGCGTACAGTTTCCCTCCCCAAAGCAAAACGTGAAAAGTATTGCGCAGCCATTATAGCCTGGCAAGGCGCCAGCACACACATTCTCAAAGAAGCAGAGAAGCTGCATGGCAAACTCCTCCACGCCTCTTTGGTGCTCTCTCAGGGCCGGCCTTATCTCATCAACATCGAAGCCTTCCTAGGTTTCTTCAAAGACACGCCGTTAAAGCCCCGCACACCCCCCAAACACCTTATCACTGACCTGCTTTGGTGGGAAACAGCATTGTCCCACTCACATGTCGAACGACCCATCCAAACCTCTCCCACCGTCACCGACCCGCACGCCTTCTCAGACGCAAGCTCTGAGGTGGGCATCGGCATCATCATTGGTAACAGGTGGCGTGCCTGGAGACTGGTCCCAGGTTGGAACGTCTCGGGATCAGGAAGAGACATCGGCTGGGCAGAGGCCGTGGGTTTCTACTTCCTGGCTGCAGCAATTACAGTTCAAAGGCCAGGAGGAGGTCACTTCAGACTCTTTGGCGACAACATGGGCGTTGTCGAAGGCTGGTGGAGAGGCCGCAGTCGAAACCGCCCCACAAATAACATTTTCAAGCTGGTCAACATCCTCAGCCAAGACACGAACACATCTTTCTACACCCGATACGTCCCTACAGCACTCAACCCAGCCGACGCCCCTTCCCGAGGCTCCTACCCTCCCCGCTCCGTGCTCCTCCCTCCTTTACCCATCCCAAGTCACCTTTCTGACTTCATCCTCGACTTCGACCATCCCCAACTTCCGGTTGAGCAGCAGTTGGCTCACCAAGGAAAGCTCCCTCTCCCAAAACCTAAGCCTCCCAAGGACATTTCCCACTCCCGCGCCGAGCCCACCCAAGATCTCGAGGCACAAGAGTTCACAGCTCTCTCCTCCGGCTGGTAACAGCAACACGAGATTCAACGCCCCGTTGAACCTCCCCTCCTCATCCAACACGCCTACACCAGCTCCTTACAAGCCCGATTTAACGCCCCTCCCCTCTTCACTCAGGCCCCATGTCCTTGCCAAGGAACGGATAATAAAGTGGTTACCGGCCTCAGGAGAGACCACCACAGACCGGGTAGGCGATCGTGAAAGAGTCCGTCAAGTCCTCAAGGCAGGATGGGACGAGCCGACTCTGAACACCTATGGCTCAGGTCTACTCGTCTTCCATGTTTTCTGCGACGCGAAACAGATCCCTGAGTCTGATAGAACACCCTCCCCACCCGACCTCCTATCTTCTTTCACGGCAGCCCTAGCTGGGACATATGTTAGGGCGACTGTGACTGAGATGTCACAGGTCACACCTGAACTTTAAGAACAATAGAGGAAAGTGACAAAAGTTATATTAGGCGTGAACCTAAGAGAACTCGACAGAGTTTTCTACAAGTTTCTACCTACTTTATATACCTAGACTACGGCGCACAGACCAACTACCCTAGGTAACTATTTATATACTTGACATGAGAAAAGAAGCAACATATGAGAAATAAAACTAATTATACATTGACATGGGAAAGGAAGCGTGGAGTAAGAAGAAGGTAAACAAGAACAACTTTGATCATAAAAACGTCAACAAAAGCAAACAAACCATAAAAGTGTCCACAAGTACAAACAACTCCTAGACAGGTAATCTTCTCACACGAACCAACGCCTCCCGAAGTAATTCCCAATCAGCGCATCACAGGGGCATAGCACAAAGAATCCGGCTATTGCCCATTGTCGCGGCCCCCAATATCCCCATCTCTGTATCACCCACGCTTTCTGTTCCTCATAGTCCCACATTGCTAAGCATACCCTTCCACACCGCCTGCACCGATGATCTGATAGGTTCCAACCTTCCGGCCTATCCTCTCTGCCTATAGCTGCCGCCGCCCTTCTCCATTGTACTTGCTCCGCGTGGTTCGGAGGTAGAAAAGATAAGATAAGATCAATGAGTTCGATAGGTAGATCTGTAGCTTGTGCCATTTTAACAGTGTGCCGATAGTTTAGCCTCCGTCGAACTGTAGCAGCAGAGGGAAATTATTATGTAATAAAAAGTGTGACAGATGTGACAGCGTGACGCCGTGACATTCTGGCAAAGTTCTAACAACATACTCCGCAACAGCAATCTCGAATTACCTCGCAGGACTCCGAGCATGGCACATACTGAACAGGCTAGAGTGGTGCCCAAACGAAGCCGAGATAAATGTTTTGCTCAGAGCAGCTGTCAAAACAGCGCCGAGCACGGCAAAGAGGCCCAAGCGAATACCATTCACCATCGATTCCATATCCAAGATACACGCACATCTAAACTTAGACAACCCACTCCACCGAGCAACATTTGCTTGTCTCACCACCGCCTTCTATGCCACAGCACGCTTGGGAGAGTTCACAGTTCCCAATCTCTCCTCCTTCGACCCCACATTACACCCTTCACGCTCTTGCCTCGAAACGGTCACAGACAGGAACGGGATACAAACCACCATCCTTCATCTACCCAGGACCAAGACATCCAAGTCAGGTGAAGACGTGTACTGGACCTCACACGAGGGTATTTCGAACCCCACAGCAGCACTAGACGCCCACCTCCGTATCAACAACCCCCCCACAACTGCTCACATCTTTGCCTATCCCCAAGGCAAGGAGTTCAGACCACTAACTCGGAGAAATTTCCTTTCGGTCGTCAATGCGGCGGCCAAAGAAGCAGGTTTCGGCCCCCTCCAGGGTCATGGCATTCGCATCGGATCAACCCTTCAATATCTCCTGGCAGGCTTATCTTTCGAAGCCATGAGGACCAAGGGGCGATGGGCCAGCGATGCCTTTTACATTTATGTCACGCGCCACGCCGAGGTAATTGGCCAGCACACTCACCTGAGCGCCTTCCATCACCCCCTCAACACCCGTCCATCCATCTCCCGGGCCCGAACCTCTTAAAATCAAAATTTCATACACAGGCAGCACGGCGCCCTGTCAGTCCCTCCTAACCGGTAAGGGGTATCGAGACTCTGCTCCATGCGTCAGAACTAACACGTCGGGTAGCAGCCGAGCCTCGATCGCACCGCTTCGGCGGACAGGGAAGCCTTTTTATTAGGGCTTTCGCCCACCATCTCTACTCACTACTTGGCATACTTCGTTCATCTATCATCACTCCATACTTCTCTCATTACATTCCCTCTTGCTCAAATATATATCTTCGTGTTCAGGCGCACTTGGCAAAGAGTGAAGGTCTGCCACCAACACGAGTAAAACGAAGGGCGGCAGCAGAGCGTGATCTTTGTGAGCTGCGTCACGAGTCACGAAGGTAACGCTCTCTTACCTTCGGACTCCTACGACGGACAGCAGCTCAACAGCCTGCCGCCTCTTTTTTCGCCCACCCAGCCACACCCTTTTTCCATTCCGACAACATACTTTCGTCCGTTTAGTCTTGCGGTACCCGCGACGATTCTCCGGCACCGCAAATGGTGGACCCGCCCGCCCTTCGCAGCCGAGCCTCGATCGCACCGCTTCGGCGGACAGGGAAGCCTTTTTATTAGGGCTTTCGCCCACCATCTCTACTCACTACTTGGCATACTTCGTTCATCTATCATCACTCCATACTTCTCTCATTACATTCCCTCTTGCTCAAATATATATCTTCGTGTTCAGGCGCACTTGGCAAAGAACTGTACTAACGCGACCGTAAGTTCACTGTCAATTACATAATCATGACAGGTGTCACTTAGGCGCTAGTTCACAGGTTGTAAATATTGTTGACAAGATGTTCATATTACCCTTTTGGGACACCATACTTCCATTTTGGGATATGTTCTTCTATTTCGGGATATGTTTACGCTAATAGGGGGTTCACACCCCCAGTTGACCTGTTGACGTGAACTAATTTAAGTTCACAAATCGGCTTGTTGACTGTTGACGTGAACTTACGGTCGCGTTAGTACAGTATGCGCAAACCATGCGAGGGACCGACATCTATGCAAGAATCTTGCGCAGGACATGCGCTTTTTGTTGATCGCATGTCAATTACATGTCAATTGCATGTCAAACACATGCAAACTCGTTTTTACTGAGCCGGTGAGGTATCTACAGGGCTCATTCGTATTTGTAGTTATTTACAATATTGATTACAAATTTCTGACCCGTCTACTTATGACCCGTTCACGACCCGTCCATGACCCGTCCACGACCCGTTCATGACCCGTCCACGACCCGTTCATGACCCAGTCATGACCTGTACCTGAACTGACCTGAATGTTTAAACATTCATGACCCATTCATGACCCGTACATGAACGGCGCATCATTGTGCGAAACCGGTCAAGTTTCTACTCAAATTAGCATTGGTAGTTGAAGAGTTGAAGCATAGTTATTTGGGTTTTCTTACACGAAGTATCATTGATTTAGCTAAGAATATACATGCGGCTCATTACAGACAGACTTGAAATGGGCCAACACACCTGTGAACAATGAGTTGGATGTCATTTTTTTTAACAAAAAATTAAAAGAGACCTACGTGTTACTACGGAGACAGCATCTCTGTGGTGGTAGACACTATCATGATTTTCAACATCAGTCAGAAGGGTGAATACTTCAACTAGCACATACTCGTTCACCACCACCTGTTAATGTTAAATAAGTAATTCCATATTTTAGTGGTTTGTTGAACTTGGGACTTACAGTCGAAAGAGCCTGGTACGGCGATTGAATGAACCGGAAGACAGAGCGTTTGAATGTAGAGGAAAGCGAGAAGAAGACTGGTGCGGCTGAACAATATCATGCTTTATCCTTAGGGTTACAGCTGAGTAGAGGAAAATACCAGGCATAGTCTAGGCCTTATATACCTCACGAATTGAATACGTATGTAAACGATTCAATAAATGGGCGGTGGCTTGTACTAATCTAATTGAAATTGTAAATGGGCGGCGATGCCAAAGACGCCACAAATACCCGCAGAATGACTGGTATATCAGGGCCTACGTAGTAAACACATTTTCTCTCGACGCACCGGGAGTGCCACCACAGGAGGAAGCCAGCGAGGATTTCAACAATTCCTGCAACCGTGCAGCTGAAAAATGTCCACCTTCGGAATCGCTCACCCTTGGCATTATCGCAATTACGGACATGAGCCACCCATGTGTTGGATAAGAATCAAAGTGACGCATCGCCGTGGATGGGGTAGGCCCGATTGATTCGGAGGAACGGATCAGCGCTGGTCTGCCATGGACGGCCATCCTCAGTTCCCAGCCACTTCCTTGTCCAGGTCTACCGGCCATCGTCTGCAGGCGTCTACCACGCAGGATCTTCATCCGCTTAGCTCTAGCCCTCCTGTGACCGATATTGCGGGCTTCAACAGCGCGCAGAAATACAAGCCTTATACCCCAAGAACCCGTGTAGTCCCAGCTACAACCACCAACACTCTTGTGCATCCTCCATCTCCTTCACCTGTCGCTGGCGAAGATGCCACTTCTAAGCTCCAACTTACGAAAGCCAAGTCTGAGGCTCAGAACCTCGGACTAGACACGTCTAGTATCGGATGGGCCATCCTTGAAAAAGTCGTCGCTGAGAGCGAAACGGGAGAACTGTGGGCAGATGTTTGGTCATCGGTTGCGAGTGGGCAGGTCTGTATATCGTCTGACTCTGCTGTGGAAGACGAGCCTAATAAATTTATCAGGCAACCATCTTGTTACCTGCAGAACCTCTGTCGACGCATGATAAACTTACTCCCGAGTTTTTGAAAGATCATATCGCCTATTGTGATACATCGTCTAATGATCAGGCCCGGAAATCAGCACCTATCGTCACCCTCTCAGGCCTTCGCGGAACCATACATGGGTATGTCGCGTAATGCCCTCCCCGAGATTAACCTTCTTACACAAGGCAAGAATAGAAACCGCTTAATATTCTCCACAACGCTTCATCCTTTATCGACGGCTTTCCAATCTCTTCGAGATCCAGTCACACGATCCTCATCTCTTAACAAGCTACCTTCTCTACCATCAATCACTACGTCTTTAGAGACTTCAACATACCCTGAGTTTAGGGTATTGAATGGTCCCACGACATTACCACTCCCACCTCGAGCTCCTGCACCTCCGAAACCCCCTCTTCCTCCAAGACCGGGCGCAAGACCACTTGCTAATACTGCAGGTTCCTCTACGCCATCCGCACCAACTTCGTCATCACGCATTCCTAATCCTTTCGCCTCTCTCTTCGGTGGTGGAGGACATCGTCATTCCACTTCCACTTCTTCAACAACATCAGGAGTATTTGGTTCTCCTACACCATCAATAAGAAGTAATGATTTACTTCCGATAACGCCTGCAGCAGATTCCGTATCTCAAACTGTCGAAGTCAGCGCTATCATCATTGATAAAAAGTTGGATAGGAAGGTCATAGGGAAGATGATGAATGAGGCTTTATCAAAAGAAATCAAAGCTATGTTGAGTGGTCAAGATGTTCCGAGATGGGTTGCTTTGAGGGTAACTGAATTTTGTCAACCTTGGTTTCCATTCATTCGCGCCCCCAAAATCATTTCTGCCTCCCTCTCTAAATCTACGACAAAACAAGCAAAAGAGGATAAAGAGAAAGATGCGACGGTGTTGCCGGAATGGAATGTTAATCCGGATAGGACGGATGGAGAGGCGTCGATTGAAGATAAAATGGATTTTGTGCAGGAGTTTTATATGCAACTTGAAGAAGGTTTGAGAGTTGATTTGGGATTGAATAATGAAGGACATTTTGATCAGAATGGAGATGTGGAAAAGGAAATGATGGAGAAGATGGAATTGTCGGCAATGAGGGTTAGAAATATAATGGAACTCGTTGAACGGACGATATGTTCGTTATTCTATGACCGGTACGTTTTATATCAAAATAAAACCTCTTTTTCTGCTAAAAAAAATTACTTTGAAATAGGTTATTTATGCAACCTCAATCAGACGATGCACAACATGATACGGCACTTTCGAATCGCGTAGCAGCTCTTAACCTCCTTGACCTCACTCTCGAACATCTCGATATCGAAATCAGTGAAACGAGTACTATACCGAAAATCAATAGCATCGTTCGTGCTTGTGGTCAAAGTCAGTCCACATATAAGTGCATTTTAACTAATGAAGGGTGAATGTTGAATTTTTTTTTTTTTGTTTAGGATTGAGTGATTTGGAGGATGTGAGGGCGCCGAAGGATAAAGCTAGAATTTTGGTTGATGCTCATCAAATTGTCGTTGGTATGTTTTTTATCTTATTATATATGAAGGACAAATAAAACTTTTCATTAGATGGTTTATCGAAATTGCCGCCTATAAGACTTATGTCAGCTGAAGAATCGAAAGCTCTTCGAGAACGATTACAGCAACAACAAGCTTCAGCAGCGGCAGCGGCAGCCAACGCTAATCCTAACACTATCACACCACCACCTGTTGGACCTCAAGTTTTATTGACGACGAGTTCTCCTGAAGGATATGCTATGGCGGCTACTCCGACTAGTACGACCACGCCTATGACTACTACTACTACTGCGACTGTGGAATCTACGACTACTGCGCTTCTGGCAACTGAGGAAGGTGGGACGGCTTCGCCGAGAACTGGAAGTGCGGAAATGACCCATGGGGCGGAACTTTCGCCGTTGTCGTTTTCGACGAAAGAGACTTTGTCTTCGGAATCGCCTTCTCGGTCTTCATCACCTACGATAGATAAAGATGAAGATGAATCTCAGAAGAAGAAGAAGAAGAAACCGACACCAGTTTCTTCGGATATCCTTTTACCCATGATCATATTCTCAGTCGTCAAATCTAATCCTCCTCACCTCGTTTCGAATTTACTTTATACTCAACGATTTCGGAATCAGAGTGCGTTTATGCAAGAGGGGAATGGGGGAGAGAGTTTTTGTTTGATTAATTTGGTGGCTGTTGCTGAGTTTTTGGAAAATGTGGATTTGGAGGGACTTGGGTTAGGGTCGGCGGCTGATACCAGGTGAGTTTTTTTTTTGTTTCATTACAATGTTTGGACTGAGTTGACGAAATTAATGAAAGTGCGACGGAGTTGTCACCGATTATAACGAGACCTCCTACACCATTTGCTCCTTCTGTACCAACGACACCGAAAAGTATCGCTTCGGGTATAGATTTGAGAGGGAAAGTTGAACAACGAGTGGATGCTATTGCTGGATCGGCGAATAAAGTGTTTTCGGGGGTGGTGGATTCTTCGTTTGGGATTTTGAAGTCTTTGTTACCGCATCAACAACAACAGGAAGGAGGAGTTGTTGATTCTATGACAACAACAACAACAACAACTACTGGGCCAGATGGTAAGTCGACGATGATGGTTGGGGATGGGGTGATGGAGACGCCTGTGATGACGAAATCGGGACAGGGGTTTGGGCTGTTGAGGAGAGAGACTTCGGGATTTTCGATTGCGAGTATTATTTCGAGGACGAGGGTGCAGCAGCAGGGAGAGGATGGACAACAGTTGGTGGATGTTGGGTCTTCTAGACCTGGGAGTCTTAGATCGTTCAGGGATGAGGGAAGTGAGGATGAGGATGAGGACGAGGACGAGGATGATGATGAGGATATGGAAGAGGAGGACGGGGAGGAGTATAGTGATGAGGATAGTGATGATGAGGAGGAGGGAGATGGTGGCGAAGAAGATAATGCAGATATGAGGAGTGATTATAGTGCGCGAGAGTTTGGGGAAAGTGAAGATGAAGAAAATCGAACACAAACAGGAATCAATATACCTGGAATTCAAATTACATCGAAATCGTCATCACCCTACATGTCAAAAGGTCCAAGTCAGAGTGCAAGTTCATTTGGGACGGATACTAGGAGTATAAGGAGTTTTGAGAGTATGATGAGTGAGGGTAAGAAACGACAACAGCAGAAGAAGATGAAGATGAAAAAGAAGATTAAGCAAAAGGTGAAGAAGGCGAATGAGAGGGAGAGGAAGGAGAGGGAGAAGGTGGAGAAGGGGAATAGTGGTGGTAAGGATGTTAGGCTGGGTCGTGAACCAAGGAAGAGTATTTCAGATAGATTGGCTAGTGTTAGTGCGTTGGTTGGTGGACTCAACAAGGTAAAGCTTAATTTTCTTTCCTTCTTATTTGATATTTATCATAGCGATTTAGACGTCTTCGCCACCTCCGGAATCTCGTCATTCCTCTTTTCTTCAACCACCATCAAACATCGTTGCGCCTATACCTGTACATGCAAGACTCAGCATATCCCCTTCGTCATCTCGAGCACCATCACCTTCAGCAACATCGAGATCACCATCACCTCTTGCAAAAACGTTGCCAGGGACCAACATGACCACTGCGCCTATTACACGAGTTAGAGAACCATCTGCGGAGTTTCCTTTACCCCTACCAGTACCGCGATCATCAACTTTACCTATCCCTAGCACTACTACGTCTCAATCTCAATCTCAGAATATTCAAGCACGAGTTTTACCACAACCGAATCGAAGATTTATGGAATGTGCGAGTGTTGAGGAGTTGAGGATTGGGGAAGTTGGAGAGTTGTTGGAGGAATATAAGAAGTTGGTGGAGGGCGTTAGAAGTTTGGGTTTGATTTGATTGAGGAGGGTGATATGATATACAGACGCCTTTTTTTGTTCTTCTTTTCTTTTGGTAGGTCGATAGTGATATTTAATATGTTTTGAGATTGTCCAATGGATCAAATACTTAATTTGAAGTGTGGCAGTGGCAAATGACATCATTGTTTACTCGGTCTTTTACCTAGACAGCTTCTTAGGACCATCATACTTGTAGTTTCCTGCTAGTAGCACGATTTCACTAGCTTGCTTGTAGCGGTACATAAATGCCAAATGCCAAATTTCTCCTTGGTTTTAAAAAAAGACTGGATCACGTGGAGAATAAAATATCGAAGATGATGCAAGTTGCACGCTCCAACTTGCGTTCACTACCTCAGGCTCAATGTCAAGAATCCTACGGTCTTTCCTCTCGTGAGCAATGAAGCCTTCTAACATTCAAACACCACTTTTCACCAGTTTACTGATCAGGACGTCAACACCAGTCTCTCATCCATCTGCCAAGACCCGGGAGGGAAGACAGTTGATTGCTCAAGACACTCTAGAGCAGAGTAAATCGATCGTTGATGAACACTCCAATGAAGGAGCTACGATAGACTCCATATTTTTCGCTGATCAGTTACCCCCTCTGGAACCTCTCGATATTGTCAAGGAGAAACGTCCAATTCAGGTGATCAACAGCGACGCGTTTGCAGTAGCCCGCCAAATCCTTGATAGATATTCCGATGCCAAGGGCTACGTCACTGTACTTAATCTAGCGAGCGACGAGCGTTCTGCAGGGGGTTGGCTGCACAGCTTGTCAAGAACCCAGGTAAAATATAAATAATAATCTTTAAGAAGTGTTCTGTGGCGTTATTCATCGCATTATATCAGGAAGAAGCATTGTGTTATTCTTCAACGTTATATGCTACACTCAAACCCGAGTGGTACCCGTGGCCAAACCTTGGACCAGGGTCCGTCTCTGGCATATTTTCTCCTGGTGTGGTGGTGTTTAAAGAGGACTTGGATCGTGACTGTACAGAGTTATCCAAGGAGAAAAGAAGGGTCGTTTCTGTCATCACTGTTGCCGCCCCTCGGTATCCGCGTTTGACGGCTGACAAGGAACATTTTGAAAAAAAAAGTGATTTAGAGGATCTTCGAGGGAAAATTAGGTTAGTATACCGGATGGCAGCACATAACAAGCAAAGATACCTCGTTCTGGGTAGGTTCATTCGTACATATCCAAGCTCAATGGTGCTTAAAGATAATATTTCCAGGTGCAATGGGTTGTGGCGCATACGGATGTCCGCCAAAATTGGTTTCTCAAGAAATGAAGAATATCCTCCTTGATCCCGAGTTCAACAACTATTTCGAAAAAGTCGTATTTGCTGTGTATAGCAAAAATGAAAGTGATGACAACTTCCCTGTTTTCAAAACAACTTTCGCGGGCATCAAAGTCTAGTTAGGTGATCGATCACGCATTATGATGTCAACTTCACATTGACCATATCCTTTGTTCCTTCAGGTGATCGATCTGTCATGTAATTTTATCTCTAATTAAATATGGTTCACTTTCTCGCCTGCGTATTCTGTCTGGTTCGTGGTTCTCGGGGGGATATCATGATACACATCATGGACGCTGTGGGGCTCAGAATGTCAATGAACGCGTCCCTGAGTCAGATCGAATCGATAAGTTGAAACCGATTTCTCTCCACAGTCCTTAACCACTCCTCCTTTCACACAGAACGCGACTTTTTATAGCGATCGGAAGTGCCCGGCTGCGACAAACCTCGCATTAGTTGTCAGCTTACCAAAAACCTACTCGCAGAGTGGAACATTCACTCATTAAAACCTTTCGAAAAACCAACCGGCAGAGGCCCTTCCCCCCATTTCCATCTCGACCACTCGAACAGGGAGAAGGGTTGCTTGAGATGACGGTGGTCTTTGATTTGTCAAATTTCCCATCGAGGAACACGCCCATCGGAACGACCACGATGGCTATATTCCGATCAACTGTCAACTACCCTTTCGGATACGAGGTTTAATGTTGCTTGAAGATTACTCGAATGCAATACAGAAGCTGAAGGGGGTATCACAATACTCAATCTAGCGAGTGATGCGCATATTGCTGGAGGACGGCTGAAGAAGATTTTGTCTCAAGGTCAGTAAATATACATCAAGCAAGATACATGCTGTGCTTGGTATCACGATGGCGGATAGAACAGAAGCTGAAGCTTACCACCGCATGTGCTACGTGGCAGTGGAACTTCCAACTTCCTACCTACCTCACTTCGGGCGCAAGCGCCAGCAACAGGAACAAGGCCGAAGATTTGAATTCTGGCATCTATACATACCAAACACCTAGTAAGAAGAGTCCGGTGTTGAAATGGCAATCTCCGTACCGTAGAGCCCCTGCCGTGCACAGCAAAGATGATCTGATCATGACGGTTCTCAAGATCTAGGTTCATGAGGAGATTTCCGTCCCTAGGGTGTCCGCTCTCGGTGACCACACATTCACCCCAACACCTACGGATGCGATGAACTATCATATCAATGTGTATATGACGTCTTCCATATCACTGTCTTTGCAAAGGGTTTGCGCTAGCCGTTGATTTAGAGTGTCCAAGGTCCCGCTACGGTCGCAACGGCGACAATGATCCGTTGAGCCCTCGGAAAATCACTGGAATCGTTATTTCACTCATACCTGAACACCCTGCGACGGATCTAGGTCCAAGATTTAGCCAGGGATACCAAGATTCTTGGAGAATGGTATTCCCTGCAGGGGACAATGCCCAGGCACTCATCTGTACGTCCAGAGCTCCATTTCTATCACGATATGTTGAATGACACAATCCCTAAGTTACGGAGTCCTCTTTGCCGAATTTGTTGTCTTTGCAATCTAATGTTCATACGTCTCATTCAACGTATTGACAGCTTTGTAAGGACTCGGCTTACTTTTCTGCTACTTAACTGCGTAATACTAATCGGGTCACAATGCAGGCCCTGTAGGTTTTTCCTGTTCCAATGATCTTATTCTAGGATGGAGGACCGCAGACTGCGAGACTCAGTCCTACTTATCTGAATGAAGCGGAAAAACTAACCATTGGTGTCAAACTGAAACTCGTCCATAAATCAAATTTCAACACTGTCGGCCTAATTAATTTCTGACGAATACCCGTAGTAGCATATCTCGGTCGTCTTGGCATCCGATACATAACGTTCTGACGCGCACCCTCAGCGCTCAGTATTTGCTCCAATCCATATCATGTGTGCAGAGTTTCGAGGCTGGATTGTGTTCACTGGTACGGAATTCATCCAGAGCATTGTGAAACAAGCGGTTCAAACCGATAGGCACCGTGCATAAAAACTACGCGGATTTCTGGGAAGCCGAGAAAATGCATGGCAGGATATGCGAAGTAATGTTACAATCATGAGATTAAACAATCAAGTGCTAGGATCATGTAGGAGTCGTAGTACTCATCTCGGCATCCAATACAGCCTCTCTCACCGGTCGTTTTCCCTCCTTCCCTAACCCTGCAGCTCTTTCAGCTTCTTCTATGGTATACACGGGTTCTCGTAGCTGTTTACACCGTCGTTTGTGGACTTTACTCCGCCAGTGAGATTTTAGAGCATGGTCTGTCTCAAAGTATCTGTTAAACAGAAAGACGACGATGTGAATTCACGACGGGACAAAAAAATTGAAGATGACGAACTTTGCACATTCGACGCAGTAATGTTGAGCAAGTCCAGGCTTTTCATAATCAAGAGGTTGAGCCTCAAGCTCAGCTCTATTCTACAGCCTCATCTCAGATTAAATTCGATGAAAGCAAGGTTTGTTTTCGTACTTTGGGATCTAAATCAATAAGTTGTATTTGGTCCAGATCTCGTGTCCGAGCCTAAGAGAAATTCGGTCAAGGTTTTTTCTATCTCCGTTCCGTAAAAACATACTCGTGTCCTGGATGCTCTGCGAACATCTCGCTGTGCATGATGAGTTCTCGAACGGCGCAGACGGCCCATGGTACACAGGCTGATGGAGGTCAAAGAAGAAAAACGCCACATCACGTGAACATTATATCGTTTTGATCAGATTTCGATTTCGTCATGACTCCGGGATAGTAAGATTTAGAATGACCCACTAGTGGAGGAAATCGTGGATTGAGATTCATTCTCTACTCATCAAGGGTCTGATCTATCGTTTTGCTGCCAGCTAGTCGAGTCGAGACTTGACAACGACTCGCCGGCTGATCAAGGTCGCCCCCTGAGCTTGAGGCACGTCACACCACTGCAGCGATGCTACTCCTGCTAGCTGATATCCTCACTATGGTATCCTCTGTAGAATGATTTGGCGATCTAAACAGTTAAATGTATCGCAACAGCGTAATGAAACAACCTTGAAGTGTATCTGGAAATACACATATGCCATACTCCCCTGCTTGTAGCAATAGCAATGCTAATGACATTGCAACTCTTCCCATCGTCATTTTGACTCCGGTGACATACCTACTACAGAAACAAATGAACTTACAAAGGGGTATAGATGTCACCTCTCCCGAGATTACCTTGGATCCGGCCAAAGTCAGAAAGAGATAAACCTTCAGTATCATCCTTCAGTTCTAAAACCTTTCTACTTATTTAAGTTTCAATCAAACTCAAATTCAAAATCTCAAACTCTGAAGTCTTGAACTCAAGTAATTATGCTATAGATCTTGGATTATCGGTTTCAATATCTAGTCTATTTAAAAACGGTTTCGCTATCTCTCAAATTTCTGCTTTTTTAAGTGTATAGAGAAACTCTCCTTTTATTGCTGACTCGCTATGCTCAAAAGGATGGTGCACGAATAAGATTAAAAGCACAAGTAACCGGAACGAAATCTCGTTATGAAGGAGTGGCCCCTCGACGAAACATTGACGCAGTCAAAAATAATATTGGACCCTGTACCTTCGGGCGAACAGTGGGAGACCGAGAACATACTCTAGGTATAATGATGGGATGAGCTGCGCCACCTGTTGCGCCACAAAGACCTAAATCAAGCATGCGATAGATAAAAGTAGGTGAAACGATGGTGGGAGCAACATCGGGAATAAATCTAGCATCTGTTTGATGACTGCAAGGAAAGATAGGAAGCACGAGCATAATAATAAGGGAGAATGAAAACATGACAGGAGTGATTGGAAAACGCACTGGAGCTATGGGTATTGTACATACTCGAGCAAATTCACATGGTTTTGCTTCTGGCAACAAATCTTTTTCGAGTCGTCAGACTACCGTAGGTAGGGGGTATTATTGATATGTTCGGACAGCCCCGGATTGCGCTGGAAGTCCCCACCCTCCTTATTCATTGCTAATATTTTTATCTCCTTCAAAGCTTGGCGTCTCGGTTTTTGGGTATGCTTCCTTTACACGGAGTATTACAGTTGCCACTGTCTTTCTATAATATTTCCTAGATCCTGTGCTTCGGGGACCTTTCAATGAACCGGATGCCGAGGACCCTTGGAAAAAAACTGGCGCTCCGTGGTTGGCGCCGGAGTGAATAACAATCACATCGTTTCCGCTTGAAGGCTTTTTTGATGTGAAACCAATGTCTACGGACAAACACACCTGGTCTAGGAGACCTAAAATTCATGGTAGTTTGCGGCTAATATATGAATCTTATTAGTATATAGTATTGGGAAAACTACAAAATCCGTACCCTTTCCGCGAGGTGGAAACGTCATGAGCCATTCGTCGGATTTTCAGGATTTTCAGGATTATCAGGTTGTCTAGGTCCCTCAGTGAATATGATCTCCGAAGCCGGAATATGCCTCCTCCAACGATTACGAGAGTTGAGACTACTCATGAGAGAATTCGAATAGAGCTTGCACAGGGCGAAATTGAATAACAAGTGTCTGTAGGTCCATAGAAAGCTTAATCGTATAAAATCAAAACTTCATTGATTTACGTCACTCACATTCCAGAAGTCTTCGAGAACCGCGATTCAATAGATCAGTCTAGACACACAGATAAAACAGATGTGCTTACACTAGCGAGATATAGTGTCAAATCGACGGTAGCCACTATGGAAGTAGCAAGGCCAGTTTGCACGGTCACTAAGTAGGTTTCACTGTAAGTCGTGAAGTAAATCACAAGTCAAATTTCACGCACAGCGAATAATGCGATCGACAACCATGTCTGACCCCCTGAAACCTGTCTTATGTTTCTGCTACGTAAAGGTGAGCAGTCATAACTTGGTAGAATGTCCGCCTCAGCTTACCCTAATAGGGAGGTTATAAAAATATTACTCTGAACATTGACGAGCTACTCACAAATGCCACACAAGGATAATAGTGATCATGATATCCGCACATGCGGCGGCGGCTAACCAGACAATTACAATGCCCTTCATTTGTATGACAAGAATGCTTTAGCTTCAAGTATACTTTAGCTTACCCTGAAATTTTGGAATCTAGCGAACTGCGGGATAGCAATGACCTCCCAGGTTGTAAGGCAGCCACATACTGAGAAAAAATTAGGAGAGAGAAAGAGCCTTGAAGGTATTCAAAGGGTAGTACCTGCCGATGCCAGAGCGAGCAGCCCAACGATAACCACCAACAGCCGATTTCTTGTTAACACATACACTCTCCAAGTGAAGAAAAGCTGAACCATTAGCGCGATTACAGCCTTTATACCCAACATATAGTATTAGATGCGCCTTTGTATATCTTCCGTCCGGCTTACCGTCAACGTAGGACCTACGTTTCCGCCGCGGGTATAATTCAGTAAAATTCTGCCTCTCTCAAAAGAAGCACCATCACCTGTTGCGAATTCTACATGACGAGATCAGATAATTCTGACAGAGGCCAAAAAAATACATACGCCAATTTGTCACTTTCAAGTAATCTGCATCTCCTGCAAACCATTACATTCGTTCAGTTATCAAATACTGTATGGGCGCCAAGTGTCACTTACCAAAGTGCAAAACTAAACAGACATATATGAACACGACGTTAAATACGGAGTTGGTGGCGTCGACCGCGAAGAGCGCAAGGACCTGAGCCATAATGCATATTTCGAGAGTTGTTCAGGATAATGTTTATCGCATAACGTACGAATAATTTCAGGAAGAGTCTGTCACTGTAAACAATATTGATTATGGACAGCATCGATACCAGCAAGAATCCCTCTCACCGTGCGTAGCTCGTAAAATAGAAATAGACCTGAGCTATCATGACGCCGAAGAGAAGGAGATTGAAGACAGTGCCGATAAGCATCGGCCCATGACTGTTGACCACGCTGATTCGATATGGTGCGTATGAAAGGGTATGGATAAGACATACAAATCCTCTGCTGGCCCTGCCATGGCGTTGTTTCAGGGCAAGATTGAGGGCCGCCGGGAAGGAATGATTGGTTTAACACGAGGATTGTGTCTCCTTGATATTCTCGTTGTTATTTGAAGCCGGCACCTTCGGGCCCGAGCCAGTCTAACTAGCAAGTAGCTGTAAACCCGAATCTTGTCAGGTATATCTGACTTTACACGGGACCGCGATGGAACTTTGAAAATAGCTCTCACCGTGTATTATATCACGATGCTCTTTGCTCCCTGGACTATCCGGGAGTGTGGAACGGATGTGAAACGAACGTGAAAAGGCTGTGGAGAGGATCAATCTCATGGTCATCATGATGAACGAGGAGGGGAGGAATCACCTGGGGGAGAATATCGCCGCCAGTCGTGTAATTGCAAAGCGATTCGAAGTGATGCATCATAAGGTGATCTCGTTTGCGGTCAGATATAATGGGACAGGAAAAGAATCTTGATATGTCAAAAGAAGGCGGCAACATTGTGAAGTCAGGGAGGAGATCAACCGGGACCCCAGGCGGTGGGATCAGAGCATCAAACACGGTCGGGTTGCCCCGGGTGTGTAAGTATCCACGTTCCGTGTTGTCAGGTAGGGTAAAGGACGGTGGCAATCTAAAGGTAGACTATGTAGTACAACGGCGCCCAACTCGGAGTAGGGTAGATATTCGTGGTCGAAGGGGTTTAGCAATGTCATCATGATCATTGATCCAATACTTGCTGAATGCGAACACAGGGCTCCAATATCTATGTATCTGGAAATAGGCCGTACTACGCAGGACGTTGGTGAAAAACATTTCAGTCTCGGGCTTGTAACAGTACTCTGATTTTGATATATATACCTGACAGCTCTTCTCCCTATTGTTGGGACGTGAGACGGGAATTACTCAATTGAGTAGACTTCCGCAGCAGCTAAAACAACATGATCGGTTAGTCGGTGTGTCAAAAAAGCTTGGATGAACATCTCGATGGGTTGACCCAATGACGATAGTATATCGCATTACGCGCCGCGAACCAAGTGTGCTTCAAGCATGTGCATTGTGATATGCATTGCTCGAGAGGGTGATGCTCGCAGCACTGACGGAAAGACCCGAGGACTTGTCCATGAAATGTTAATAGGTTAAAGATAGCAAGTCAACCAGCCGGCTTCCTGATTGACAGATGTCGATGTCATATGTATGGTCGGTAATATTGATGATAGCAACGCTCGGCTGGCTCGTATTGAATAATTTTGATATGGCACTCGCAGGCTCTACGTGACTTTTTTCTTCTTGAGAAAGTGATTTTTTTATGGAACCCTCCGAGTCGAACATAATATTCCGCGGTATACTATGATAAGTATATCAAAAAGATGGAAGAATCTAAAAAAAAATTGAGATAGACGGCGAGAGAATCCGATAAGTCCTTGTGTCGTCCACCCGGGAATGGGCAATTCTTGAACAGATGACATGATGGTCTAGAAGGGGAAAGGAGGGAAAGGCACGCACGCGAGTTATCGAGATTTAGATGCTTGGTCTAGTGTTTGGGGGGCAGAAGGAGAGTTTTGAACGAAAAGAAGAGGGAGGGAGGTAGGAAATTCAAATTGAGATCGGAGACGACCAAGAGTATAATCTATGTTTGAACTCAAGGGAACGAATGAAGGAGGAATGCGAGGGAAAGCTAGAGTGGCATTAAACCGAGATGGTGGCGTGAGGGGCCACGAAGCGCGGGGGAAAGAACAACTCAACGCATCTGAGAGGGGGACGAGGCTGTTGGCTTAAAGGCGTTGAAGGAAGTCGACAATGTCTTCGAGAACTCGACATCTATGAAGGATGTAGCTGCGCTTCTGCGCCCTCGGGCTCATCAATATAGCATTATTTAACAACGTATGTAAGTACACTCTAGGTTGCTAGGGAAACATTGGCGAGAGCGAACGAGTGCGACTTTTGCACTTCGACGCTGTAAGTGTCCACGATTTGTACTCTCCCCGTCAATTCCGCCACCAAGATTCGCATCCCGCCTTGGCTTGTCCCAAGGGCGGAGGATCTCGTATATTCATCCCCTCCTTGACAAATATCGTAATCCAGTTCACCCGAGTGTCTCTACGCGTTTCTCGTGATTTGAAAATAGCACATCAGACACAACCAAAGACTCCACCACTCCCAAGAACACAAGCTCAGATCACGGATCCTTTATGATCGCATGTGTCAGATAGCGACGAACAACTGGGCTCCTTGGATTTGCCTTGCACTCCATAGTTAATACCGGAGGGAACAACAACCTTTCTGTTTTCAACAAGATCTTTCCCTTGTGTCTCCACGTCTCGCATCTCATGGGACTCCACATGGACATACACCCCCGTTCTTTGAGAACCCACAGAATCAAGAGTGGTTAGCGGCTAATAAATGAATCCTATTAGCAGAAAGTATTTGCAAAGCAATAAGATTCGCACCTTTTCCCTTGTTCGTCGCGAATTGCTCATATCATGTTCTTGCCAACCATCCGTCGGATGATCATTAGTATGAGATTGTCCAGGACCCTCGCCAAATACATTATCCAGGGTTGTGTGGCCATGTCTCGAACGATTTCGAGAATTGAGACTACTCATGAGAGAATTCGAGTAGAACTTGCACAAGGTGAAATTGAATAGCAAATGTCTGCCGATTGGATGTTTAGTTTATCTAAAATCAAAACTTCATCGATTTATGCCACTCACATTCCAGAAGGCTTTGAGAGCCGAGATTAATTAGATCAACGCCGGCATACAGAAAAACGAATTTACTTACGCTACCGAGATAAAGTGCTAAATCGACAGCAGCTATCACCGAAGTAGCTAGGCCAGTTTGCACAGTTACTGAGCAGGCCCCACTTTAAGTCTCCAAATAATTTGAATTTCAAATTTGACTTACTGCGAATAATGCGATCCACTATCAAGTCCGACTTTTTGAAACCCGTCTTACGCCTCCGCTGGATACAATTGAGATGTCGTACTTTGGCCCGAAAAATCAGGTCAACTTACCCTAACGAGGAGATTAGCGATATATCCCTCTAGATATTGACAAACTACTCACAAGTGCCACACAAGGATCGTAGTGATCGTGATATCCGCAGCGACGGCAGAGGCCAACCAACCAATTGGAATACCCTTAATTCGTATGGCTGGAATCAAATGCCTCAAATCGGAAGAAGCTTATTCGCTGACCTTGAACTCTTGGAATCTAACGAATTGCGGAACGATGGTGACCTCATAGGTTGTAAGGAAGGTACATACTGAAAAAAAAGATCGGAGAATGAATGGAGGACTCTCATGAAGATCACTCAAAAGGGACGTACTTGCAGATGCAAGAGAGAGTATCGAAACGATGGCCACCAGAAACCAATTTCTTGTTAACATATGGATTCTCCAGGCGAAAAAGAGTTGAACCATGAGCGAGATTACACCCTTGATTTCAAACAATTAATTAGTTTTCGGATGTGCCGTCGTACATGAGGCTTACTGTTAAGGCAGGACCTAAATTTCCGCAGCAGGTACAATTCAGTAAGATTCAGCCCCTTCCAATATAAACCACCATCACCTGTTGCGAATTCTGTAAGATGAAATCAGATAAATCAGCTTCTAGAGAGAAGCTACAGGATACCCACGCCAATTTGTCACTGTCAGGTAATCGCCATCCCCTGCGAGTCATTCGTTGAGCGACCAGATACTGTATGGGCACCGAGAGGCACTTACCGAAGTGCAGAATTAGGCAGACGTATATGTATACGATGTTGAACACAGTATTGATTGTGTCGACTAAAAAGAGCGCAAGAACCTGAGCGAGATGGCTTGATTTCAGAGTCATCCTTGACCACACTTATAACATAGCGACGTACGTAGAGTTTCAAAAAGAGTGTATCCCTGCAAACGATATAGTTATTATTGAGCGGCATCGATACAGAAAACCCTTACTCACCGTCTATAGCTTGTATAATAGATATAGACCTGGGCGATCATGATACCAAATAGAAGGATATTGATCACGGTTCCGATGAGAATTGACCCATGACTATTGATAATGTTGATTCGATGTGCTGTGCATGAAAGGGGATGGATAAAAACGTACGCAACCTCTGCTGGCCCGGCCATGGTATAGCCTGAGTGAGGGGGGGACGACAGTTGTTCCGATTCGAGGACATGCAGTGTTTCCCTTTATATCCGCCTGTTTTGATACCAACAGCTGTGTTTCGGGGTGGCGTCAGGCAGTTCCCTCTTGAACGGGGTAAGTTCCCTGACTAACTTGAAATAACTCGAAACCTAGCATTGTCAGATATATTGAATTAGCGGAAAGACAGCTCTCACCGTATTTTCCATAAGTATCTTTTTATTCTCTGGATTGTCAGGAGGAATGCGTACCGGGTGGGAGAATGTCCCGTGTTTAGTCAGTTGGGGGAGATCACCGCGAGTTGTCTGATCCCAACACAATTCTCAACGACGCTCCTCTTTTTAGGAAAGTACTCGCACATCATCGAAAACGTTTTCCTGTAACTCGACGACTTGGCTTGTTTCCCCACCGTGTTTCATACAGCGGTACCCGATTTTTCTGAGTAAAGTGTAAGGATGGCGATTCCCGGAAAAGGGAATAAAGAAGACCCATGAAAGATTAATATATCACAGGGAGAACATCAGCATACAGCAGTGTTGTGCAGCAAGTTTGACAGCTGAGAGCGCTGAGGCGGATGGCATCCGAGCTGCTAGCTGGCATCTCCCTCATCTTTGATTGATGGTTCCCACGCGCTCGGATACTCAAGTAACGTGGCCATATCGAAGTTTGCCACTGATGGTCTATGGAGCTCTTTGATTACACTTCAACGTATTGGGAATCAATCTATGGTCGGTTCGGAGTCGCATCGTTTGAGGAGGAGCTCGAGTTGGCAGATTTGGATGCACCTGGGGACAACTACGAGGTTAATCCCGTAATGGACGATTCAACCGAATTACAACGCAGTCACTGTCAGGACTGACAGAGGTTGTTGCATGATTATCGTGTATAATGTTGATGGTAGCACCACCGGCTCGAATTCATTCAATACTTTCGACCCGGCATAGGCCCCAAAATTCGCCTGGACATCTGACCCTGACAACTATTTTCCACTATGACAATGTTGTAGCGGCCAGATTAAGCGTAGACGCCACGACAAGTGGATCACGGGATGCCGATGACATGAGAACACTGTGGCCATAAAGTTCAGAAGCCATATATTTTCTCCCACCATCTGGCACACTTCGAATCCAAAAAATGTAACAAGAAGCTGATGTCAAACACTCGACAATCTCAACTCCCTGTCCCGAGGGAAGCGGCGGTCGGTGCCTCTACGAAGAAATCCTCGTGCCCGTCAGCTTCTTGAGGGGTATATAAGGATATATAGTAGTAGTTATCTGATGATATCTGATCAGGTTTCGTGACCATCATCAATATCTTTTCACCTAAGGTAGAGCTAGTGCGATATGATGGACATCACATGATCACAGCGTGACAAAATGGCGGGGATGAACACATTTTTCGTTGGGGCACCTTCCTAGTGCCAGTTAACAGAAATCTGCTTCCAACAAAAGTTAGATATAATTAAAACACAACTTTTGTTGGAAATTTTTTCTCATTCTTTGTCGAGGAGGGAGTGCCCCGACACATTTAATTGTGTGTCCGTCATTATCCCACGCTTTAACCTGGGGATGATTGCAAGTGTAAGAAAGTGCAAGTACGACTCAAACCATCTCCCTATCTTAAGTTTGCACCGGCGAGTGCCCAGAAGTCTTGTTACTCAACTACCCTCCAATTAAGCAGGTTTGTAACGTCAGTAAAATCCCGCAATGCAGACATGCACTTGTATTCCTTCTATTTAGATTCATGGAGAGAATTATTCCTCTATTGACCTTGTATCTGACTGGTGTCTGTCAGGTATTGCCATGTCTGCACTGGATCTCCAGATATTCACATGTCTGCAAATCGGGTTTTTACTGACGAACGCACTTATTTCAATTTATGGTAGGGTCTTAATGATTCTCAGGCAGAATGAGCAAGCAAAAAGTATAGGGGTCACAAAAAATCTCCGACAGTATTCTCAAAGAGCTTGGGGGAGCAAATACTCATTAGACTATATATTACCATAATGTAATAGAGTAGTCTGGCTCATCTAAGTCGCGAAGCTATGCATCTCAGTAGAGGTCACACCGAATGTCACTATATATCACTCCATGTCATACGCACGTGATGTCCATGGTATCGCACTAGCTCTACCTTACAAGTTTATCATTGATGCCCTTATGCCATATCCTGAATGAACCCGGGTGAATTAGGTACATGAACAGAATTTCGCCATTAATTGCCATGCATACCAACCGTGTGCAAAGGTGCTTAGCGTCTTTCTACCGAATGGATCAAACTAAGTGAAATAGGCTGAAACACCGTTTGTACTCTTTCCCAGAGAGAATGATCCCTTTATTCCGACCTCGGAATATCAATTGGGCCAAAGCTGGGAGCTCAGGAAAGATGAAAATTTAGAGGCAGTGTTTTTACAGGAAGGCGGATGAGTTGAGGAAAAGAAAGCGAATGAATAACATGTTACCCAACAAAGTAATCCGCCATTTTGTTTGCGTCACAAATGACGATGCAATACCCACTTGCTCGGATATTTGAGAACAGCGAGCGCAGACAATCATGACTGTCATATGGGCCTTAATTCGTCAGAAGAACCATGTGTCCGTACGTTTACCTCAACCTCAAACAATCCGTGATGAAAACATCAATAGCTGCCAGGTGGCAATCGGTGTAACCAAAACGCTGGCAGCTGCAGGCGGGTTTTTGGAAGAGAATTGCGCAAACGGTACATTATTGACCAGCCTTCCGCCGCGGCCGTCAACTTCAAAGCTGAAACGATGAGCGGGGAAGAGTTGTCGCCTGTTGTCGCTGTCCTTCCGATCGGGCAGGGCGCGACCCACGTGGACGTGGGAAGGAAGCAACTCCTTAAGGAAAGGTAGTCTGACGTATTCTGACGGCAGCGGCAGCATATAAGGGCCACTTCGCTGCCCTGTGCAAGGGTTTGTTCCAAATTTCCACTGTAAACTTGCCAGAAAACTCACCAAAATGCATCTTAGTTTTAATTCCCGCCAGCTTGAGGCGAGAGCAAGTTATTCAATGGCCTAGAAGTTTCGGAATGTGATGACATCAACTTCTCTCGGTGGCGACCGTCAACAGGAAGGCTTGGAATAACTTCCATCAGACCCACTGAGGATGCCTTAGTAATGAGTCAATAATTTAACTCGGTACAAAACTTCCAGATGCCTCGAGTGTGATCTTCAACTTGAAATTCAGCTAGGATTCCCTGTAAACAAACGAAATTCGTACTCGCTTTTGGTGCTACCGCCGACGATATCGAATGGAAATAATCGGCTGTTAAGAAGAATGATGAACATGATGGTGGGACGGCACGACAGTAGGACAAACGAAGACAAAGTAGTTATGCCGCGGTGACTGCGGGAGTGGGCAGGCGCTTATCATCTTCTTATTCTTCATATCCCCTTCCTTGCACCTCAAAAATTCCTTCCCTCATGGCAGATTCGCCAAGGCGTGTGCTGTCGGACTCTAGTGAATCAACTTTACATCCGGGCTTGTCACCCGACTTCACTTCCTCTGAAAAGCGTTTCCGTGATACCAATGACACCATACCCAATCCTGAAGACTTGAATGGCCTCAAACGTCGCCCGAAAGCATATGTATGTTCGTCCATACATCAATTAACATGTCATTGATTTCGTTGCGTGTCAGGAACCGCCCTCCGGACATATTTCCCTCATTATCCTTACGCCACTCTTCTTCATCGCGGTGGGTGTCGCGTTGGCAATTGTAACAGAAATCTCAAGTAGACGAGGAGGTAAGATTTCTATTCAAAATCTTGACCATCCAACACTGACCGTACTTGACCAACAACAGGTTTTGTAGTTTCAACATCGCCAATACAAATCTTTGGGACCGTGTCCGTGCAATTCCTTGTAGTACGTTTCCGGGTTTTGTTCATCGTCTATAACCTAATTCATCCAAATCTAGTCTATCATCCCAGTATTGTGAGTCTACCTTTTCTGGTGCGCGAAATCTTCGGAACAACGAAGCGTTTCACCCGGCCTTTTATGTCACTACTCTTACGGAGAGCATACGGGCCTGGAGATATCACCAGTACGTAAATTCACACCTAATTTCTTCAAATTCAGGATCATCTTTCCGGCTGCGCTCCTGTTTCGGGAACAAGACTGGTTGGTCCGCATGTACCAGGTATGATGAAGTTCTATCATATACCCATCGGTGCTAACGTTCATATCTTGGCAGCCGTATGTCAAACTCAACCAAGGTGGTGCTTCGGCTGAAGAGACATTGCTGCTCGACTATGTAAGTTATTCTAACATGATCCACCTAATGCGCTCTGATACCAAATGAGTTAAGCTCTACCAAGGGTGAGGACAATACCTATTAATCGACAACTTATTGTTGACAGTAAAACCAGCCCCTTCTTTGGACTATTTTCCTCTCTCCATTATAAGCACAGGATCGTTTTCTTGTCAGGACTCGCAGCCTGTCTCACGTTCGCTTTTCAACCACTCGGTGAGAGAATGATTTACATATGGTTTTTTTTTTTTGGCTAATGCTCGGCTTCAGCGAGCGCTATCGGTCAAATAAGACAAACGCCACAGACGGACAGTAAGCCCACCTGAATCATTTCCATTGATTCGCATTTCAGCTTTTAATCTAGGGCAGGATGTCATCAGCACGGAACAAATAGGCCTGGCAAGCAATATCAATAGTCTAGACGGATTTTCTGCTGCCGCGGGTTATATCGAAGCAGCCGCTTTCCATGGGTTGGGAGATCCCCCTTTTGTTTTCAATAACTGGACTACCGCAGAATTCATTGTAAGTAATTGCTGTCGCATTACTCGATTACCATCTTACACGTTAACGTTCATAGTTTCCTACGGAAAAGAAACTGAACGAAACTCTGACTATCAATACGACAGCGGTTTCTACTCAGCCTCATTGTGCCAATTCCATTGAAGACGTTGTGCCAGTTCCGATCCCAGAAACCACGAGTTTCAGCTTCAGTTCGTTATCCATCGGACGGTGTACACCCACCATTAATGTGACGTTCGACGCGGCTGTGAGTTTTTGCACATCGAGAAACTTTTTGCTCTAGCTGACGGACGATTATAGGCGGGTAATCAACAATCTGGCGTGGTCGATGTAAGTTGTCCTGACGCTTCACAAGGTATTGAAAAACGACCTGTCATGTTTTGGTGCGCTCTCTTTTTTTCTCATAAAATTTCCATTATTTAGAGTCAAAGCTCAGGTTTCTCAACACCCGGACGGACGTAAACCCGCCGAAACGGGAAGTCAAGACTGTCTTCTGTGCTCCCACCATCATTCCTTTTACTGTAACAGCAACTGCGCATCTGCTGGATGGAAGACTTGACAGTTGTGCTAAGTCTGGTGACTTCGATCATGACAACAACGTGACCGGCCCACCTAATAACGGGGAAGCATTCAATGCGTGAGAATATTTTACCTCTAATTTTATTTCATGGATTTATCTCTGCATTCAGTTTATTCTTTAATACTTCTTCTGAGAACACCTTCGTTCAAGAAAGGGCAAAATCGATTGCTGCAAGAGTTTCAAATGCTATCTTCCACCTCGCTATCCTAGAACCTGGAGGAATACAACAAGCGTTTGACCGTCCCAATAGATTGTTGGATTTGACGGCGAAAATCTACGTCAGTGGACACGCTTCAACTTGCTCAGCGTCACTCACCCTATCCTTGTCAGACTCAGCACCTAAGTCTTTCCGGAAAATCAATCTATTTCACGAAAAGCCAATCTACAATTCCCGGTGAGAGAACATCTATTGTACCTAGGCTTTGGATCGAGTGAGTAATTCTTTTTTTTTACACTAATATCAAACCTAAATGCGTCTTACTATCATACAGTCCTCTTCCAAGTCGCATTCTCTCTATCTGTCTTGTTCTGGTTGGACTTGCTGGGTTAATCGTTCATATAATCAATTATCGTCAACGAAGACGATTACTCCTCACCACTCCCCCCGGTACCATTGCCTCAATCACAGCTTTGACTGTCCGATCCGGTTTTGGCAATCTGTTACTGCCTTACGATAATACCAAAGAACTGGATAAGAAGTTAAAAGGTATACGATTTCGGCTGGACAAGCGGACAGGGGCTATAGTTGCGGATGAAGTAGAGGAAGGGATTCCAGGAATAGATTTAGGTCGAAATGAAGCCTTCCGTGTGCTGTTAGGACACCGCGAGGATCCATTTGGTCAACATGGGTCTTCCTCTCAAGCGGCTTTTCAAACGGCGGTTGGATATCCGCCATGGGTGACAAAGACCAAACGCCCTAGCGTTTATTAGTCCTTGGACTAATTTGATCTTGGACTCGGCTTGGGGTGAAGGACATTCGTTTTATCTGGAGTTGATTTTTAGGAGCATTTTGTAGCATCTTTTTATTGGACAGTGTAAAAGACTTGGAACGTTAGCATTCTTTCCACCTTGTATGGAAGCCGTGCGCACATACTTTGTTGTAATGATTATTACCCACAAATACTTACATTTATATTTGTTTCGGTCATGTAAAGATAGTTATCAAGGCTCCGAACGTGACGTCGAAGCTTGATACGAGCTGGTTGGAGAAATTGTCCTCGTTTGCACCAGCCGAGATATCCGAGGCGGAGAATAAGAATGAATCATCGATGGCAGATCTTGGTGCAGACTTAATGAGTTCTAATCAAAATGTCAAGTCACAGGACGAGTTGCCGCAGAGTAGCCAAAAATTATTTCCATAATGACGTAGGGAGCTGGACATATGCCAATAATTCTTCACATCACTAATTTTTTCTTTGCGAATCGCCCATCAACATGATCTCTTCTACCATTGCACAGGCCAAAGACCAGTATTTGACTAATCGACTGCACTTCAAGCTTCAACACTTGCAAGTGTTGCAGATGCATTCTTAGTTCTAGTTCTAATAATAGTATACTTTTCCACTTCATATGAACGTAGTTCTTTAATCCAATGATCTGAGTTCATGTTAATACAAACTTTGAGGTTGAGCTAGTCCACGTGTTCAACAAAGCGTCAAGGGAAGATCACTGTTTTGTTGGAGCTTTCTTAAGGGAGAAAATAATATAATAGAGTCGTAGATATTTAATTCGTTCGTTCATGTCGTCATTAAGTAAGCGTTACAATGACAGCTCGAATTACATGGAGGAAGAAAAACAGTTCACAGATGCTCCTACACTTTCAAACAAGTAATGGGTGGGGAAAAGTCAGAAGCGTCAGAGTGAGAATGTGGTGGTCATCCGGTTGATGGACCTTTTTAGGAACGCCGCTTAGACAGCCGCGGGAGAACTGGAAACGGAGCTCTCTCCCTTACTATGACGGTGAAGGTGACGGCCAAGGCTAGAGAGACATTATAAATTGAAGAATGATAAAGCGGGCATAAATACGTACGTTCTGTAGACCCAGCTTTCGTTTCCTCGATAAATCAGAAGGTCGTACAAAAAGGTTGCAACCTGAGCGCCAAGGATACAGGCAATGATAGGACTCCAAAGCCAGTAGTGACTTTAAAGGAAGTGAGAAAGTTGCCCTGTACGAAGCAGAAGAAGTTGATCCCACCTTCTTGTGGTAAAAACTTGATTGCCATATCCAACCATGGCGGTGACCACCCTGGGACCAAAGTCCCTAGCCGGATTGAGCGCGAAACCTAAATTGTGCATGGTTGAGGAAATATGTCATATTACACTTTATTACACCTGCCCACATACCTGTTTCATAACCCAATGCTGCTCCAATGCCAAACAGCGTGATGAATAGTCCGACTGGGACAAAATAATTTGGTACACCATTCTGTTTATCCAACAACATAAGAATGCCAAAGAGGAGCATTGCAGAGCCAAGGAATTCAGAGAAGAATGCCGATACGTCAGTTACGAAAGGCATCTAAACGATTGAATCGTTAATTTCCGATACGGGCGGTCAAAGTAAAGTTCGTGATGAACTTACCGGGAAGGTCCCGAAGAGACCAGCAGTTTTCATCGTCCGTACAGTAGAACCACCCTCGACAAGAGAAATAGCATGGACGTAGTTTCCGTAAACAATGGCGCCGCCCACGATTGCGCCAAGGATTTGCGCCAGAATGTAAAATGGTACCTTCTTCCAGGAGAAACCGCGCCATGTAGCCATTGCCAGAGTAACCTATACAAAATACGTTAATACGAAAGTCATGACAAGTGAACTAAAACTCACGGCAGGATTGATGTGACCGTTCTCAGAAATCCAGACACCAAGAGCGATACCTGTCGTGGGTGATATCAGCCATGTTGGTACAATTGAGAGCGAAGAATTTCTACAAACCTGCACCCCATGCTAAGCTGAGTGATGTAAAATTCTGGCCAATGTTGTAGTTCGTAAGTAAGACGGCTGCTACAAATCGATATGATGCTTACACCAGCTGGAGTTCCCGACGAAGCAGCGTTGGAAAGCATAACCTGACAATTGGCCCCGATACCAAAGATGCACAATATCATGGTACCGAAAAACTCTCCAGCATATTCTGATACGGAGTCCCTGGAGTGAATGTGAGCCTATAAAGTTCATAAAAATGTGTCTTTCAATGGAATCTCACCGTTTAGGTTTTTTGTTATCTCGTTCGTTCGTCATTACGCCATGCCTGTCGTCCGAAAGGTGACGATCGTGGTTGTAGCGATCATGATGGTGTTTTGAGGAACTACGCTCAGTCTCAGTGCTGGGCGCTGAACGGGGCGCATAGTTTTGGTTAGACATGATAAGCAAAAAAGAGAGGAATGGTAGGGAGGATATTCGGCTCTAGCCTCTATTAGAACGACCACAAGGGTTGGGAATGGGGGTGTCTTATGGGGTGCGCAAACAGGCCTACTTAAAGGAGAAGTTTACTTGGTCTAGACCCTGGGACATTATAGGATGAAATTTTCGTCAGGATGCGAGAACAGGGAGCTGATTGGAGACGTACTTCCTGCGTGACCAGGCCTACTCCAATTTAGAAAACATGCCCGCCTTATCTGAACTTCAAGTGGATCTATAGCAAGACAGACTTCAAGTTGATGTCCGTCACCTAATGGAGGATGATAAATGTTTAATCTGGTTCAATGCGCCAATAATCCTGAACACAAACCGTCGAATCGGGATCGGTTCCAAAAAAAGACATGAGCGCTCCTGAACGTGCACTTCTAAGTGGCAGCAACATGGTAGATTTTAGTGTGGTATTCGGGTTTTAAATGAAATCCGGCCCACCACATGCGAACACTCTGTATGATAACGTCAATCTAAGCAATGGCCGTCAAGACGAAGTCCCAGAAGAATGGTGCAATAGGCTTCAACTTAAGCGTGTGTAAGAGTGGCCAGTGGGACTAACTGGAATGACATCGTCAAGAGGCCATTCACGCAGTACAGGCACACTTTGTCTATGTCAAGCTACAAAGGAAATTAAAAAGGTTATATGCGGCGAAGGTAGCGTTAACGCTGATTGACTGGAGGAAAGATAACTTGGCGCGATAATCATGGATGGGCATAACCAATGTTTGCCAGTTCGAGCAGTAGCGACGGGGATCCGGAATTGAAACCACTAGCTCGCATTGAAATCATATTACGCAACTGGGCCTATAGAATATAATAAGAGAAGCGTTCGATTTTTCTCTCTTAATTATACCTGAGTTGAACCTATCAAAGTCCGGGACGACAGATTGGACCACAACCACCATTTTCGTAGACTGATATCAGGGACGTCATCCCAGAGTTTTGGGAGCGAAATGAAGGAGCTACATAATCGCGTGTGAGCCAGAAAAACCGCATTTGACAAGAACCACCTCTGCAGACAGCTTGAATGGGGAGAGAATGCGGTCTCCACCAAGGCTCCAAGAAAGCTTCAATGTCAACATGCAGACATGGGCGCAGCTGCTGGACACACCAAACACATCTCCCAATCTTGATGACTGGACAGCTATTGAATCTCTGATCCAAATGTTGGGGAAGGTTGCAGAGGAGTCTTGGCAGCCTCCTGTAAGAATGTATGACCAGGGAAAGAACATGATGTGACAAAAAGCGGATGATATGATTGACAGATTGTTATCCGAAAAGTGTTATGGCGTTTTTCCATACACATATCCCTGTGATGTGCCCGTGCCCTAGTCTAAGCCACGTTATTGTCAGACGGCCTTTTCGTTTAGCGTTGGTTGACATAGAACATCAGCAAGCACGTTGACGAAACTGCGACGTTAAATCGGTTATGATAAAACCAAACAATGCCAAATAAGCTGATCGTGGTGGTGGGAGCCGGCGAACAGCACTAGGATCATGATGAACTCTGCGCCTATCCTCCGTCTTCCTCCAGAAATCCTGGATGCGATTCTTTCGCTCATAGAGGCTCATGTAGATCTATTGTCCTTTGCACTTGCTGGTCGTGCCTGTGCTTCGTTCGCCGTACCTCGCCATACGCAATACCGGATTCTTCGCATCAGGCACTCTCGTCCGGAGCTTTGGGAGCACCTGGCACACAGAGCTGACCTTTCTAACTTTATACTTCATGTCCATATAAGCGACAAGAATACACAACTACAACCCGATCGAATACCACACACTCTTGTCAAACCTTTGACTACCCAGGAGCGAAGTTATGACTTGGAGACGATTAGGATAGAGAACATATGTAGGACGATTCGGCATATGAGATCCCTCAGATCTTTTGTATGGGAATTCCACATGAGGCCTCCGTACAAACCCACTATCTGTGTTCAACACGAGGATGCTATCTTACAGGCCCTTTCGCAGAACAGTCACCTCGAGTCTTTCGCCCTAATTGGTCCCTTCGGGTATCATGCCCCGTCTTACCGTTCAGACCCTGAAAGCCAGAATTATCCAGTAAGCCCCTTATCTTCCTTTCCGATTTTCCCGGCTGATACATAAATGCCAGCTTTGGCACTTCCGAAATATGAGGTCCTTGAACCTGTCGAGTGATGCCTGGGTGAATCCGGCCATCTCACCGCATGTCCATCGGCTGCTTAACAATAACCCTGAGTTGGAGGTGAGTCTCTTATTTTTTTCACCATAATCGTACCCCTCACGAATTTTTCTATCTGAATCTATCAGCACCTCCAAATCCCATTGGAATTTCCCGACCTTAAGAACTTATCGTTCCCATGCCTCAAACATCTCAAACTATTGCTTCTCACTGGAGCGTCGGCAGCTGCCTCTGAGCGAGCCGACGAGCGTTGCTTACGGTTCATCGCGAGTCATACCAGTATCGAGAAGCTCTTTTGGTTCCCTGTGGGGGGCTTAAATATGAGTCCCAATGCATTACCTAATCTCAAGGGTTTAATAACGTCAACACACGTCGTGCAATGCCTTGCCTCCGTCGGCGAGCCACCCTCTACACCAACCACTTCCTTGTCATTCGCAACTTTCCAACGCCAATTGTTGCCTTCGATTCCTGAGGACCCAACTGAAGTCTTGGAAGGAAGCTCCGTCGTACCTTCTTCATCTGGATCCCTTCAACGCCCCATCGAAGATCTCTACATAAATCATGTTGATGCAAGGTCTCTTGTCGACATTCATCGCCGCTTCATGGATTCAACATCGCTTCGAAGATTAAAACTAGACAGATTTAGCCACCTCGATGATCTCTGTCGAGTTGGAGATGTTTTTTCGAGGATCATATGGCTCTCTCTTCCCGGTAGGCCTTCCTCATACGATTCCGAACCCGTTAAACTTGTACGTGCTTCTCTGCATCTACCTCGAGCAGTCTCATTTCTGACCCGCATGGTATAGGATGACTTATATCGAATGTTGTCTCATTTTCCTTCCCTTGAGGTTTTACGTGGACCCATTGTCTGGGAGGCGGTCAACCAGGATAACGATAAAATGCATTTTGCCATCATGCGTCTGGCTCAGATCTTGCCTTATCTGCGCGAATTGGACCATTCGACATTTGACAAACGCAGAAAGGCGGTCAATCGAATTGTTTTGCAATGGGAGTTCATAACTCAGCGAGTTCCGAAACAGCCTGTGAAACCAGAAATGGGTGGTGTGGGTCAAGCTCAAGCTTCTGTAAATGATTCCGAGCAGGATACAAGCGCTGAAAAGGATGAGCAACTTGTTACGTTCCCTTTTGGTGGGAATCAGAAGTAAGTGTTCTCACTTGGACTTGCGTGGTATTTTATTAATACGAGTGAAGGAATGAAGCGATTACAACATTGGGTCTTGAGTCCACGTCGCCTCGGTCTGCGGCAGCAGCAGCTGCCACTGGAAACGATGCTGGACGACACTCGGATGATTATGTTGAGGTTAAAGTACCGCAACTAACCTACATCATCGCACGGCCTCGACCAAGGTCTGCTGACTTTATTGTTATTGTACTTCTCGCCACTGATATTTGTTCTTCCTTCATCAGAGATGCTTGGGATATTTTTGACGGAGAATTTGATTAATAATTTCGGCGAAGCAATAAAACACTATGTGACCCGGGTGGTTGTTTGAACAATGAACTTTTAGCGAGCCGGCGAGTGATGTTTATAATGATTTTGTTTCGATGCTCTGGCTGTTTTGTTCCTTTTCTTTACGATGTGTCGGATGAATGGTTAAATGGACAATACCACACGTCGATTTTCGGAAGTCATCCACCTGTTAATTCATCAAAGGCGACAATCGGGGGGAGGGACAGGGCCGCGAGAACGAGTACACGAGCGACGAGCTTCCAAGCAGAGCCGCGGCGTGATCTTTGCCAGTTTGGTCACGAGACTCAAAACTGGTGCCTGGGACATTTTTTTATCCCGACCTGACCCTTTCCATTCTCTGTACTAGCTATCTAGCTCAACGCATTAGAAAATAATCCTTTCCTTCGTTTCACCATCTTTGGTTAAACCAACCTGGCAAAGAGATGTGTCGCCTAAAATGGTAGAAGGTATGTACATCATTCAGGAATCGTCTATTTTTGTTTCAAGACATTGATTTTTATTGTGCAGAAACCACTCCCTTGTCCTCCCACAAGAAAGTACAAAATGACCATTCGAGGCAGCGCTATGAATAGATTCCGACAATAGCCGCCACTAGATCGAGGATTGGCCTGATGATATGTCACTGTGGAATCGACATTATTTCTTGCTTCCTTCATTCGTCGTTCCTACATGGCCAATCTACAACCTCTCGTCTGCACCTCCCTCCACGTATGGCTGATCTCTACTCGACCTCACTACAACGCTAACATGCTGTCTAGCTCCCGCCTGATTTACAGCCCTTCCTGCGGATACACGAAATATCTTTGCAAAGTTTTTTACCGAATGTCGATCGTCTGCGGTTAGCACTGGAAACGGATCAGGCCATTAACCCGGAGGCTACAGATATCTTTTTTGAAACGCGAAAAGTCTTGAAGGAAGAGCTACAGAAATGTTTCACGGTAATACAAGCAGCTCAAGAGTTGGCGTACCGCTACTCCCGAGTACTGAAGGTTCTATCCGAGGAAAAACCAACACAGGAGCGTTTGGGCGAGGTCTATGTCGGTGCACTTGCGGGCATGGAATGTTCAAGAGAAGCTCAGCAGGGTATGGCTGTATTTCGGAGAGAATTCGAAAGCGCAATTACTCGAGTGACCGCTATCCTGAATACTAGTAAGTAAATTTCCCGTTTTCTCTGAACCTCTAAAAATGTTTCAGATAGGCACCAAAACGCCGTTGACCTCCACGGAGAATACCCAAGCAGTTTCGGAGATCCTCGCCACAATCGATGAATGTAATGAGTTACTGAAACAATGCAATAGAGAGTTTGCAAAGCTAGCAAAACAGACTCGAGATGTAGGCTCCATCAATTCCAATCTACCATCCGAAGAAGAGACACAACTGATGCGTGCAAAATGGCAAACATTCCATGACAATATACGTGATGTTTGGAAGCATGGGTACAAAATTGCAAATCAGATTTTATATCCAAACTTGTAAGTTTATGGGGCGTCTGGAATGTTCATTATCTCACCGATGCGCAGAGATAATCCTCCAGATCCAAGTGCATCGGAAAGACGTAAATCCCGGAAGAACGTTCCATTATGGCGGATCCTGTTTCAACGTCAAGATAAGCGAGATTTTACCCGCTCGACGAATGGATTGCCACTGGCAATCATCGGTCCAGAGGCAGCATTCGGTACCTCCCTTGAATTACGAACGAATGTGACCAACCCAGTAAATCCTACGGAGGGACTGGTAGCCTCAGGATCAACAGAAGATCCTGATAATATTCCAACAAATGGACCCTCACCGAAGATTTCATTCCGGAAGCGTCTATTTGTGTTCCTGGTGCCGAAGTTTATTTTGTAGAGCCACTCCCATGCCGTAGCAGACAAAAGAAAAAGAATTGCCATTTGAGGTAGTGTTATGGATAGATTCAGACAATAGCCGCCACAGCTGTGTGGCATGATACTGCGAAAACGTGTGTTTTAAACTGTTTCCTTTTTCTCCCCTCGTCATTCCTACATGGCTAGTCCACAACCTCTCGTCTGCACTTCGCTCCATGTATGGTTGACCCTTTTATTCGACCCGACTAGAACGCTAACATGATGTCCAGCTCCCGCCAGATTTACAGCCCTTCCTGCGGATACATGAAATATCTTTACAAATATTTCTACCGAACCTCGATCGTCTGCGGCTGGCACTGGAAGCGGATCAGGCTATCAACCCGGAGGCTACAAACATCTTTTTTGACACGCGAAAAGTCTTGAGGGAAGAGCTCCAGAAATCTTTCACGGTACTGCAGGCAGCTCAAGAGTTGGCGGACCGGTACTTCGAAGTACTAAAGGCTCTATCCGAGAAAAAGTCGACACAGGAGCGTTTTTTCAATGTCAATCTCGGTGCACTTGCGGGCATGGTATGTTCAAGAGAAGCTCAGCAGGGTATGGCTGTATTTCGGAGAGAATTCGAAAGCGCAATTACTCGAGTGACCGCTATCCTGAATACTAGTAAGTAAATTTCCCGTTTTCTCTGAACTCTAGAGCATTAAAGGAACGTTTCAGAATATAAGGAAGGCTCCAAAACGCTGTTGACCTCCACCGAGAATACCCAAGCAGTCTCGGAGATCCTCACCACAATTGATGAATGTAATGAATTACTGAAACAATGCAATCGAGAGTTTGCAAAGCTAGCAAAACAGACTCGAAATGAAAGCTCCGTCGATTCCAATCTACCATCCGAAGAAGAGACACAACTGATGCGCGCCAAATGGCAAACATTCCTTGACAATATACGTGATGTTTGGAAGCATGGGTTTACAATTGCAAATCAAATTCTATGGCCAACATCGTAAGCGTATAGGACATCTCAAACGCCCATTATCTCACCGATGAGCAGAGATAATCCTCCAGATCCAAGTGCATCGGAAAGACGTAAATCCCCGAAGAAAGTCCCATTATGGCGGAACCTGTTTCAACGTCAGGATAAGCGAGATTTGATCCGCTTGCCAAATACATTGCCAGGAATCGTCGGTCCAGAGGCAGCATTCGGTACGTCCCCTGAATTGCAAATGAATGTGGCCAACCCAGTAAATCCTACGGGGGGACTGGTCGCCTCCGGAATAAGAGAAGACCGTGATGATATTCCAACAAATGGACACTCATCGAAGATTCCATTCCGGAAGCGTCTGTTTTTGTTCCTGACGCCGAAATTTATTGTGTAGAAGCTACCCCCTTGTCGTAGTGGATGAAAGAAAAAGAATTGCCATTTGAGGTAGTGTTATGGATTGTAGACAATAGCCGCCACCCACACTTGATGATATTTCACTGTGAAAGAGCTAAGATATAATTTTGATATTGTTTTGCTTCCTCCCCACCATTCCTACATGACTAGTCCACAACCTCTCGTCTGCACCTCCCTCCACGTATGATTGAATTCGATTCGATTTGACTAGAACGCTAACACGATGTCTAGCTCCCACCAGATTTACAACCTTTCCTGCGGATACACGAGATTTCTACCCAAGTATTTTTACCGAACTTCGATCGTCTACGGCTGGCTCTTGAAGCGACTCGGGATATCAATCCGGAGGCATATAAAATTTTTGCTGAAACGCGAAAAGTCTCGAGGCAAGAGCTCCAGAAAGCCTTCAAAGTACTTCAAATAGCTGAAAAGGTTGCGCAACTGTACTCCAAACTACTGAAGGCTATATCCGAGAAAGAACCGACGCCGGATCCATTGTATGATGTTTATATTGGTACATATGAGGGCATGGAATACTCTAAAGAAGCTCAGGAGGCTATGAATGTATTTCGGGGAGAATTGGAAAGCTCTGTTCGCCGAGTGACCGCTGCCCTGAATACCACCGGTACGTGAGCGTCCCACTTTCGCTGAACTCTCGAACGTTGAAGAACCACTTCAGACTCCAAAATTTCGTTAACCTCCCCCGAGAATATCGAATGTGTCTCGGAAATCCTTGGCGCGATCGATGAATGTAAGATACTACTGCAACGATGTCACGACCAGTTTGCAAAGCTATCAACACAGACTGAGGACAAAACATCCATCGATTCCAATCCACCTTCCGAGGAAGAGACGCAGGTGATGCTTGGCAAATGGCAAACGTATTTCGACAATATCCGGGGTGTGTGGATCCATGGGTTCGAGCTTGCGTCAGCGATTTATGTTCCACCACCGTACGTTGATAGACTATCTGGAACGTTCATTATCTCATTTATGAGTAGGAAAAGTCCCCCAGGCGCATCGGAAAGTCCCATATCCAGGCACGAAGTCCCATTATGGCGGGCCCTGTTTCAACGTCAGGATAAGCGAGATTTGCTCCGCTCGACAGATTTACTACGACCAACCACTGATCCCATAACAATCGTCGTTACGGCTCCTAACGGCTCTCTCGAATTGCAGACGAAAGCTATTAATCAAGTAAACTTTACGGCGGAAAAGGTGACCTCCGGTATTACAGCAAGTCCTGATGCTACTCCATCGAATGGTTCCGCATCGAAGGTTCCATTCTGGCGAAGGATCTTCCAACGCATGAATCGCAATAATTCTAACCCTCTATGCTAAGTACCTTTGGCAGACTCGAAGCACAAGATGGTGTTTCGAATTGAGTTTTCGAGCGCACGAAGTATATAAAACTGCCTATAATTGAGATAGGGTAATTTATATCGAAGTATTGACTCACAGAGCAATATATTGTCAATGAGTCTCAATTGAATATTGATGCATGATGTCAGATGCGTGAAATTCCTTTACAGCATTTGAGGATGGATCGTCAGAGTCCGCAAGAACCTGATAGTAAAAATGGGTCTAGAGTTGACCAGAGGTATAGCCCAAAATACCTTTTATACCAATTTATCGGCGATAGGAGCGAGCGATGGATTTGTGTCACAAGTCACGCCGTCACGCCGTCACTATGACAGACTAGAGTCTCTCCTCTCCGCCAGGCAACACTTCGTGCAGTTGCTCGCTGCTTCCTCTTGTCCGCTCACCACACCCTATGATTACTGCTTCGTGCCTGTACAGTTTCTGGCTCCCAAGCAACCTGGAGTAGCCTACCACGGCCGGCCCCACCCGCCCCTTCCCTCGACTCTCAGAGAGACATGCTGCCAGGCAGGAGAGCTCACCAAGGCTCTCACCCAGCTCTCTTACTTGAAAGCACTCACACGATCAATGATAGTGACCACTTGACGCTACGGCTAGGGAACAGGAAATGAGCGGGATCTATTTCTGGACAAAAGGATTAACCCGTCCGTGGCTAAAACGGCAGAAGGAATACCCGGATATCATTCGACAAGGTCTGTTTTGACTGTTGACACTGATGTTGTTGTATAAAACTGCCCCGTTGTCTTAACAAAAAAAAACCATTCGAGGCAATGGATAGATTCAGACAATAGCCGCCACCACTCTGATCGGTGTCATCAGGTTCACCTGCAAAAGCGGCCAAGATATTGTTTTCATATCTATTTTGCTTCTTCCACTCACCGTTCCTATATGGCCAATCAACAGCCTGTCGTCTGCACTTCGCTGCATGTATGGTTGATCTCTATTCGATCTGACTATAACACTGACATAATGTCTAGCTTCCACCCGATCTACGGCCTTTTCTGCGGATACACGAAATTTCTTTGACCGTGTTTTTGCCGAACCTCGATCGTCTGCGATTATCTCTGAAAGCGGGTCAAGATATCAATCCGGAGGCCACGAAAATCTTTACTGAAACGCGAAAAGGCTTGACGTTTGAGCTCCACAGAGTGTTCGAGGTACTCTATACCGCTCAAACGGTAGCGTTACAGTATTCCAGAGTATTGGAGGCTCTATCCGAGGGGAAATCGACACAGGATCTCTTGTATAATGTTCACGTGGATGCATTTTGGGGCAAGCTAACTTCAAAAGAGGCTCAGGAAGCTATGACTGTATTCCGGAGAGAATTGGAAAGCGCCGTGAGTCGAGTGGCCGCTACGCTGAATACCACCAGTACGTGAGTTTCCCATTTCCGCTGAACTTTCGAACGTTGAAGGAACGCTTCAGACTACAGAACCTCGTTGACTTCCCCTGAGAATATCGAATCAGTATTGGAAATTCTCGGCGCGATTGATGAATGCCATGTATTACTGCAACAATGTCGCCGCCAGTTTGCGAAACTAGAAACACAAACTAAGGACAAAAAATTTGTCGATTCCAATCCACCATCTGAGGAAGAGACACAAGTGATGTTTGAAAAATGGAAAACATATTCCGACCATATAAAGGGTGTTTATAGGCATGGGAACAAAATTGCGAATGAGATTTCAATGCCATCACGGTAAGTTCATAGAGTTGCGGGAGTGTTCAATATCTCACTTATGAGTAGGGATAATCATCAAGACGCGTCAAAAGTTCACAAATCCAGGACGAAAGTCCCATTATGGCGGGCCTTTTTTCAACGTCAGGATAAGCGAGATTTATTCCGTTCGACAGATATACTGCCAGCACCCAGTGATCCTGAAGCAATCTTCGTTCCCTCTTCCAACGGCTCCCATGAATTACAAGCGAACATGATGACTCCAGCCTCAAACCTTGCGGACGGACCGATAACCTCTGGAATTACGGATGGAACGGAATATCCTGATGGAACAGAATATCCTGATGCTATTCCATCAAATGGACCCTCACCGAAAATTCCACTCCGAAAGCGGCTATTATTGTTTCTGACGCCGACGTTTATTGTATAGAAATTAGTCCATTGTCCTAACAGAAGAAAGAAAACAAATTGACCATACCCGGATTTGATTCAGACAATAGCCGCCACCGCTGTGTGGCATGATACTGCGAAAACGATTGTTTTAAACTGTTTCCTTTTTCTCCCCTCGTCATTCCTACATGGCTAGTCCACAACCTCTCGTCTGCACCTCACTCCACGTATGATTGACCTTAAGTCGAGCTGACGTACAACGCTAACATGATGCCTAGCTCCCACCAGAGCTAAAACCTTTCCTGCGCATACACGAGGTATCTTTGCATGTATTTTTGCCGAACCTCGATCGTCTGCGGCTGGCTCTGGAAGCGAATCACGATCTGCAAGCTATAAACATCTTTCTTGTAACTCGAAAAGTCTCGAGAGAAGAGATCCAGAAATCATTCACGGTATTACACATAGCTCAACGGGTGGCGCAGGAGTACTTTAGAGTACTGGAGGCTCTATCTGAGAAGAAACCGACACAGGAGCTTTTGGTCGAGGTTAATCTCGAGGCACGTACGGGTGTGGAATGTGTAAAAGAAGCTCAGCAGGCTATGACTGTTTTTCGGAGAGAATTGGAAAGCGCGGTTAGTCGAGTGACCGCTATCATGAATAATAGTAAGTAATTTTCTTGTTTTCTGAGCTCTAGAGCAATTGAAGGAACGTTTCAGAATATAAGAAAGGCTCCAAATCTTCATTGACCTCCACCGAGAATACTCAAGCAGTCTCAGAGGTCCTCAGCGCAATCGATGAATGTAATGAGTTACTGAAACAATGTCACAACCAGTTCGCAGAGCTAGCAACGCATTCTCAAGATGAAGGCTCCATCGATTCCAATCCACCATCCGAAGAAGAGACACAACTGATGCGTGCCAAATGGCAAACATTTTACGACAACATACGTGATGTTTGGATGCATGGGTACAGTATTACAGATCAGATTTTAATGCCAATGTCGTAAGCGTATTAAATATCTCGAGCGTCCATTATCTCACTTATGAGCAGGGATAATCCGCCAGATCCATCAGAAAAGCACAAATGCAGGAAGAGCGGTCCATTATGGCGGATTCTTTTTCGACGCCAAGATAAACGAGATTTGTTCCGCTCGACGTCTGGTATTACGGAAAGTCTTGATGCTACTCAATCGAATGGTCCAGCATCGAAGGTTCCATTCTGGCGAAGGATCTACCAACGCACTAATCGCAATAATTCTACCCTCCATACAAGATACCCCTGCATGGAAGCTCATTGCGGCTTTCAACCGAGTCGCTCTACGTCTTTTTCTTCAAAACCTCTTCGCTGTGGATTATGAACTTTAAAAGCAAATGACACCTGGCCAGTGGTGCTCATAAGAAGAACTCTTGCTCTGTTACTTCGAAACTCTTGCCCTATTGTTTCACTGATTTAGCATGCTTTACCATCTTACAACTCCGTCATGCCTTGAGTTTTACGATATCCGGAACCCTGCACGTAGAAATTATGCGGGCGATGTACACTTCGAGTGGCACCTCTGGTTCACCAAGCGTAGTGGGATGATAGAGGGTGGGTTTATGGAATAGAGTAGGGCTCAAGCCTCAGAGTGACGTAATTTGCAAATTTTTGAGCAGCGGCTCGATAACCCATGATTTTGTCATTTACCTTGAAGTCTTCAAGATCTTGGAACATCTTAGGTACTTGGAATGGCGAGAGAGAAGAATACTCACCCTATTTATCTCAAGGACGGTACATTTTGCAGTTTCAGGTTTGGCGATTAAGCAATTCGAGGTGGCGGTTGGAATTCATGAACAGCTCCACTGTCTTGCAGTGTTTATATGCCAGCTAAGCATGTATAGGAGATTATCCATCAGAAGCAGAAATGCTGAACGCATTGAGACGATTTTTATCCCCTGCAGAGGAGAACTCTCTCGTCGTTTTTTTGCACCAAGTACACTTGTCGAAATCTAAAGGACGGTGAATAAATTAGAGCCCGGTGGCGGATGCGATCGAAGATCCAGTCGTTCGACTTGAACTAGACAGGTCCTACTAGACGAGGAGTAAACCTGGGGGGATTCGGAAAAAAGTGAGCCACGGCAAAAGAGAAAATACAATGGGCCTTTGCGGCAAGTCGTCGTTGCGAGATTTTACTTGGTACCCGAAGCTAAGAGCTTAAATTTGCTATGTGGAAGGAGAGAGTAGACGGCTGGTTGATGGAGTGCCAGCCAAAGTCTATTAATAGACTCCTCTAACTTAAGCCGCGCACTGCCCTCTAGAAAGCTGGGCTTCCTGGCTTTCTACAGGTAAGTATTTGATCTCCTCTGGAGGATTGATGCAGTATGGGACTCGGAAACCGGCTGTATGAACAAGGCAAACGGACTTTATGGTCTCACTCAAAAGTGGACCAGGTGAAACCTTGCCGAAGGCAAAATCCCACATCGAGGAGTGTTGAGGACGTCAAATGCTAGATAACAATACGTTGCATCAGTACCATTGGAGTCCATGACTGATGCTTCTACTATCATGAAATTTACTCTAGCATTCAGAAGTTAAACCCCTTTCGTTAGGGGAAGAAAGCGGAAAAATGAAAATTGGATTGAGTAGATACGAGAAAACAAGTCCAAGTCCGATAATTTAAAGAAGTATAGATAACAATCATAATAGAATCAAAATAAGAATCCTGAGACTCCAGATTTTTTGTAAGGTCCGCAATCGCATGAGTCCCCGACGGGGATAACCTTCTCTCGCGGCTTCCAGAATGAACTGATAGATCTCTTCAAACCCATCCTTTTCTTCTTACTCTTCTCATCTTCCTCCTCCTCCTCCTCCTCAACATTAGACAAACGCCTTTCACGGGCACGGGCGTGGGGACAATCGAATTCAGATACATTAATCACGAATTTGTCCCACATCATTGACTTGACTGCTGTTTCAAGTTCTTTGCTCATGCATTGCTTGAACGCTTCAGATACTTCCACTACTTCCTCTTGCGAAACCTCAGAAGCTCCAACCATTCTCCAACAGCGCAACTCTTTATTGAACTCCTTCTCAAACACGGGCTTGTAAGCCGAAAGTGCGAGAAAAAATGCGCCCATGAAAAAGTGTCGTTCGCCCCAGTGAGGCTTGATTGCTCGGGAGAACGGAGTTCGGGTCACTGCTCGAGAAAGGGTGTGCGATAATTTGGATGGGGTTGAATGGTTGTATGTCGATTTATCCTCGTCGTGAGGGACTTTGCATTGGCAAACCTGAGAGATGGAGGCAAGGAGGTAGAGGGCAGTATATGCTACGATATCTGGGACTCTGGAGGCATGGATTGTGCGGGCGATGTACAGGTCGAGTGGAAGCCCTGTTTCAGGCGATGAACGGGGAGAGCGGGATGATGGACGGTGAAGAGTAGGGCTACGAGTGATGTAGTTTGCAAATTTCTGACCGACAAGCCGATGACCCAGGTATTTGTCGTCACGTTCGGGACCTTGGAGGATTTTTAGTACTTGAAACGTCGAAGAAGGGAACACCTACGGTAACCATCGTTGGGACAACACATTCTGCGATTCGAATAGAGATGACTTGATACGAGATGGTGGTTGAACTTCAAAAATAGCTCCACTGTCTTGAAGTGTTTATATGGCTTAGCATGTATAGGAGATCTGAGTGTTTTGCTTCGTTTGGAATGAGAGACATCTCGGAGCTTGCGAGTGGACGACACTTGACGCTGCTGCACTTTTTGCACGAAGTACACTGTTGAAAGCTAAAGGACGGTGACTAGATTGGAGACCGGTGGTGCGGATGTGATCGAAGATCCAGTCGTTCGACTTGAACTAGACAAGTCCTAGACGAGGAGTAAACCTGGGGATTCGGAAAAAGTGAACCATGGCAAAAGAGAAAATACAATGGGCCTTGGGGGCGAGACATCATGACGAGAACGACGGTGGTTCTGAAGCTAAAGGCTTGAATTCGCTATGTGAAAGGAGAGAGCAGACGATCTGTCTATTAATAGAAACATCATAAATCCTCGGCCGAGCGCATCGCACCTGGGTTTCCGAGTTTCAGAAATATATCTGATTTCTTCCGGAAGAAAAATGAGGTATCGGAAACCGATGATATGGTGAATATCAAGTTCTATGACTAGACTTGAAGTGGACCAGGAGAAAGCTTTCGAGTGGAAAGGGGAAGCAAAGACCAAAATGGCACGATCCTCACGACTGGCATAATTAAAATCTGAGGCTATTGAATCTGGATGAGTACTGTTGAAGTTCTCTTGTGAGGGTTCAGGATTGTGTCGAAGTAGGATTCGTTGATTCAATGTACACCGAAGCGGTTGAAGTGACAAGTCACTGAAGTGTCAGGCTATTTATAGTCACGTGCAATCAAGTATTTTTTCCACAGCTGAATCGACATATCGCCTCGCTCTCTCCCTCCCGCCGAAAAGCGCAGGATTGAGCATGATCCTGCAGTCGAGGAGCGAATAAAATCTCTAGAGACAGCTTTACTTGAATCTCTCAGCAAAAATTAGTCTTTCAACTCTCTCGCCGACCTCTTCGACATCGTGCAATCGACTCGGGATGCGCAACAAATCTCCAAGGCTATATACGCCGCCTACCGTGTCTTTGTCGTCGTCATAGTCAACGGGAAACTCAGACTAGGTGGAGATCATGAAGCTGCACGATTGGTCAAGTCCTGGCTCTTGACTCAACTGAATACATACTTCGAGTTCCTTACCGGCCTATTGAAGGACGAGGAAATTTTTTTAGGGTGAGCAAACAATCGATTCTCTCGCGTCTTGCAGCTCATATATGTTGCGCTCGGTCAGACATCTGCTCTTCAGATCTTATTTTCTCTACAGAAACATCTCTCTACTGCGTACTCTGTTTACTCCAATTCCTCCAACCTTCTACCTCAATTCCATTTGTCACATTTCTGCAAAATCGTTTCAGCCCTCCTCACGTGTCCGCCATCCACCCGATGTGGTTCTGATACTACCAGCGACCAGTTGCTCGATGTTGAGCTCAATGCGTGGTGGGTCGCGGAAATGGGTACCCCCCCCCCCCCCCCCATCCAAACGTAGCAGGTCAAAATCACACGGGGATGCTCTCAATCTGGAGGTTGGAGAATCAAAGAAGAAAGATAAGAAAGACGAGGACGAAGGCAGCGACAACGATGATGACGATGACGATTGGCGGAAATACTTCGAGGAAGAACCTGTAGCGCCTGAACATCGTGCACCACGGTATATTACTGCACCTCGCTCGTCCAGTCCTCGTCAAGGACTGGGTGAGTGCATGCATCGACTATGGTAAGCAGAAGCATACCGGCATTCTCTCATATGCGATGTTAAACCCCATACAGGCGGGGCCGTTGGTTTCTTGGCGTTGAATGCGCTTTTCATTTTGATGATAGACTACAACCTGTATGCGGATTGTTTCGCTATATTCTCATCGTCTCTCATACCTCCCTTCTCACCTCCAAGGATTACCCATCCTTCTATACTCGGCTTTCCGCGTTCTTGGGCATCCCATTCACTTATAATATCCTCATGAAACATCCAGTTTTGATGGTTATGATCCATAATAATATCAATGTTGAGGTTGAATATACTGGTGAGTCCCTATGTGACCAATACTCACAGTTGTTGATCCATATTTTAATGATTGAGCGAAGGTGACGTGGTAAACTTCTTTAGACTCCAATGAATTGGCTTGAAATATTACCGGTTACCAGAGACCGGCATCTTGGGATTGGCAACGACAGGGCAGCGACCTTCTCTGACCTTATAATTACCTAAATTTTCATATCCATGGGCCAATTTACCAAACTGTTTATGTTGCCTTCGCGGTCCCAGTATGATTATATTAAAGCTAGCTCAACCCTGGCTGCTTGGAATAATGGTAGAGATCGGTTCCGCAGGATTTCGTAGCCAGTCAGTGTCTTGTCCTGTGAGTTCTGTCAGCGTCTTATACCGGGGGCTTGCGACGGATACACTGATCTGTTGACTGCTGATAGATACGACAAACTTGATGAGTATACCTTGCAGTTCTCGTGAGGTTTTGCTAGGCGAGGGACCATAATCACCAAATCGGTGCCTCTGATGGTACTATATCAATGTTTCCGTCATTTCCGTCATTTTTGACTCGCGCTTTTCCTTTTCGATATAAAAAAAATCTGAGGATCAATGCGGTCCCTTTTGAGGTTTTGTTTGTTGCCTTTGTTTCTCTACTAGCCCTGTTTCCAGAGGAAGACCCGAACCAAATAAAGGACCGGCATAAAATGTGGTTTCCTCTTCCCTTCCCTTTGCCATTTGGCTTTCAAAAATGCCTACATTCGACCTTTACCTGAGCGCTTCATCTTTCCTACTCGCTTTGTACTTTTATTTGAAAAAACCTAACCAACACGCCTCACTTCCATTGCCGCCTGGCCCGAAAGGATGGCCTGTCATCGGTAATTTGCTGGATATGCCCACCGAATTTGAGTGGAAAACTTATCATGAGTGGAGCAAGAATCTCGGTGCGTTTCTTATTTCAATAGTCTGGCGAATAGAGAGCTGACTGGACGACCTCCACTTTTTCACCCTCTAGACACTGACATACTTCATGTCCCTGTCATGGGAACCAATCTCATCGTTCTTGACTCTCCCGAAGCCGTCATGGAGCTCCTGGAGCGACGCTCTTCCATCTATTCAGACAGGTAAGTTCCGTCCTCGCATTTCCATCAGGGGACGAAGCTTTCTAGTCGGCTGACTTGATTGATTTGTATAGAGCTAGGATGCCTATGATAAGTCAGTCTTTCCTATACATCATCTTGTCTTCTGGAATTGACATATGCACTTCTCAGATGAATTAGTGGGTTGTTATAGTATTGAATGGGATCACTGATGATATAGACGTCGGATGCAGATGCACTGGCAAGTGATTCAATTCATTAAAGCGTGATATCTATTAACCAATAGACTTTAGGTCATTCAATATTGGTTTCATGCCCTACGGTCAGTCGAGTCATATCTGCCGCTTCGCAGCTTTTCCTAATGAAAGTTCTTAGGTGATTTCTGGTCTGTCTCTGACCGCTCGGGGGACAAAATAAATATCTTAACCAGTTGAAAATTAGGCGCAAGAGCCGCAGGCTAATGCATGAACTTCTCCACCCAACCGCTGCTCTTCGTTTCCGCCCACATGAGCTCAAAGCAACTCATCATCTCCTCGAACGCCTGCTCGATAACCCTAAAAATGTCATTGAGAATCTCCGATAGTGAATTTGCTCCTCCCTTTCCTATAAACTTGACTAATCCCGTCCTATAAAGTCTTGCTGGTGAAACCATCATATCAATTGCCTACGGTCTTGATATCAAACCAAAGGATGATCCATACATCCAAACCGCTGAACGCGGAGTACACCCTGTCGCAGCAGCAGCGGTCCCGGGAGCATTCCTTGTCGACATGTTACCAATTCTGAAATACGTTCCCGAATGGATGCCTGGTGCTGGATTCCAGAAGAAAGCGAGAGAATGGGGTAAACTTGCGCTGATGATGGTTGACTTGCCATTTGAAGCTGCGAAAAAATTGATTGTAAGTCTAAGTCTCTTTTCTTGTCATTATGTGATTGGTACGAGGAATTGAATGTGTGTTGGGTTCGTTTAGGCGGAAGGAAAGGCGAAACCATCTTTTACTTCCTACAGTATGCAGAGGGCGCAAGAGAACGAGGATGAGGCCTATCAAGAAAACGTCATTCGCTGCAGTGCCGGAACCATGTATGCCGGTGAGTAATATAATGACCTACGCCAGTCAAATGGACTAACGGTATATCTTAGCTGGATCTGACACCGTACGTCGCTGTCTTCGTTCAACTTGTAATTTTCTTCCCCTAAAACATTTTCAGACCGTCGCAGCAATCACGTCTTGCGTCTTAGCCATGCTCGAGAGTCCCGAAATGCTCAAAAAAGCCCAAGCTCAACTCGACTCCGTCGTCACATCCGGCCACCTCCCCGACTTTGACGATGAAGAAAGTTTACCTTACATCACTGCTCTCACAATGGAAGTTCTTCGCTGGAGAGACGTCGTACCAATTGCTATTCCCAGATACCTTCAAGTTGATGACGAGTACAAGGGATACAAACTCCCCAAGGGGTCCGTCGTGATCCCCAATGCTTGGTACGATTTACGGGCTATAAGTTTCAAAATAATTTTCAAACTGACGCACGAATTAGGGCCATGCTTCACGACGAGACCGTCTACCCCGATCCATTCACATTCAAACCCGAACGTTTCCTCACCAAAGACGGTAAGATCGACAAAACCGTCAGAGACCCCAGACATACCTGCTTCGGTTTCGGTCGACGCATCTGTCCCGGTCGTTATATGGCCTTTTCGGCCGTTTGGATCGCCATCGCTTCTATTCTTTATTGTTTCGATATCAAGAAGGCTGTGGATGAGGACGGTAACGTGATTCAACCAAGCCATGAATATTTATCTGCACTTGTCGTGTACGTTATCTTTGTGGATTTCCTTTTCCTTTCATGAGTTGACAAACTCTTCCTTACTTGACAGTTTTCCTAAGCCTTTCGAATGCTCGATCAAACCTCGCAGTGATCGCCATGAACGCGCCATCCGATCTGCAGTTTTGGAGCACGAATTCAATGATGAAACTGCTTAGCAAAGTTTATCAAGAACTACATTTACGGTTCGAATGATAGTAGGGGCATAATTATCGGCAGGAACAATTGAAATACAATATCTAAATAGGCTTTTTCACAAGCATGATAATATATGTGTATGCCCTCCGCCTTACAATCCTATAATTAGTACATTCCGAATCCAGTAGTACGCACGAGAGTATATAAGAGAAGACACTGTATTCGTTGGAAACCTTCATTTTCTCTTTCTCCTTGATATATCTCGACTCTACTGTATCCCGACGGAACAGAATATCCTGATGCTATTCCATCAAATGGACCCTCACCGAAAATCCCACTCCGAAAGGGGCTATTATTTTTCTGACGCCGACGTTTATTGTATAGAAAGTAGTCCATTGTCCTAGCAGAAGAAAGAAAACAAATTGACCATTTCCGGCAGTCTTGATTCAGACAATAGCCGCCACCACATTGATGATATTTCACTGTGAAATAGCTAAGATATTATTTCGATATTGGTTTGCTTCCTCCGCACCATTCATACATGACTAGTTCACAACCTCTCGTCTGCACTTCGCTCCATGTATGATATGATTTATTTTTAGTCGAGCTGACTATAATGCTAATTTGATGTCTATTAAGCTCCCACCAGACTTACAACCTTTCCTGCGCATACACGAGATATCTTTGCATGTTTTTTTGCCCAACCTCGATCGTCTGCGGTTGGCTCTGGAAACGGATCCCGATCCGCAAGCTATAAAAATCTTTTTTGGAACACGAAGTGTCTCGAGAGAAAAGATCCAGAAATCCTTCAGGGTACTACATTTAGCTCAACAGGTGGCGTACGAGTACTCCAAAGTACTAAAGGCTCTATCCGAGAAGAAACAGACACAGGAGGTTTTGCTTGAGGCTCATATCCAGGCATATACGGGCATGGGATGTTCAAAAGAAGCTCAGCAGGCTATGAGCGCATTTCGGAGAGAATTGGAAAGTGCAGTTAGTCAAGTGACTGCTATCATGAATAATAGTAAGTAATTTTCTTGCTTTCTGAACTCTAGAGTAATTGAAGGAACGTTTCAGAATCTAGGAAAGGCTCTAAATCTTCATTGACCTCCACCGAGAATACTCAAGCAGTCTCGGAGGTCCTCAGCGCAATCGATGAATGTAATGAGTTACTGAAACAATGTCACCACCAGTTCGCAGAGCTAGCAACGCATACTCAAGATGAAGGCTCCATCGATTCCAATCCACCATCCGAAGAAGAGACACAACTGATGCGTGCCAAATGGCAAACATTTCACGACAACATACGTGATGTTTGGATGCATGGGTACAAAGTTGCGGATGAGATTCTAATGCCAACATAGTAAGTGTATAGAATATCTCGATCGTCCATTATTTCATATATGAGTAGTGACAACCCTCCAAAGGCATCGGAAAAACGCAAATCTAGGCAGATATTCCCATCATGGCGGACTCTAATTCAACTTCAGGATAAGCGAGAGTTGGTCCGCTCGACATCCGGTATTGCAGAAAGTCTTGATGCTACTCTATCGAATGGTCCAGCATCGATGGTTCCATTCTGGCGAAGGATCTACCAACGCACCGATCGTAATAATTCTACCCTCCATACAAGATATCCCTGCACGCCGGGAGTTCATTATAGCTTTTAAATACCGAGTCGCTCTACGTCTTTGTCTTCAAAAACTCTTCGCTGTGAATTATGAACTTTAAAATCAAATGAATTCTGGCCAGTGGTATCTATGAGAAGAGCTCTTGCTCTGTTAGTTCGAAAGTTTTGCCCTATTGTTTCACTGATTCAGCATGCTTTACCATCTTACAACCCCGTCATGCCTTGAGTTTTCGAGCGCGCTCAGGATATGAACTGCCGGTAATGGAGATAAGGTTGATCTATATCGAAGCGCACTCACAGAGCCATATATTGTCGATAAGTAGAAATAAATGTCAGATGCATGAAATTCATTTACAGCATCCAAGGATGGATTGTCCGAATCCGAACGATCCCGATAGTGTAGATAGATTAAGAGATGACCAGGGGTACAGGACAGAATACCTCTGGCATTGATTATTCATCTTCAGGTGAAGAACTTCGCTACTAGAGGATCTAGTACCAGACGAGAGCGACGGGGCTGAAGTGACATCATGGTGTCACGCCGTCACGCCGTCACATTCTCTCTCCTCTCTCCTCTCCTCTCTAACGTACACCTCGTGCGGTCGTTCAGCGGCTCGTACCGATTGCTTTTACCCGCCCACCACAACCTATTGTCACTGCTTCGTGCCTGCGCAGTCCATCTGAGCTCCAAAGCAACTTGGAGTAGCTTGCCACGGCCGGTCCCACCCGCCCATCGCGGCTTCTCTCGACTCTCAGAGAGGCATGCTGCCAGGTAGGAGAGCTCACCAAGGCCTCTCCTAATTCTCTTAGTTGCACACACTAATGTGCAATACATTCAGTGACCGCTCGACTCTCCAGACAAAGACCGGCTACGAGCGGGATCTATTTTTAAACAACAGGAATAACCCGTCGCAGGACCCCGGATAATCCCTATATATGTTGGATGCCAATCCGGACAAACTTTGGACTTTTTGGCCGGGAGGCCGGATGGCATTTCCTATGGCGGCAAAACCGAAATTCGGGCTGAGGCTGGATCCTCGAACGCCCATAAGCCCCTATATTAGCCATGAGGCCGGATCCATTAGGCGCCGCCATGTCCGGACATAAGCCGCCGTGGTGCAGTGGTCAGGAGTTGACATGTGTTTCCCCGAACGCAACCGAGGAGGCGTAGGTTCGACTCCTCATATGTAATACTTGTTGACAGTCACTGTGTATGATAAGTTTCATTTTTAGTGTCATATTGTGAACATTGGGGAAGCTGTAACAGCGTTGTCAAATAAAAGTACAAATTACGAGTTAGGTTAGACGTTTCGATGGTCCAGGATTTTTTTGCTGATTTTTTCGATTTTTTTCGATTTTTGAGCCATTTTTAGCCCGGATCCCTGGATCCGGACAACATTTTCGCGAGGGCACTTAGGCTGGGTGCGAGTCCGGACAAGAAACCCCAAAAGGGGCCAAAAATGGTGCGGACAAGAAACCGGAAAATGACCCTTTTTTGGATCCAACATACTATAGGGACTATCCGGGGTCCTCCCGTCGCGCGGCTGAAATGGTAGAAGGCATATCATTCGACAAGGGCCTATCCGATTTCTGACACTGTTGTTATTGTGTAGCAACTGCTCCATTGTCCGAACAGAAGAAAGAAGAAAAAAAGACCATCCAAGGCAATGGACAGTTTCAGACAATAGCCGCCACCACTCTGATCGGTGTCATCAGGTTCACCCGCGAAAGCGCCAAGATGTAGTTTTCATATCGTTTCTGCTTCTTACACTCACTGTTCCTATAATGGCCAGTCAACAGCCTGTTATCTGCACTTCGCTACACGTATGGTTTACCTCTATTCGATCAACATATAAACACTAACATGATGTATAGCTTCCGCCAGATCTACGGCCTTTTCTGCGGATACACGAAATTTCTTTGACCGTGTTTTTGCCGAACCTCGATCGTCTACGGCTGGCTCTGGAAGCGAGCCGGGGTATCGATCCGAAGGCCGCAGAAATCTTTGACGAAACACGAAAAATCCTGAGGGAAGAGCTCGAGAAAGTCTTCAAGGTACTAGATTTAGCTCAACAATTGGCGGAGCAATACTCCAAAATTTTGGAGGCTCTATCCGAGGGAAAGCCAACACAGCGTCCTTTGTACTATGTTAATCTCGGTGCATATGCGGGCAAGCAATGTTCAGAAAAAGCTATGAAAGCTATGAGTGTATTTCGGAGAGAACTGGAAAGTGCCGTTAGCCGAGTAACTGCTACCCTGAATACTAGTAAGTAGATTTCCCACTTCACTAGGCTATAGGATGTTGAAGGAACATTTCAGAATATAAGAAGGGTTCCAAAACTATGTTAACCTCCACCGAGAATACCAAATCAGTTTCGGAGATCCTGAGCGCGATCGATGACTGTTATGAACTACTGCAACAATGCCACAACCAGTTTGCGCAGTTAGCAACACAGACGCAAGACGAAAGCTCCATTGATTCTAATCCACCATCCGAAGAAGAGACTCGAGTGATGCGTGCAAAGTGGCAAACATTTTTTGACAGTATACGTGGTGTTTGGGTGCACGGGTTCAAAATTGCGGACGAAATTCAATATCCGTCACTGTAAGTGTATAGAATATCTGGAACGTTCGTTATCTTACTTATAATTAGGGATAATTTCCAAGATATATCGGAAAGACGCAAATTCGGACACAACATTCGGTCGTGGCGAACCTTCTTTCAGCTTCGGGATAAGCGAAATTTGGTCCGCTCGACAACTATACTGCGAGCACCGGTCGCTCCTGACTACAGTTTCCATAAATCGGGGATGAGGGTGACCAACACAGTACACCATTTGGAGGGACTGCAAAGCTCTAATATTACCGAAATTTCCGGTGCTATTCCGTCAAATGGACCCTCACCGAAAACACCACTCCGGAAGCGACTATTATTGTTTCTGACGCCGATGTTTATTGTGTAGAAACTAGTTCATTGTCTACCAGAAGAAAGAAAACAAATTGACCATTTCCGGCAGTCTTGATTCAGACAATAGCCGCCATCACATTGATGGGTGGCGCGATGATATTTCACTGCGAAAACGCTAAGATATTGTTTCCATATTGGTTCTTGTTTCTTCCCCCGCCATTCCTATATGGCCACTCAACAACCCCTCGTCTGCACCTCCCTTCACGTATGGCTGACCTCCCTTTGATCTGACCATAAAACTAACACAATCTCTAGCTTCCACCAGATTCACAACCTTTCTTGCGTATACACGAAATTTACTTGCACGTATTTTTGCCGAACCTCGATGCTTTACGGCTGGCTCTGGAAGCGGATCAGGCTATTATGCCAGGGGCCACGGAAATCTTTGCTGAAACGCGAAAAGTCTTGAGGCAAGAGCTCCTTAATGCTGCCTGGCCACTACATTTTGGTCAAGAGGTGGCGGAAAGGTACTCCAGAGTTTTGGAGGCTTTATCCGAGAGGAATCCGACACATGATCCATTGTACAAATTTTATCTCAGCGCAACTGGGGCCGCGTATCATTCAGAAGAGGCTCAGAAGGCTATGAGTGTATTTCGGGATGAATTTGCCAGTGCGGTTAGCCGGGTGAGGGCTACCCTGGATGCTAGTAAGTTTTCCGTTTTCGCTGAACTATAGAACGCTGAAGAAATGACTCAGACTATAAGATGGGCTCCAAAACTCCATTAACCTCCCCCGAGAACATGAAATCCATTTTGGAAATCCTTAACGCAACCGATGAATGTAATGTATTATTTCGCCAATGTCGTGGCCAATTTGCAAGCCTAGCAACGCGGACTCGGGATAAAAACTCTATTGATTTAAATTCACCATCCGAAGAAGAGATACAAGTGATCGGTGCAAAATGGCAAACATTTTACTACAATGTACGCGGCCTTTGGTTCTATGCTTTCAAAATTGCCAATCGGATTCAGTATCCGATTTTGTAAGTTGATGGAATATCTATATCCTTCATTGTCTCATATATGAGTAGGGACAGGCTTCCCAATGCATCGGAAAAACGCAAATCTGGGCAGAAATTCCGATCATGGCGGACCCTGTTTCGACGTCAGGATAAGCGAGATTTGGTCTGCTCGACAAATGCACTGCGATCACCCGCTGATCCAGAAGTCCCATTCATTGATGCTTCTAACAGCTCCCCTGATCATGAATTGCAGATGAATCCGATTCCCTAGGATTCCCTTCTGTAGAAGGTTCTTTCGGCACATAAACAGCAATAATACGGCTTTCTGGTAATCATGCCATATGAGTAAAGCTTCATGATTGTTCCGCCATTTTACATAGTCCCCTTCATGATCATTATACCTAAAACGAATTAATTCTAATAAATCTATCCTAGAACAATTAAACATCCATAATCTAACATGACTAATGCGGCTTGCGCGTCATCAAACGAAGGAGACGGGAGAGGCGGCCTCCAGTTTCAGGTTCCTCACTGGAATTCAACCTCTGATCGTTTATATGTCTCTCCCCCTTATCCATCAAAAACTGCAATTTCCCTGCTTCAGCAAATAACACGCCATAAAACTGATTGACCATTTCATCGGGCATCCTGAGCCACTCAGGCGATTCACTAGCACCATTGGTTGCCCCGTCTTCCACACCATCGGTACCTTCCGTGCTGCTGATGTCATCGCGTTTTGATTGTGCATTCGATGCCTTCGATACCAACTGTACGAGCAAAAGAGCGTCTATCACCTTGTATAGGGCCCATATAATTTCATCTCCTGTGACTAGGGGTCTGCCAGGCCGCGTTAAGGCAATATCTCCATGAAACCTGTCTTCCTTTTCCCGCTTTTGGTATGCCGCTTGACTCTTGGCTTTGGAAATATGAGCCTGCGCTATATCTTTGATTGCTTCCAAGTGAGGTATGACACCGTCCTCAAATTTAGGCGCGCCGTTATTGAGATTTGTCGCTCGGCGTCCCGCGTTAACAGCACTCCTACACTCCCAATAAACTTCCTTCATATGATTGAGGTGTTCCAAAATGGCCTTGCAGAGCTCGTAGATATGTTCCTCGTAAATATGCCGGTGATCCCGGACAACGACTTCTTTCGCTGAGAGAAGCATTTCAAGAGCAACGAAAATATTCGGTACACGGGAGCATAATCTCTTGACTTCTCGTGTGCCAAACTAGGAATATTGAGGAAAATGCTCTGAATTTAGGATGTGGAATGAAGATATAATATTTTCTTACCTTGGATCCATGATTTTGGGTGATTTGTGCCAAAAAATCATCTATCTGCATTTGCTCGACAGCTTCAATGGGAGGCTCCGCTAGCGATTATACGGTACTCACCAGTTCAATGAGCGTCAATAGTTTCCCTTCAGTCTCATCTAATTCTTGGGCGACCGCCAGGAACGGAACCTTGCCATTGCCATAGTCGCACCGGTCGAAGACTACAATGGTATCCGTGTAAATTCTCGAATTCAATGTCGACCAACTCCAGAACGCATCAAAGAGGCTACTCCTGGACTCATCCAATTTCTGATTCAATGCCTCCACTTTGGATTTCTCCCCTCGATGTCTTTCCTGTAGCATTCTGCTCTCTGGGACAGATTATTTTGATATATGGGATGAAAGGAGGTAAAGCACGGACCTAGCATTTTGTTTTTGTGCCTTGTTGCTACCTTCAACAGTCCGTATTTTGCAACTCCCTCCAAAGAAGCTGCTACAAGCCCTGAGGGTTCTTTAACCTTGGGCGCGATGCGTTCTCCGTCCTTAAGTAAGTCTAGAGCAAACTGAATATCCTCTTGTTGATCATGTTCCGCACGGAGAATTGATTGAATCTTGTTCCGAGTTTTCTCGACTGATGTTTTCTGGAACTACATGGCGCACTTAGAGTTAGTCGCAACAAGATTAAATTGAAGTACCTTCCATACATCGGCACGAGATCCTAAAATGATATTTGCATTTTTGCTCAACTTCTTTGCATTTTGATCGAGTTCTTGGCGGAATTGAAAAGCTGCCTCTACTTGTTGGGTTACCGTCATGTCCTTTGCGGACACCAGATCATCGAATGGCTTTCGTAACTCCCGAAATTCAGCAAAGCAAGATTTAACGCTGTGACTGAAGTGGGCTACGGCTTCGAACTGTTTTTGTATCAAGTCTTTGTTCGTCTGTTTCTTCAATGCCTCTACAGGCTCCAGGTCTTCGCTGTCGATTATGAATAAGGAAAGCGATTGATGACCTGACCGGTGGTACTCACAAGAGGAGCTCTTGCTCTGTTAGTTCGAAACTCTTGCTCCATTGCTCTATTGATTGGCGTATACCGTCCTTAACATCCTGACAACCTGGTAGTGCCTTGAGTTTTTGAGCGCGATCAGGGTTAGCACTACCGACAAATTAGATAGAAGTCATCGATATCGAAGCGCACGCACGGATCGATGTATTTACGCGTAGGCGATAGTTTCAGATGCGAGAATCTATCTACAACATCCGAGGTTGGATCGCTCACTGGCGAGTTCCCAGGGCCTGAGAGTGAAGATGCATTGACAGGTGGCAAGGGGTACGACCCAGAGGCCTCATCTTGGGTAGTACTGGTGGGATGAATGCTGGAAGCAAAATGCATGAGAGAGGGGAGTAGATTGGTGAGATCTCCTCTCAAGCTTGAGTTTAAATATCATGACTCTTACAGAGGAAATTCCGCTGGAATCTTGGGCTGAGCGAAGGGACAATGGACTTCTTGTTGTCTAGTTCGTAATACGTATCTGAAACGCGAAGTGTCACGAGCTCAGGTTCGCGGTATGATGATCACCGTTGTGATTGGCGCCTAGTTCACGACTGGTTCACGGACCAGCTCAGGTTCTGTTGACACGCACTTGTCACCGTAGAGGCGTTAAGATATTGTTTCTTGCTTCTTCCCCCCACCATTCCTACATGGCTGGTCAACAACCTCTCGTCTGCACCTCCCTCCATGTATGGTTGACCTCCACTCGATCAGACTTGAACGCTAACACGACGCCTAGTTCCCACCAGATCTTCGGCCTTTCTTGCGTATACACGAACTCTCTTTGCAAGTGTTTTTACCGAACCTCGATCGTCTGCGGCTGGCTCTGGAGGCGGAACGGGATAGTAATCCAGAGGCCACGGAAATCTTTGATGAAACGCGAAAAGTTCTGAGGGAAGAGCTCGAAAAAGTCTTCAAGGTATTAGATTTAGCTCAACAGTTGGCGGAAAAATACTCCAAAGTTCTGGAGGCTCTATCCGAGGGAAAGCCAACACAGCGTCCGTTGTTCTATGTTAATCTCGGTGCATTTGCGGGCAGGCAATGTTCAGAAAAAGCCATGGAAGCTATGGCTGTGTTTCGGAGAGAACTGGAAAGTGCCGTTAGCCGAGTAACCACTACCCTGAATACTAGTAAGTAAAGTTCCGGGTTTTGCTGAATTCTAGAACGCTGATGGAATGTTTTAGAATATAAGAAGGGTTCCAAAACTATGTTGACCTCCACCGAGAATACCAAATCAGTTTCGGAGATCCTCAGCGCGATTGATGAATGTAATGAACTTCTGAAACAATGTCATGACCAGTTTGCGAACTTGGCAACACAGACTGAAGATGAGAGCTCCGTCGATTCCAATCCACCATCCGAGGAAGAGACGCAAGTGATGCGTGCAAAGTGGCAAACATTTTACGACAATATACGGGGTGTTTGGGTCCATGGGTTCAAAATCGCGGATGAAATTCAATATCCATCATCGTAAGTTTATAGGGTGTCTGGAGCGTTCGTTCTCTCATCTTTACGTAGGGATAATCCTCAAGATGCCTCGCCAAGAGAAAAACCCAGGAAGAATCTTCTATCGTGGCGGACCCTGTTTCGACGTCAAGACGAGCGAGATTTGGTCCCCTCAACAAATTTACTACGACCACCCACTGATCCAGAAGCGATGTTCGTTACGGCGCCTAGCAGCCCACCTGAATTGCAGACAAATACGATCAATGCAGAAAACCTCACAGAGGGACCGGTGGCCTCCGGCATTTCAGATGTTCCTCATGCTACTCCATCGAACAATCCCCCCGCGCCGAAGATTCCATTCTGGCGAAGGATCTTCCGACGCAGTAAAGGCAATAATTCGACTCCCGATGTCCAGCAGACTCGAAGGAAAAGATGGTGCTTCTGACACCCTCGTTTCTTCGACCAAAGTCACTTTCTGGACAAAGTTCTCTCTCGCAGCGCAACATGCGTCTCAGGGTTATTTTGATTGAGCACTGTTGGAGTCAGTGTGGGGTTCATAAGTCCTCGATTTTTGCGTCAAATTTAGGAAATCCCTTTGGAGTATCTTTTGAATGTGTATGTGAGTCAAGAAAATATGATGGTGGTACTTTTACGATATCCGAGTCTTCGTATATGGAACAAGAGAAATGGATCACGTACTCATGGATGGTACTTAGTAGCAGTATGTTAAACAGAGTTTTCTATCGCACCGAGCCATATTCAGCCATTTCGGCTATAGCGTGATAAATCGCAAAGCGGAGAACAAGTGGTGATTGAACATATGTTGGGGTTTCGTATCACAATGTCATCACATTTTTTGAGTATGCTTACTACCTCGGATAGGCATTCAAGTTCCATCCGATTCTATGGCATTCTTTTTCACGGACAAGAAGTCAAGGGCGGTAATCTTTCGAACCAGTTCACTACTAGTATGCTCCAGGCAATGCACACGGAAATTCTATAACTTAGTAGCCACTGAAAAACAAAGAGATCCTGACAGTTGCTAACGGTCATGGAAGCTTCTCCAGAAGTATCATTGTTCAATGTTCACCAATAGACTTTCTTGTATTCGCCACAACCCAAACGCCCGAGCCGCGAGTTATACATTGTCGCGATGACTGGCGGGCCTGAGAATTTGGATTCCGTCATTGATGAAACCAACTCCATTCAAATACGTCTTCTTTTCGCTTGATAAACATTGTTCTCCTGACTACCAGGTGACTTGTATCCTGGAGACACTACAGCGTTCGCGGAGTTCTAAGTTTAACTGCCTCGTTTTTCCGGCGACTGCTACTGCAACTATTGTTTTCGCTGACTTCTAAAATTTCGGCATGTTGATTGAAACATTGTTTACATTGAATACTGATGGAACATTGTTTATCCTATTAATAGATATACAAAGACTCAAGGGTTAGAACAATTAAAAGGACCTTTTTAGCTCCCTTGCTTTATGGTCGTCCTCGGAGCATTTGTCGTCCGAAGTACTGAGTTACAGGTGGTGAACCAGGGTTGTTGCGATAGGGTATCCGGGATGTTGGCGCAACCTAACCAGCCAATGTCGACAGCCTTCATTTGTAATGCTGCCAGTTGACTTAGTTCGAAATATATACCTTCATCCCTGTAAATTTGACAAAGTGGCACTGCCTAGCGGGCCTCATAATTCAGGAGAGGAAAGGGCTGTTCTTATGTCAAAATCACCAGTAGCTGATTCCTTGTTACTCTCCGGGCAAAAAAACAAAGCCATAAAATTAGTGCCGCCACGGCCTTGATACTAAAACGTAAATCCTGCGCGCTTTTTCATCTTGATGCACCTTCTAACTTATCAAGCTTACGGACAACGCAGCTCCTGCATTTCCGTAGACTATATTACTCAGTAAGATTCCCTTACCTTTTAGAATGATGCGACATCACTTGTTCATGAATTAACTGTTCAGAAGCGAAATATGGATATGGCGTCAATCGCTGGGTTATTCCCCCTCAACAATTGTACTGTGGTATCCTGTCGACTCTAGCACTGGATCAGCCGCTGAGAGCCTAGAGATCGTACTATCATGATACATTAGAAGAGGTCGCAAGGTTGTCCGATATCAGAGTGCCCGTTTCGTGGAGCTTTGAATGTTCGGCTAGGAGATCGGAGCCCCATTGTTTGATTTCGGGATGACTGCATTCTTGGGATACTGGCCGTCGAGTGGGCTCGGCTCGGCTCGGGCTTCAAGCTTCAAGCCCGCACTTTACTATTAATGAAATAAGCGAAACAAAACTACTTTCAGTCGCCTTAGTTATAGGTGGGACAAAATCTCGTGGTAAACAATTTAAAGAGACCAAGTGATTATTTGATTAACGACATGATCAAGGCACAGCCACGCAAGAATCGGCAAAAGCTTCGGTCTTCGTACCAAGATTGATCAGCTCAAGAAACAATCCTATAGCAGTGGGAAAAACGTACGAGTCCGGATGGCTAATTTAGCCTGCGTGGCATCAAACGACGGAGTTGGATGAAGCGACCTCCAGGTTCTTCGTAGAAATTCAACCTCTCACGTGTCTGTCTTTCCCCGTTACCTTTCAAAAAATGCAACTTCCTAGCTTCAACAAACAATACAGTGTAGAACTGATTGATTATTTCATCGGGCATCCTGAACCACTCAAGCGTTCTGCTGGCTACCGTATTCTTTGTGCCATTGGTGGTTGCGCTTTCCTCCCTGCCGTTGGCAGTTTTGCTGGTAGATTTATCACATTCATCCGACGCCCGTGAAACCATCTGTAGGAGTAAGAGAGCGTCATTCACCTTATGTCTGGCCCATAAAATTTCATCTCCTGTGACCAAAGGTCTCCCAGGCCGCGTCAAAGCAGATTTACCATGAGACATGTCCTCTTTTCTCCGCTTCTTGTCTGCCTTTACGCTCTTGGATTTGGATATACGGTACTTCGCTATATCCTTAATAGCATCCAGGAGAGGTATGGCGCTCTCGAATTTAGGCACATCATCTCTGAGGAATGTTTCTTGGCGTTCCACGGTAGTAGCAACCTTACGCTCCCAATAAACTTCCTTCATATTATCGAAGTGCTCCGAAATAGCCTGGGAGAGCTCGTATATGTGTTCCTCGTAAATAAGTTGGTGATCGTCGACAACAACTTCTTTTGCTGAGAGAAGCATTTCAAGAGCAGTGAAAATGTCTGGTACGCGAGAACATATTCTCTTGACTTCTCTTGACTAGGAATGTATCAAGGAAAAGCTTTAGCTTAGGATGTCGAATGAAGATAAAGTTTGCTCTTACCTCAGGCTTTTGTCCGTAACCTTGGGTGATTTGCGCAAGAAAATTCTCTATCTGCATTTAATCTAGTATCAACGGCCCTGGGAGGCTCTGGTAGCGGTCCCACTATACTCACCAGTTCAAGCATTGTTAACAGTTTACCTTCCATCTCATCTAATTCCTTCGCAATCGTGGCAAATGGAACCTTGCCTTGATCGATCTCGCCAATGACTATAAGAATATCCGTGTAAATGGAATTGCCCAAATTCAACCAATTCATGTCCAAATCCTTGAGGTTGTTTTCGGATTCATCCAACTTTTGATTCAATGCGTCCGCTTTGGATTTCTCTACTTTATATGAATCCTGTAACATTTTGCTTTCTGAAACCGATTACTTTGATAGATGGGCTGAAAGGTAGTAAATCACGGACCCAGTATTTTGTGTTTGTACTTTTCCGCTAACTTCAATGTTTCGTGTTTTGCAACTACTTCAAAAGCTGCCACTACAAATCCTGAGGTTCCTACAGCCATGGGTGCGATGCGTTCTCTATCCTCTAACATGTCTAGATCAAATTGAATCTTCTCTTGTTGATCATCTTCCGCATAAAGAATTGATTCAATTATGTTCTGAGTTTCCTTGGCGGTTTTCCGAAACTGCACAGCGCGCTTAGCGATTGGATAAGAACGGTTACATTAAATCGAAATACCTCCCATATATCGGATCGACAACCTAAAATGAAGTCTGTGTTTTGGCCCATCTTTTTTGCATTTTGTTGGAGTCCTTTACGTAGTAATTGGATGGCTTCCTCTACTTGTTGAGTTACTATCATATTCTTCGCGGATACCAGATCGTCGAATGGCTTTCGTAACTCTTGAAATTCCACAAAGCAGGATCTAACGCCATCACTGAAGTTCTCTACAGCTTCAAACTGTTTTTGTATCAAGTCGCTGTTCGTCTTTTTCTTCAAAGACTCTATAAGCCCCAGGTCATTGCTGTAAACTTAAACTATGAGCCTTGAAAATGAATGTCACAGTGGGTACCCACAAGCAGTGCTCTTGATCTGTTAGTTCGAAAGTCTTGCCCCATCGCTCCGTTATTTCGAGTACAACATTCCTCACACTCTGACACCCTGGTAGTGCCTTGAGTTTTTGAGCACGCTCAGCATTTGGGCTTAGTACCAGCAATTTAATAGAGGAGTAATCGGCATCGAAGTGCACTTACGGAGTTGATTTCAGATGCGTGAATTTATCTGCAGCATCCGAGGATGGATCGACAGGCGACAAAGGGTGCGGCACAGGCCCCTCAGCTAGGATATCATGGGTATGATGAACGCGGGTAGAGGGAGACATGAGAAAAGGGAGCGAATTTGTGAAATCTTATCTCGAGACTTGAGTTTAAATATCCCAAACCATAAAGATGTCGCTGGAGCCTTCCTCAACTACGTCAAGAGACAATGAGCCTCTTGTTGTCGAGTCCAAAATCTCTGAAACGCAAAATTTCACGAGCTACCGTTCGCCGTATGATGTCCGTCACGGTGATTGACGCGCTGATGGCACTGACTGGTTCACGGACCAGCTCAGCTTATGTTGACAACACTTAGAATTGTCACCGTGGAAGCGCTCAGATCTTTTTCATCTTGCTTCTTTCCCCCACTGTCCCTACATGACCAGTCCACAACCACTCGTCTGCACTTCGCTTAACGTATGGTAAACCTCAATTCCATTTGAATATAACGCTGACATGATGTCTACCTCCCACAAGATATTAATATACAACCTTTTATGCGGATACACTTGACTACCAGGTGACTTGTAGTATCCTGGAGACACTACAGCTTTCGCGGAGTTCTAATTTTAACTGCCTCGTTTTTCCGGCGACTGCTACTGCAACTATTGTTTTCGCTGACTTCTAAAATTTCGGCATGTTGATTGAAACATTGTTTACATTGAATACTGATGGAACATTGTATATCGTATTAATAGATATACAAAGACTGAAGGGTTAGAACAATTAAAAGGACCTTTTTAGCTCGCTTGCTTTATGGTGGTCCTCGGAGCATTGTACTGAGTTACAGGTGGTGAACCAGGGTTGTTGCGATAGGGTATCCGGGACGTTGGCGCAACCTATGCACCATTAACACAATGTATGACACGGACAGTTGTTCGTCAGATCACTGCTGCTTGGCAGAGCTCATGTGGAGAATAAATCAGGAGGGTAAGAGGTTGTCTTATTGTCAAAATCAAATAGTGGGACTAATTGGAGATCTCATAACGACGATCACCCCTCCGGGCAAAAAAACAAAGCTGTAACATTAGTGCCGCCAGTCGTCCTTGATACTCAAATGTAAACGTTGCACGATCTAACATCATGATGCGTCTACTATCAAACTTAAGGACAATACATATATTCTGTATTTCCGTCGACGAGAAGCTTGGCGTCTGCTGTTTAGGTCACTGAGTTTTCCCCTCAACCATTGTAATGTGGTATCCTGTCGACTCTAGCACTGAATCGGAACGTTGAAGCTTTTCGTACTATCATGATACATTAGAAGAGGTCGCAAGGTTATTCGATATCATGTTGCTCGATTCATGATAGCTTGAACGTTCGGCTAGGAGATCGGAGCCCCATTGTTTGATTTCTGGATGATTGAGTTTCGGGATACTACTATCAAAGAACGGCTGAAGATGTTTTCCATGTCGTTTTTCGTATTCGAGGGCTAGTTTTTGTAAAAAAAATATTATCAATTTCTGGGATTTTTGACGTCGCTTACCTTGAGATGCCATTTCGAATCGATCAAGGTCTATGGTGGATGTTAAGATTTCGGTAGCGGAGTGCCGGATATGAAAAGCTGGCCTTTGACGAATTTTGCTTCTGGAGTTTGACCTTGTTCATATTCCTAAGATACCACCCAATGTCTTCTTTAAGTAGAGTGTTTGATGCTAAGGAGCGAAAGAGAAATTTACATGCCATAGAGCTTGTATACGTTGAGCTGCTGGGGAATCATGCAGCATGTCATGCACAAAGTTATGCATGGCTTCTGATTCGAGTTGTTGTTTTTTTTCTTTTGATATACCTTCCTTGGGTGCGATATCGCCAACTGAAGAATTGATGTTCACCCGAGGTATGGGCTATGAAAGTAATGTGTCTACCTTGAGCCTCGGCGAGATCATGCACGATGCACATCATAACACATCTAATCAGAGTTGTCAATGGCTGTTATAATATGACGAAGGAGCTTACTTTGAAATGTCGAGAGAAATGTCCGATGAGCACATGGCTAGGACGGCCATGCGATACATATGGTCAGAAATACTAGGAAGAAACGATTAGGTCACTCATTTAAAAGCGGTCTGAATACCTTTCTGCATCCGGGATCTAGTCGTACTCAGTCAAGGCTGGGTGCAGTCAGATAGGGGGAACATACACCATTGTTGATCCAACCAGTGCGTTTCTGTGTCTGATCTAGTCTGAGGACTGTTCCACTGAATTAAAACGGTTGCTACCTTGAGTCGCTCTAGGATATGAATAAATGCCAGCCTGTCGGTGCTGATGTCGCCTGAGGGGCTGTAGAGGGGAGGAAAAGTGCGCTGGGACATGGATAAGAAGGGTGTGCCAAATAAGGGAATGTGATTTAGGCGGGGTTTGCGCTAACCGCCAGCCACTCACTGAGGGTCACTAGCACTAAGGCCATGGCCACCATTTCTACTGCTCTGCGCAACTTCAGGGAGCCCACAAAGGACCAGCTAACGCAGATTTTCTTCGCTGTACCTTCCAAGGATGCGCCAGACGTCGACAAGATGGAAATCAACGCTGTGCTCAGTCTCGGAGACCAGGGCGTCGAGGATTCCTATGTGCGTCGTTTCTATCTCTAAATGCTTGTCGTTGACACCGTCAGTTTAGGCTGGCAAGCTGTATATCATGGCACCGTACCTTACTTTCACTTCTCTGGACTACAAGTCAGTGCGGTTCACGATTCCATTATCCACTATACGACGTGTCGAACGACTCAACGCTCGCGCCGGCATCTATGCCCTAAGTCTCCTAACGTGGCACGGAATGAAGATCGTATGTTTTCTAGCTCTTCTCTCGATTACCTCTCATGTATCGCGCTCGCACACCTAGATCGTTCAATTAACGTCCCTGCGTCCCACAGCAGACTTGTTCTGCGGTCTTCTCCGCGACGCACTCAAAATTGAGCTCCAGAAAGGCCAGATGAAGGCTGTCAAGGGCTTCACAAAGACATGTTTCTCAGAAAGTCTGATTGTGGATCCGTTAGTAGTCGATGGCGAGGATGGTGATGTAGCAAAAGACGACCAAGTTCCCTACCACGGAGGACTGGGACTCAAATACAAGTTCCCCGGAGACCCTAAAAAGTACGTTCGACTGTTTATCTTCTCCTCCTAATCCCGATCTCAATGGCAGTGTCTCCGCATAGGCTACGTGAGGCGTCGAAGTTGAAGTTATGGACAGCTTATCTCAAAGGTGCCGTTTGCACCAGATAGCCGCTATCCACAATATCTCACTGCATCATCATTAGCGCATGGTCGTAGCTTGACTCTGCTGCGTTATCCACAATGCACACGACTCGTACAAGTTGGACTTCCCAACAGACTCCGAGGTGAAATGTGGGAAACCCTCTCCGGGTCCATATACCTTCGTTACACCAATCCCGGCTATTATGAACGACTCTTAGAAGAACATAAAGGACGTACGAGTACTAGTACTGAAGATATCGAAAAGGATCTGCATAGGAGTTTACCGGAATATGCTGGTTATCAATCTGAAGAGGGCATCCGCGCATTGAGGAGGGTTCTACAGGCCTATTCGTTTAAGAATCCCGAGTTGGGTTATTGCCAGGTACGTAGTACCTTTGGTTACGGGCGTTAGTCGTATTCATCATCTGATTGCTCTGGGCGGTGCTCTAGGCTATGAATATCCTCGCCGCTGCCATACTCATGTAATATTTCCGACGCCACTTTTGGATACACCGTTACTAACAATGTGGTTATCAGCTACATGTCGGAAGAGCAGGCTTTCTGGTTGCTTGAAGTTCTATGTGATCGTCTCTTGCCAGGATATTATGCGTGCGTCTTCAGCCCCTGCTTCCTTTATTTATTTCCTTGGTAACATATTTTTTGTACTCATAGTCCGTCAATGCATGGGACATTGCTGGATCAACGTGTTTTTGAAGCACTTGTTCAAAAATGTCTACCCATGATTCATGACCATTTCCAAGCAGTCGATGTTCAGCTTTCTGTCGCGTCCCTACCTTGGTTTCTTAGTCTGTGAGTCAAGGTGTTTATTATTAAATGAAGATATGATTCTGACGCGTCTGTTTGCGGGTCAGGTATATCAATAGTATGCCCATGGTCTTTGCGTTCAGGATCGTTGATTGTTTCTTCTGCATGGGCCCCAAGGTGCTGTTCCAAGTGGGGTATGTGGCGTTTCTAGTATTCTCTTCTACTCCAAATGTTGAAATTGCTCGTCTAGATTAGGTTTGTGATAGTAACGTAACAAACAATTCTGGTGATGCCTAACTTGTCACACCACAGCAATTCTCAAAATCAACGGGGAAAACCTCCTTCAAATCCAGGATGATGGTGGCTTCCTCAAGTTCGTCGTAACCATCCTTTTTACTAAAGGGCCCCACTTACACATACATACTTAAATATAGTCTCATGCGCGATTACTTTGCCTCCTTGGGCGATTCAGCTCACCCAAACTCTCCCGACCCACGCGCCCGTGCCATAACTCGATTCCAGGAACTCCTCCTAGTCTCCTTCCGCGAGTTTTCAATAATCACTTCCGAAACAATACAAAGTGAACGCAAACGATATCGTTCCGAAATCATCCACAGCATCGAAACGTTTTCCAAAAGATCTTCAATACGAAACTTGAAAACTTTAGGAAGATTCACGAAAGATCAAGTTGGATTGATCTATGATGCTTTGTATAAAGCGATGTGCGTTGTTCCGCCACCTCCTATGACGTTTCAAGCATTACCACCGAAGAAATTGATTACGACGGCGGATGATAGAGATGGGAATGGGGAGGAGAAGATTGAGACGAGGATTGGGACTGGGACTTTTGGTGTTTTTATGAGTGAAGTGGTGACTTGGGCTAGAAATGAAAAGATTGTGAGGAATGGACCTGGTTTTGGTTCTTCGTCTTCTTCGAATGGTGGTGTGGCGGGATTGGCAGCTGGGTTTGGGAGATTGGGGTTGGAGAGGGTGGATAGAGAAGTTGCGGAGCATGAATTGATTGATAGGTTGTTTTATTTTTGGGATGTGAGTTGTCGGGGGGCTTTGTCGTTCCAGGTGAGTCAATGTCATTTCACTGGTCAATGATTTTCCATATTCATTTACTTTTAGGATTTGGTTTCGGGGTTGGATGGAGTGATGTTCAACGACCTCATGGATAACATTGAATGGTTCTTCAATCTACACGACAAAAATAAAGATGGGCATTTGACGAAAGATGAGGTTTTGACCTTGTCGGAATCATTCCTGGTAAGCCTCTCCTCATAGCTCCGAATCTGTCCTTGATAGAACTAAAAAACGAGATTACAGTTTATATTCCGTCATGAAATCGGCGATGCATATCTCGGTGCCGTATCTCGATTCATGACAAACGCTTTCGAATATGGAGATGCACTTCTTGCTGGACCGGAAATGAAGGAAGGAGAAGGGGAGGGATCGCCAAAATCTCCGCAGATCGAATCAAATCAACCTTATTTGAATCTCGCAACGTATGTCCTCTCTCTTTCTCTCTACCTTGTCCTCGCTCCTCATTATTATTAAAGGTTCCGAATGGTAGTACTCGCTGACGAAATTCTTGAATCATTCTTCGAAACCGACCTTTCCGCCTCTTTCCAACTTGCACCTGTACCCGAATTAGAACTACCACCAGCTTCTACAGGTGGTGCGAGTGGTTTTTTGGGTGATTTGTGGTCTTCTATTGCTACGGATAGTAATAAGAAGATGTTTAATATGCTTACGGATGAGTTTGGGAAGACTATTGGTAAACATCAGGTGCGTTTCTTATTATTTTAGATAACTACTATGAGTTCATTGATGAGTTTCTTTCAGGTTATCAACAAACCTTCGATTGGACGATATACAAAGCTGGAAGAACCAAAAGCTAGAGAATCGTTACTCACACCTTCCATGAAGTCAACGTCATCATCAAAGTCAAATAGTCCCAGATCAACAGAAACTACCGTCGTGCCTCCAACTCCGAATATATCCTCGTCACAATCTAATCTCACTGTACCTACCGCGATAAGGAAATCGTCGTCGTCGTCGTCATTGGGTAAAGGCAAATCTTTACTACCATCGTCATCATCGACCTCGTTGGAAGAAACGGATAGTTTACAAATGTTACAAGCTGTGGCTAAGGCTAATGCGGCTGTGATGGAACGGACACCGTTTGCTATTGATGATGCTCAAGATTCTTCGGATGAGGAAGATGATGAAGACGATGATGATGAAGAAGACGATGATGATGAGGACGATGATGATGAGAGTGGAGCTAATGAGGATGATCAAGTTTTGGATGAAGTCGATGCTTTCCTTGAAGCACACGATTCGGGGTTGACTGAGGCGGATAAAGAAGTTGCTAAACGTGAGTTTTCTTGCTTCTCTTGAATTGTAATAACCGACAAGTTCCTGTTTCAGAATTGCTTACGGCTCAGCCGATGAAATAGACACAACATGCGGCATTTCTCGATAACATACGGACATGGAATTTGTCTATTTTTTTGTTTTTTAACGTCTCTTTGCTTGGGTACATTGTAATATTAGTTATGGAAAAATGCTTTTGCTCGACATCAGGAAGGGGTACGTATACATATGGGATCAAAGAAATACATCGGAGATACAGAAATGTTTTTTTATGAGTTGCTACTGCGATCGTGCCATAATCGTATCGTTAGATCTGATTCAATAGATCCTGTGGCTATCATGTTTTCCATGGGATGCGTCTGAAACCGTGACGAGTTAACATAAAAACTCGGAAGATGAATATATTCACTACTCACAGCGACGGCGACTACGACGTCTGCATAATGAAAGATTTAAATGTCCAGTCGGCAATGACAACTAGTTAGGCTTACCAGTATGCCCTTCCAATACTTGCATGATTTCTCTTGATTGAAGGTCCCAGATATATGTTTTATTGTCTTCACTCCCAGCAACGATCCACTTCCCACCCGTAACACTGAAACACGCCGAAATACAATATTTGCTGTTGACGTGTCCAACATATGTTTTGAGACATCGAGTGGTTTGATAATCCCAGAGACGAATGGCGTTATCATGTGCTGTGGATAATATGTACTTCGAATTGGGAGAGAATTGGACGTGTTGGCTGGGATAGAATAGATGAGAAATGTTGTCGAGTTGATTGAAGCGGTTTTATTTTATTTTTTGGTGCGTACCAGATGGCGTCGTGTCCTTCGGCTAGTGTTTTTAAGCATTGACCATCGGCGGTGTTCCAGATTCGACTGAGAGAGTATGATGAGTGGTGGAATGTTGGAAGAAAGGTAATATGAGGGGTTACATGAGACCGTCAAGGGCGCAAGAAACAATCAACGAGGCATCGCGATTGAAATGGACAGCTGTAACGTAGTCTATATGGGCGTGAAGTGTCTTCATGCATTTTCCTGTCGAAAAAATTGCAGGTGAGAGGAAACTCAAACTACGCGACTTGGAAAAGTAGACGCACCACGAGCGACATTCCATATCCGTACATCTCCCTCACACCCTCCGGATACGAGTAAATTTGAACCAGTGTTATAATTGAGGCAGAATACCCATTTTGAATGACCTTTCAGCACTTTCTTCGTTAAACCCTGGCTTGATGTGATGAACGAGAACGCGATTCCATGATAGAAAGAATGAAACACACCAGTTCAACGTTCCAGATGCGGATGGTCGTGTCGTCCGATGCTGAAGCTATGAAAGCGCTATCTGATGACCAAGCGATATCGGAGAGACCTTGAGTATGACCACTCAAATTGCGGAGAAATTCTCCGGTTTCTGGATTCCAAATCTTGACAACCTTTTCCGCACCTGGAAGATAATATGAAGTATGAGGTCCTATCATTCACATTGAAGTTTTTCACAAGACGAACCGCAAGATGCTAGTAATTTTCCATCAGGACTAAATTTGACGGCTGAGATGGATTTTGTGTGTCCTCGTAGAACATGTTTAATTTCATAATTAGGAGGCTTTGCACGAGATGTCCGAATGGTGGGTGGTTGAGGTTGAGGTAAAGGTTGTTGAGCAACGGGAGCTGGAATTGAAGGGTGTTGATTTGCTGGAAGGTCGTCCTCAGTCGTTTGGGAGGCTGTTTCGTCCTCAGATGAGGTATCATCCATTCCTGCAAGAGGATCCATATTGGTTGATTGTAGTGAATGCTTTGTAGAGTTGACGACGGTTGTCGGAATTACAAACTCAAAATAAGCGAGAACAGAATAACATAAATAACGGCACAGCCACAGATTATTACTTCTACCCGAATAACTACATAAAATATGTTACGGGTTTCCCTCCCTCCTCTGCCTCCCCCAGTCGCCGCACCGAGAAACTTGCACAAATGGCTCAGTGCAAAGAAGCAGGACTCAACATTGTAGTTGCATTATTGACCTCGTCGATAAGACTACAGGACGGTTGAGGAGGGGGCAGCCTACCGATTCCTACTACTTACTAGTGTTGGGTTAGTCTTGTCGTACATCGACAAAAGCGCTGATGGTCATGCTGAAATTATATCCCGAAAGATTTATACGCAGCGCGTACCAATGTGCTGAGCCATTCGGTCAGGGAAACAGGCTACGCTCGGTATGGTAGAGATAAGATAAGATGGCCAACAAAGCAATGCAAACAATCGCTCGGTCATTCTCATTTGTTACTGCCAACACAACAAGAGTACGTTCCTCCGCTGTTTCAATTATTCTTTTCGAAATGTCCACCATTGAGTGTCCTCGCTGTGGCTACGATTTCCGCGCGATTACGCCTGACACAGCCGGCATTCGACCCAGCATAACGCCCGGGTCAGTCGTAGAGACCGAGGAAGTTTCAATTCTTGAAGACGAAGTTCGCCGTCTAGACAGCGAGATCGTCAGTCTTAACGAGGCTAGAGCTTCCCTCTTGCGCAAAATCAACAACGCACGATCAAAGACGAGGCACATACCACCCGAACTTTTATCTACCATCTTCCAATTTGTCTCAAACCCAGTTGACTTTATGCGCTTCCTTCCATCCGACAGTACGTGGAACGGAATGAAGCCATACAGCAATTTGGACGACTTGTCGCGATGTAAAATGACTACTGTGTCTCATTCATGGCGTCAAGCAGCTTCGTCGAACCCACAACTTTGGAGTTCGCTTTCGCTTAGGGTTTATTCACCCATTATCAATGCCAACCTCTCGTTATTTGATCGGTTCTCTCGAAATGCGGGAAGTCTTCCAATGTCAATTGAGTTGGACTTCAGAAAGCTAGCAACACGGTCGTCATTGCCTGAAAATTGTGTGGACTCCCTCATGGAGCCATTCAAGAAAGCGATATTCGTTGATTCTGGGGATAGGATACAATGTCTCCGCCTCGCGTACGTCCCCGAAGAGTGGTTCCACCACCTAAAGAATCTAGACCATTGTGATTCTTTGGCAATCGTACGACCACCGTATCATCGTCGTCCAGTAAAGGCTCATCTAGACCTCACGGAGCTTCCTCGCCTTCGGCATGTTGTGCTCATCCAAGTCTTGTGTCCATTTTTTCTACCCTCAACAATTACAACACTCCAGTTACGGGCCATACCCACCGACATTAGCTTGAAGTTACTAGTGACATGCCCTAGACTTGTCAAATTCGAGCATCATGAAACCAAACCGGCGGATGAAAGGATCGAAAATGTGACAATCGTCAACGAACCTGTCACCATCGAGAAACTTGAGTATCTGGCATGGAGTATCGGTTATAGTATTTGGTCTCCGCGCATCTGCCACGGCTTTACCTTCCTTCGATTCTCTAGGCTTCAATCTCTCCATTGGTCCGACGACATCGGTCACAAATATTCTGACGAACGTCTAATGGAGAATAATTGGCGCCTCATACTCAAGTTCTTTTGTCATCTACCGACTACGCTCTCTTCCCTAACCTTCATTCGATGTTCCTACAATATCGAAGACTCTCGGAAACTGCTTGGCGCAATTCCTCATCTTTCTGAACTTCATTTCATTGACTGTCGTGCGACATGCGTCCAGCCTATTGTCGAGGCTATAGGACGACCCATCTCTCAACTTGAACAAGCAACCATTGACACTTCGACATCATCTGACCAAACGCTCTTGCCAAACCTTTCCCACTTGTCAATAACGTTAACTCGGATAACTATGCTCAGCGATTCACTGGACGGGTACATTTTCGTGGACATGTTGGAAGCAATCCACAATTCGGGGAAGAGTCAGGGACGATTTAAATTATCCCTGAACCATCCGGTTTCTTGGAATGAAAATGACCTGGACAGGATGCGGATGCTCGAGTCATCTGGATTCTCATTGGAATTGGATCAGGCCAACTAGAATATCCCAATCGATTTTTCTCTTGTTCTCGTAGTTGTGTAAATAGTTGTGTTAACGTCAATTTGCGAAGAAGTTATAGCGGTTGGGTATTGTACTAGAGGGCAGACGTTCGCCGTGTCTTGTACGTGGTTTTTTTGTTGCCCTGACTTCGCTCTTGGGTTTTCTGTTGCTTCGTATTATTGTTGAGTGTTGAGTTAGAGTGGGCTGAGGAGGGGGCGCTGGCCTGTCGATTCCTACTTACTTGTTTTGATCAACCGGCGCCCCAGAAGACGAAAGCTGCAAGCCTTCAAGTCGAAATCCGTAATCCGTGCGATTTGAGCTTTTGCATTAGCAATGGTAAACACACCGCCGGGGGCAGGTAAAATGATGACCATTTGTTCTCTTCCTCATAACTCATCTGGGCCATTCCCCAGCTCCGGACATTGGAACAATTAGAGAATAATAAGGAATAATGTCTCGCTAATCCACTTACATTTCGAAATCACCCGATAACCATAGGACTGGATTTCAGGCATCCATGTGATGCTAGACTCATCTCAATTATATAAGTAACACATAATTAATCTCCTAGTGGTGGAACAAACGAAGTTCAGTATGAGCAAATACCATACCAAGCTCATCCGCCGCCTTTATACACTCTTGATCCATAATACTTCCACCAGGCGCACACAGATACTTGACACCGCTCTTCCCCGCTCTATAAACGTTATCCGGAAACGGGAAAAAAGCATCACTTGAACATGCCACTCCATCCAACTTCTTCAACCATTCCTTCTTCTCACCTACATTCAATTCCTCCACCTTTCCTTCAAATAAAGATTCCCAGTGAGTTTTTTCAGACCCTTCGAGTTCTTCACCAGACACATATAGATCGATAGCATTCGCTTTATCTGCTCTCTTAACTCCTTTTTTGAAAGGTAAATTGATGACACGAGGATGATGACGGAGCCACCATAAATCAGCCTTCCCTCCTGCGAGGCGAGTACAGTGAATTCTCGACTGTTGTCCGGCGCCTATACCGATTATAGCTCCATGATAAGCGTAGGCAACACTGTTCGACTGCGTGTATTTCAGCGCGAGGGTGGCTACGATGAGATCGGTAATAGCTTGTGTTGGGATATCTTTGTTTTGCGAGACAAGGTTTGAGAAGAGTGAAGCATCGATTTTGGCGTCGTTGCGTTTTTGTTGGAGGGAGATACCATAAACTTGTTTGGTCTCTACGAGGGGCGGATTATACGTAGGATCGATCTGAAATGTTCTAGGGTCACAAAAAGATCGCATGTAGGGTATAATTTTGGACAAACCTCGAGTACACAATACTTCCCAGACTTTTTCTTTCTGAGGACGTCAAGGGCCTCAGGTGAATATCCAGGCGCAATTATTCCATCAGAGACTTCTCGAGAAATAATGCGAGCAGTCGCGAGATCACAAGGAGCTGAGAGGGCGACAAAGTCTCCAAACGAAGACATACGATCAGCACCTGAATAACTCACTCATCAGATTCAGGTAAACAGATAGGTCACAACAGTCGTACCGCGAGCACGAGCATACGCAGCCGCAAGAGGTGTCAGAGGCTCCTTAAGATCATCAACACCGTAGACCTTCTTTTCGATCTCGTCAAGCTCGATTCCAACTGCAGCACCAGCAGGAGAAACATGTTTGAAGGAGGCAGCAGCGGGAAGTTTGAGCGCTTCTTGAAGCTCTCTCACCAACGCGTAAGAGTTCAAGGCGTCGAGCAGGTTGATATAACCAGGCGAACCACATAGAGCTAAGAGATATAAGTGAGCTGCAAACTGTCCAGATAAGTTACTCACTCTTGAACGGTAATTTTCCCTCATCCACAAATGCCTGAGCGGCTTTTTGATGAGGATTGGCTCCATACCTCAAAGCCATCCTCTGTACATCTGCAAATCTCTTCTCCACACTCAATTCCGCTGAAGCATACTGTTCCCTGAAGTATCCACTGATAGCTGCATCATATCTCGCAGTCTGTTCAAAAGCCTTCAACGCCAATCTCGCTCTCTCACCCTCACCAACATCCCCTTTCCCTTCTTTCCATTTGGACAAAAAGCCATCATAATCGACAGGGTCGGATAGAATTGACACACGACCGTGGTTTTTAGCTGCAGCACGAAGAAGAGTAACTCCTCCGATATCAATTTCTTCAATTGCATCGGAGAGGGTGCAGTTGGGTTTGGCGATGGTTTGAGTGAATGGATAGAGGTTGCAGACGACAATGGAAATTGGGGAAATGGATTGGGCTTCGAGGTCTGCTTGGTCAGATGGAATTGAACGCGCCAAAATGCCTATATGAAATAGAAATAAATTCCGCTTAGTGCTGTATCTGTAGATGGATTGCACTGATCTTACCACCGTGAACAGCGGGGTGGAGAGTCTTGACACGACCACCTAACATTTCGGGGGCTTTTGTAATGTCGGAAACATCTCTAAGTAGAAGTGGCTTCAGAAATTTTTTGATATTATGCAGAGGAGGACGAACTCGATAGGGATGCCAGCCTCTCTAATTTTCTTAGCGGTTCCGCCCGACCCTAACAGTCGTACACCTGATTCGTTAAGACCTTTGGCAAGACCTAGAAGGTTAGTCTTGTCGTACACCGACAAAAGAGCTGGTAGTGATGTTCGAAATATATTTCGAAAAATTTATACTCGGCACGTACCAATGTGCTGAGGCATTCTGTCAGGGAAACAGGCCAAGCTTACTCGGTATGGTAGAGATAAGATAAGATGGCCAACAAAGCAATGCAAACAATCGCTCAATCATTCCCATCCGATGCTACCATCTAATCATAGGTCCAACAACGGTGCAGCCTCATCTACTCGCATCTTTATAGCTTAAGTTTTATGCTTAAGTCGGTCAAAAAAGGGGGATTTACCGGCGTCATCTGGTAATATCAATCGAAATTTAAATCCCGGATCATTAATCCTTCACATGTCATTCGGATTTTTCCGACATATTAACTCGTAGTACCACGCTTATGCCACGCGTTGTCAACAGAACAAGTACGGTCCTTCGGTTTTTCAAAACCTCTTATCGAAATGTCAATCGTTGAATGTCCTCGCTGTGGTTATGATTTCCCCCCTGGTACAGCCTGCATTACGCCTAGTAGCACAACGCTCACTGAATCAGTTGTAGAGACCAATGAAGTTTCGCTTCTTGAAGACGAAGTTCGCCGTCTAGAGAATGAGATCTTCAATCTCCATGAAGCCAGGGCTTCCCTCTTGCGCAGAATCAACAACGCACGATCAGCGACGAGACACGTACCACCCGAAGTTTTATCTACCATCTTCCAGTTCGTCCCGCCCCCAGTTGACTTTATGCCCTCCTTTTCATCCGACGATCTCGAGGACGAAATGAAGCCATACAGCAAGGACCAGTTGTTCCGATGCAAAATGACCGCTGTGTCTCATTCTTGGCGTCGGGCAGCTTTATCGGACCCACAACTCTGGAGTTCGCTTTCACTTAGGCTTTGGGCTCATCCATCCGCTATCACTGCCAATCTCTCGTTATTTGATTTGTTCTCTCGAAATGCGGGAAGTCTTCCAATGTCAATTGCGTTACACCTCGATGAGCATGCAACGTCGTCATCGCCTGAAGATCGCGTGAGATACCTTCAACTCATGGAGCCAATCAAGAAAGCGGTACTCGTCGATCATGGGGAGAGGATACGATGTCTCTATCTCATAGGACTCCCCGATGAGTGGTTTCCCCATTTAAAGAACCTTGGCCGTTGCGATTCTTTGGCGGTAACACGACCGTCGCAGGCGATAAATCATGATGATCTTCCGTTGGAGGCTCGTCTAGACCTCACGGAGCTTCCTCGCCTTCGGCATGTTGTGCTCATCGAAGTCCTGTGTCCATTTTCTCTACCCTCAACAATTACAACACTCCAGTTACGGGCCATACCCGCCGACATTTGCTTGAAGCTATTAGTGACATGTCCTAGACTTGTCGAATTCGAGTATGATGAACCTTCTAACCCGGCGGGTGAAGGGATCGAACCCGTGACAAATGTCAACGAACCTATCACAATCAAGGAACTTGAGTATCTGAATTGGAATGTCGGCATTTGTTCTTGGTATCCGCGCATCTGCCTCGGTTTTTCCTTCCTTCGATTCTCTAGGCTTCGAACTCTCCATTGGTCCGACGATATCCACTACATGTTTGCTAATGAAACTCACAAGGAAAATCGGCTCGTCATGATCAAGTTCTTTTGTCATCTACCGACTACACTCTCTTCCCTAACCTTCACTCGATGTAGGTACAGTATCGAGGCCTATCGGGAACTGCTTGGCTGGAATCCCCATCTTTCTACGCTTCACTTCGTTAGCTGTGATAGGGCATGCGTCCAGCCCGTTGTCGAGGCTATAGGACGACCCATCTCTCAACTTGAACAAGAAGCCATTGACACTTCGATATCATCTGACCAAACGCTCTTACCAAACCTTTCCCACTTGTCAATAACAGCAACTTGGCTCAGCGAGCTATCGGACGGGTGCATTTTCGTGGACATGTTGGAAGCAATCCACAATTCGGGGAAGGGTCAGGGAGGATTTAAATTATCCCTGAACCATCCGGTTTCTTGGAATGCAAATGACCTGGACAGGATGCGGGTGCTCGAGTCATCTGGCTTCTCATTGGAATTGGATCTGGCCAACTAGATAATCCCAATCGAATTTCTTTTGTTTCGGTCGCTATGTATATAGTCATTTTACGAAGAAATTATACTCGTCGGGCATTGCAGGAGGCTCTGCCTGGATCTAGAAATGTACCTGAAACAACTTTATCCAACAGTCTCCCCACTCCCCTCCCATCCCTCGATCGCTTTCCTTGTTCTCGCGTCCTCTACTCTGTCGATAAACTCCATCTTCAAGTATCCATGTTCGTCACCATCCGTGAGTACTACCCCATTATCGGACAAATAGAACTTTATCCCAGCATCTAACGCCTTTTGGACGTTGATAAATATGAGTATCTGGGATGATTGTCTCATGCCTGTCGTCAATAAATTTAGAAAGGTATTGCACCGCGGAGGTTTAAGTACAGAAAAAACGGCACATACCGCTGATAACATCGTCCTTACCAAAACCTTGTGCCATGTGTATGTGATTTCTATTCATCTTTGACAGGCCTTCCTTTTCTATGACATTCCAAGCAGAGCGAGTTGTCCCGTGCACTGCCAGTCCGGAAGGTATATCTGAAACTTGAAGGATAGATTTAAGTTCAATTTTGACAGCCTGTATAACTGTAGTTAGCGGCTGACAGCAGCTTAATTATCCGGTCGCAACGTACACTAATCGAGTGCCCTTGGTTCGCCTTAATGAGCCACATACCATTCTCATCTTCATTTCCCTCTACAACGGTATAATTGAGTCGAGTTGCGTCCGACCGTTCGAAAACCAGCGAAAATCGTTGTTTAGCATCGGTTTGGACAATGCCTTTTAGTCTCTCCAAAGTCAAACCAAATGTCCGTAGGCGACTGTGTTTCAGCTTCAGAAATATGTCATATTAGTATACAGAGCGTGAATAATGAGAGGTGTTGGGAGAGACACACGCACGATGTCGCTGACATACACGAACCCATCTTCCCGCATCGCTAAACCTTCATATGCACCTCCATGTCGTAGTATCCAAGATAGAGTTTTCGACAATCTCACTTCGGGTAAATCTCTTTCAGTACCACGAAGTTTAGGGTGAGACCCATTCCCATCTCGATGGTTAACGCTTTCGTGCTTTGATCTCTGAGATTTTTTGGACTTTTCAGTCTTCTGTTTTCGATGTCTATGAACATTCAATTCCTCTTGTGCTGAATTTTGAGAAGATCCTTGGGAAAGAGGGGCTTGTTTCCAAACGTTATTCGATTTTCTTGCACCCGCGTAACCTGCGGCAGTTCGAGCCTGAAGTAAGGACAACAAGGGAATCGAGTGTCCACGAGAAAAGGCTGACGGAGAAGGTCGAGTATTCGCAGAACTTAGATGAATCAAAAAAGTAACGGGAAGACGAGAGTCGCGTGGCAAATGATGAAGTAGTGCCATCAGTTGATCATCAAATCGGCTTCAGGTTTATAATTTCAGCGCCCGTGTTAGCATCAATGAGCTCATGTTTACATGATGCACTTTAAGACTTCCTTTCTGATTTTCTTGAACACAACTCCTGTTACTCAGAAATGCTCGAACAACCCTTCGACGGTAGCCTTGAAGACACCCTTCTTCCTCTCTTTGACCTTCGGATCACGAACAGTAAACCCACGCCTGCAATCCCTCAATGTATTCTCTAGGCTTGTACATATCCAGTTGCATAATTCCCGTCCGAAAATCAAATCGGCTTGCACCCGAGCTGAAATAAATAATTGCTCATCCGTTGGGCAGCTGTTGATAAGCAGGAGTGCCTTGGCCTCCTTGCATATCGCTATTTGTGTAGTCGCATCTGTGTACCTCGGTAGCATTCGAATGATAACGAGGCCTACCTTAGGTCTTCGGGGAATTTAAGGGAAGATAAGCGAGAAGTTGCAACCACCTTTATGACGTGTTCAAAAGCAAAATCAAAGACGTAGCGACCTAATAAGCACACAATACTTTCTGTCTTTCGGTATACAGACCGTCAAGACGACCAAGATAGGCGGCCTACAACAGAACTCACAACCAAAGTATAACCGAGAGCACTGAACTCCTTCACTCCCTGATCTTCTCCAAGGAAGGACGCGTCTCTTGAGCAATGCGGCGAGCTCTATCCTTTGGATAACGGACTGTTGGCTTTGTCGCGATATATTAGACGGCTACCAGTAGTCCTTTGTCCTGAATATGAAAGGCATTTTTTAAAGCTACCGGTAATGAATAAGGAAAATTATTTGAATCGTACCTTCAGTAGTGCCTTCGTGCGTAGAATCTAGAGCACAATTAACATTGGGTATGTTTTTCGCTCATTGCGAAAACAATCCCTGCAGACACTCGTGTTGGCGGGAGAAATGATCAACCCTCACTGATACCGGGGACAGCCCCAGTATCATGCTCGCAATGTCTCGCTGAGTTGATCCCCGCCCCCCGTCTCTCTTTCTTGTTTCCTCTTCTGTCCTATACTCATCCTAAAGATAACAACTCCTGTGAAAGTTACTCGTATACTTCCTATATACAGTTCTTTCATGTACTGCATGCACATGAGGTCGTCTCTGCATTCTCATCTTTAAAATGCTTCCGGTTTCTGACACCAGAAGCTACTAAACCGAATACAGAAAGTGCTTGTTCCCATTCTGCGTCCCTACCGTGCGAGAGTCGCCGGAAGTATTAAGTATCAAGAATAGGCGGGGTGGGCGGCCCGCGGTCGGAAAGACCCGGTCCATCAGCGGGGCTGGAAGTCAAATTCTCTCACGTTTTTGTCCTTTGCCCTCGCCTTGTGCTTTCAACGCCACCTCCTGAACCTGGGATGCTCAGGTTATAGCGCACACCGACTCAGGCAGCGACGCATAATTACACTCGGAAAGGGTGAATGGAATGGTGGAAACAACAAGCCTTGGTAAGTACTTCTCATTTCGTCCAGTTACATATCTCCGATTCGTTTGTTTATTTTCGTCCACAGCGGGACCTATCAGAGCTGATCATTTTCATTCTCAATTCTCTGTCAAAGATCTCTCCTAAATTTTTGTAACTCCAAACTTCCGTAGTTGAATCTTCGCCTCAGTCAAAATAGAGTGTTACCATCACACGCCACCCTTAAGAATTGAGTCCATGACGGAGATGCTTTGGGAGTAGGTAGACGTTCGCCGTGTCCTGTCGTGGTTCATTTGTTGCCCTGATTTTACTCTCGGGTTTCTCGTTCCTTCGTATTCTTGTTGAATGCTGAGTTACGGTGGCCTTCGAAAAGTGACGTTCCGTGAATACCGTTCTTTTGATCAGAATCATCAGATATGTTTCGAACAAATCTAAGTGAAAATTTTTGAGCAATCAATCAATCACATTTGCGACGTCACCAAGTCAGCCATGTCACAGATTGTTGGGCAATTGTTTGGGTTAGCCACCCATCATGCATCAACCGACTCGAATGGCAAGATACGGATATCCTATGTTTGGAGTCATACACACATGTCATTCTCGATGTCCATCATTGGCCCGTCCCAGGAGTGTTCTGCTCGAAGTGAGTTGAATATTGGAGTATCCTCCGGTGCGCTACTGGTCGCTGATGATACGTAGAGACTGGGCTTATGCAAGCCGAGAATCCCTCTTACCCGAAACTGACAGACCGTGAAACCCAAGCGCATGAAAATTCCGAGTTGTTGCCTACAATTCCGCGATTACCACGGTGCTGAAGATTGAGAGTTACGGTTGGACAGTTCTGATGATTACACCGTAGCACGAGACAAGTTGCGCGTTTCGGCTCACCCACGTGGCGAGCTAACGAGGAAGTTGTCACCTTTCTCACTGTGCAAGGATTCTCAAGTTGATCTGAGTGGTGAGGATGCCAAGATTGACTATGCTGTGTGACTTCTTCAGATGCTTCACCTGGTGGCCAGATCAAACTTTAGCTCTAGGTTCTTCTCGAGTCCTCTCACGGATATTCTAAGTTCTCTTGAAATCGTGATATCTATTGATAGCTGATAAAAGAGCTTCGAGATGGTTCTGTCTCCAAAAGGGTTCCTTCAGCCCCCGCCCTTCAGATCCCCGGTCATTGTCGTTCTCTATCCTCTTGCCTTCGGTATCGTCTCTTCGCGTTGTTCACCATACGGCCGCCATGTCTACTACTGTGGCCACGGCTCCTTCACCATCCGCAACGTTCTTTCCTCCACCCAACGTGCAATTATCGTAAGTTTTATGTCGTATGACTTACTTATGTCTAACATAGGTTCAGGTATGGACCGATGCTGATTGGAGTCTTCGTGAATATGATATTATATGGAGTATGTGCCATGACCTCCGAGGACGATGACAAAATTGACCCTTGTGCCTAGATTCTATTATCTCAGGTACCTTGGCGAATCTTATTCTGGGTATTCAGCGCTCATGACGATCCGCTTCGCCACAGACTTTTTCGTACTACCGGCTTTACAAGAGGTATGATACTTCTCTACTCTTGTTATCGAGCTGACATTTGACTTTAAACAGTGACGCACTTTGGATCAAGTGTTTGGTGAGGCTTCAAGCACACACCCGAGGATCATCCCGACTCAACGTACTATTAGGTTCTCTATCTCTTTATCGTTGAGACGGCGAATACGGGGATAGATATGGTGATGATGTATCAGCCTCTCATATTGGAGTATGGTCCGTCATTTCACACTTTCTGGTGTATAGGCATTTAGACTCGCAACAGGACATAAACTAGACGCGTTCCCAGTCAGTAAGTGCTTGAAAATTATATCCCGTTGGCTAATAAGATTAATTATCGTCCGATTCAGTGTTCGCTGCTGGTGCGCAAGCTCCATTTCCTTTTTTTCAGCATTTCATGTCTCTATGTTTCCATTGTACCTCTAGAACCGATAACCATTGTAAGCTAAGCCCTCTCATGCCCCGTGTGCTGAGGTCCTGACTAGTTATCGAAGGTTGCGATTTCTATGCCTATTCAGCTCTTTTTTGCCTGGAGAATTTTTCGTCTCACGAAACAGTCAATCATTGCTATCGTCATTTCGATACTATCACTCGTTTCTTTTGGTATGTGCCTTGAAGTCTTTCCACCTGCAAAACGCTGACCTTATTCTTACAAGCTGGTGGTCTATGGACAACTATTAAGATCATTATCATCAAATCATTCAGCCGTAAACCTGAACTTCACTGGTCTGCTCTTGTATGGTTTCTTGCAGCAACCGTCGCGGATGTTCTCATCACTGTAACACTTGTGATAAACTTGGTCAGTACTCCCCACGCCAAGATCCTATCTATTCCCCTCAAATTTCCCACTCCCGCAAGCCACCGTACTGACTATGATTCGCAGTCAAGACGTAAAACAGGATTCTCCGCGACAGACGACGCTATTTCGAAAATTATTCGAAGTGGGTTTTTGACCACGTTGACTCGCAACTGTCACTTATCATTTATTTAAGTGACGGTCCAAACTGGCATGCTAACGTAGGTTTTATGGCATTCAACACTGAAACCCCAGGGTAACGTTCCTGAATCAGTGCCCTCTTCGCAATTGGAGATGTTGTCTTCTTCATGAGTGAGATTTATTCTTTTGTGTGGAAATACGGAGCGCTAATTGGCCCCATCTAGCTCTTGGGGTACGTAAATCTATGGCGGTTGTAGTAACCGCGTGTTCTGAAGTTCATCTCGTTGTTGAACCATAGAAAACCGCTTTGTGCGTCAACGCGTTTTACGTCTCTGCGCATGCCAGTGTGAACTAATTCCCGATGCAGGAATTTCATTTGGGACCTAGCTCTGACTAAGATTTACGCGAATTGCCTAATGTCTACTTTGAATGCCCGCGCTTCTCTGAAGGAAATGACAAGCGGTCATTCAAATCAGCGCCATTTCTCAAGTACACCTGGAAGCAGTAGACGGCTTGTAAGCTATCATATAGTTTTTCACGCTGTCGTCCGCTTCAACAGTTTTTTTTAGAACACAACCACAGATCCCATGTCACCAGTAAGTTCATTCAGGTGGAAGGCCATTTTTACTGAAGTTACCCTTTAGCTCCGCGTTCAATCACATATGTTTGAGCTTGGCAATGTATCATACGAAAAATCATCGCGTTCGCAGTATGATGACCCTGAGTATGGCATAACTGTGACAAGGGTACGTTTTGGGTTTATTTCCTCCCGTCAGTCCTTGAAACCAATATATCAAATAGGTCGTGGAGACAATCCCAGATCAAGAGTCGAGGAAACCACAGGCTGTCGCTCTTTAGGTTAAACATCGGACTTCAGGAGGGTTTTTTATTTTGTGCTTAATGTTATACGTATTATTACGTGCAACGACTTTCATTTGTACTCTTTTAAGTTGGGAAAGGTCGTCCCTTTTTTTAATTAGATGGGCTCTGACATGGACTTGACGTGGCCGCAAACCAACCGCAAACCAAGTTGTGAACGTGTGAACTCTGGGCCTGAGGCCTGAGGATCTTGCCCCTGCGGACATCAGACTCTTAGACCCGATACTTGAAGTACTATTCAGGAACCATGTATTGAAGTTAATAGACAACGCGGATCAACCCCTCCCTACCTTTGCCTGGAGCCCTGACCTCCTCCACCCATGGGCGTTAGAGTTTTTCCTTTCTATGGCATGGTCATGGGTTGGTGGGCGGATTCCTTTGATTTCACTTCGACGAGGGTCAGGGCTGAGAAGTTCCTCGAGTTTGACAGAATTTCGCTCCATATGCTGAGAAGTGTGAATATCAATACATATTTGGAACAATTGTCTTCCTGCGTCTGCTGGACTGAGATTCCAATTATCAATCCGAGTTATTGTCAGCTCCGAATCAGAAGTTCTGATTCGGAGGGTTAGAACGACCAAGTCTAAAAATACTGGAGAGATAGGTACGCGTTCGGCGGCTATCCCTCTGATGGAACTTTTCATTATGATGATTCCACAGCAGCCTCGACTCAACGATTGTCTCGTGCCCACGAATATCGTGAAGCTTGCGAGAACCTCCCTCGATATTTATAGCCAGTATGGCAGGCCCACACAGTCGTACTGTGCTGCCCATCCACTAGTGGCTCAGTGTTATGTCCTTCGACTTTTAGGTGCTGGTCTGTATATTTTGTTTGCTCTGATCTGATGAGGAATTAGATGCGGAGTTGGAATGACCTTACTAAAATTGGCCGCGAGGTCTGAAATGTTGCCTGATGGAGGTGCCTGGACATGAGTCCTACCAGCTTCCAAAATTCCAGACTCTCCGGATAGCCTTTTCCGCGGATACGGGCGGGGCGGTTCAGGACACAACCTATGTATAGCCCACGTAGCAAACTAATATTGTGGGATATCATTGTGTATCGAATGTGTGACACGGTCCACACTTGAGAGGAACTTACTGGGGGCTTGAACTTGAAATCACTGACGAGAGTACTCCTGCCGGCGACATTCCGCTATCAATCAACAGAGGGAGCATACATTACTTGCTTTCTTAAGGGAGAGAGGAAGTGGAGAGTGTCCTTTACATGATGCTGACTATATTAAGGTTCTGTCATCTTGGAATGCGAACAATGCACTGGCAGCTTCTTGGTGCCAATCGCCGAATTTTTTTGCTGTATGCCCATGTGCTACAACGTTGCTGCAGCATTTCCAACGCCCGTTGTACCACTGGGTCAAAACACAGATTGATCTATCCGTCTGATGAAGCTCGGCATGTTGACAAGCACACGAGGTCGGGGTCCCGATCACTACTTAAAAAGTGATGAGAACAGCTATTTTAAGTAAACGTTTCAATATGATTTCTTCTTGGATTGATGGGCTTGGGTTGAACGTTGGGCGCTTGGCTACGGGCTAGGGTAAGAAAACATACATATTAGTCTCCACCTTATTGATTAGCCACTAGTGATTCGTCCCGTGAGCTGACTGCCTACCACAGGTGAATAAAACGTTTCCTTGTCTCCTCACCGTCACCTTATCTCATTTTCAACGCTTTCTTCGCTGTAACTACTAGCTGATATATTACTGGCATTTCGGCCAGCAACCCTGATTCTGACACGTTGAATTGAAACCTAGTAGAAAGTACGACAGAACTTCAAAATGCCACCGTCAATACCACTCCTGTACGTCCCTTTTCTATTACTTGCCCCAATAGTATCGAACGATTTGACCACCTGTCATATAGATTCGGACCGATGCTAATCGGTGAGTCGACCTTTGTGAGCCACTCGTGTCGGAGACTCGGACTCAAAGGTCCACGTATACAAAGGCGCTTTCTTCAACACGATGTTATACGGGGTAGAGTTTCTTCTTTATATCTAGAATATTTGACTTACTCGGGAGAAAATCAGGTTCTCGCCATTCAGGTGGGCCATCAGAGGGTATTGATTAACTGAATTAAATTGACACATCCACCTGCTTTGCCTCCGACCGCCACATCATCGCCTCGGTAATTAGAGTCTCATATATTTCCAGACATATAAAAGGTGGGTTATCTATTACGTATGGGATGCTGAAAGATAGTTGATCGTTTGCAACAGGGACAGCATATGGCTTAAATGCTTTGTACGTCTCGAGATGTCAACCAGCAACAACTCGTTGTCTAAGTGATTTTCCAGGCCTTCTATCTGCTTGTAGCAGAAACAGTAAACACGGGGCTGATTATAGGACTGTTATATGAACCGCTAATCCTCAAATATGGTACGTCAAATCTCCGAGTCACGGCATAAACGTATATCACGGTGCCTGTCCTTTTCTCAGGTCAACCAGCAGCAACGACGTTCTTCCCAGTTCGTAAGTTGATTCCTTGTTAGAGTCCTTCGCCTTGGATCCTGACCCCAGGCAGTTCTACCCGCAGGTATGGCTCTCCCACTCAACTCTATTAAGTTCGGTTCCATCAGTTACCATCATCTTGCTATCATATGTCCATCAGACAAGCCTTTGCCACAAACATAGTGTGGGATCAGTCGGCTATTCGTTTTCCCTATTCGCCTAATTTTGTAGAGGAACGAAGCTGACGTTGAATTTTTCGCCTTGGACCTCGACATCGATTGATCTCATATCCACTTTACATATCGACTTTCGCGCCTTGCCTTTGTCCCTCGCTTGTCCCACCATATCCCCATGTGACGCAATGTATAGATCCGATCATGACCGTACGTACTTTCTTAAGCTCGGTTTTCCCTCATCATCCGTTTCCCGACCCTCTCCAAGTTCCGATGGTCGGTTCCTTCAGTCCCAAAATAGAAACTGGACCCTTGATTTCGACCCAATCTAAAGATTACGTGCCAGACGCTAATGATACGATATTTTACTTCGGTAGATAGCGGTTTCGACACCAGTGCAACTTTTCATCGCGTGGAGAATCATTATCATTAGTGGAAAGCGGTATTTCGCTTTTATAATTTGGGTGTTTGCGTTGATTTCGACTGGTATGTGGTTCCATATATATGTGATGACAATCAGTAACTTTCCGTTTCACGCTAGGTGGAGCTATATGGCTGGCGCATACGGTCGTCGATGTCAAGAGATTTGCCAGGAAACCTGACTTACATTGGCCAGCTTTGACTTGGTTACTCGCTTCGATGATTGCGGATGTGATAATTACTTTTTCCTTGGTCCATAGCCTGGTCGGTTTATTTCATCCAATGCCCTGTTTTGATTGTTTTTACTAATGTGGTAACTGAACACTGGTTTTATAGGCGAAAAGGAGGACAGGAATCGTTCAAACTGATGATATAATAAACAAGGTCTGCGAAATTAGTCGTTTAAACGTTTGGGCATTTGTTGAATGAGGGTTGCATTGACATAGATTATCAGAATGACGATTCAAACAGGTCTAGTGACGGCTATATTCGCGATCTTGGATGTGATATGTTTCCTTGTAATACCTGTGAGTGCCTACCTTATACAAACGAAACTTCCGACTCATCAGGCCCGCTACTTAGAACTCAACCCTGTAAGTGCCAGTGAACTCTTTTTATTAGAAGCTTGCCTGATTTTATGAAATAAGGAATTTCGTTTGGGATTTTGCTTTATCTAAATTATATGCCAACGCGTTAATGTCGACATTGAATGCGCGAGGGGGCGGCTTTGGGAGATCACAAGGAATACCGACGAATGTGTTGTTTACGGAGGGATCGCTCAGTAGAGAAGCGAGTGGAATGCCTGGGGTGAGCCTGTCAGTTTTCGCGACGGATTGAACCATCGTCTGATTGTCCGTTGTTCAGTTCCAGCTTTCGCTCACAGGGAGGTCGAAAGTGAGTTCATTCAATCTTGAGAAAACTTCATGATAGCTCATTCTATACATTCACACTCGTAGTCATTAGACATGTCATCTTCGAGGACTGGCAGTCGACGGACGGCCGACGACATCGAGGTTGGAGTTTCGTCTGTAAAAGAGGTCAGAGAGATATGAAAAAGAATGTTGCTGGATAAGGACTCACTGGAATTGCGGATTTTACCCCTGGCTTTGATTTGTATTCGTGTACTCTTACTAGGAACCGACTCGAGTCGTCTGTTGACAGTAATAATGGTATTTTTGGGAAGGTTGTGTAGCGAGTCTGGTTGAGGTGGGAATCATACACCGAATTAAGAAAGAAATAATATGTTCAAATCTTATAATAGATGGAAAGGCTTCTTTGACAGCTTTGAGAGGCATCTGCCATCTCCATGTCAGCAAACTTGCGCACCTGGTAAATTTTTACTGCTCGCACCATCATGAGTGTTTTTGTGCAATCTCTGCATATTACGATCTTATGGCTGTTGTTCCTGGATTTTAGCACCTGATAACGGTCGATAAGCGGGCCGACAGACAGACAGGGGACTATCTTCCGGGCAAGCCGTGAAATCAACTCGAACCCCTTGCAACACCCCCCTCCAAGACTCTCCTAAAACGGAATTCCACGGCTCTTTCGGATGACAGTCCTGCTGACAGATGCCAGGATTCAGGAAAATCCACTCAACCTTTACGGAACCTGTGACTTCTTGCTTGGTGTCCTAAGCACATGGCTTTATGTCACTATTAAAAGAGAGAATCATAGCTTTAATTTCGTCTGATGATAACCTTGTGGCAGAAACTCGGAAGTCCGCGAATAATGGACAGCGAAGAAATGCACAGGTTCTGCCGCTCAATGAAAACAGGGATAGGAGAGGCAAGGGGAGGTCTGTAAGAACCTGTAAGAACCTGTTCGGATGTTACAGTTTCAAGCCAGCAGCCTGCCAAATTTTGTTCCCATGGTTTCGACTCAACCATGCGGTTTTGAAGGGTTTTGCCAGCCAGTTTAAAGTGTGGGAAATGTCTGGTCTCGTTAGCCTTGTCACTCCAACATATCCTTGGATTTTGAACGGCTTATACTAGCTTATACTGGCAGTGGTGCCTTGGGATAGATAGAATATTCCAGGTACGACACTGCCCATGTTCAAGGCTTGAATATCAATTAAATCCGAGACGTGGGGGTTGGTGTGACTTATTGCTTGGTGCGTGACAAAACTGAGATCTAGTTTCTCATGATCAGGATCTGTTGATGAATGGATGAACTGAGATCAAATGCTGGGTTCGGAGAACTTATTCGATGGATATATATCAGCATCCGTGGCTCCATTTTTCATCCCAGACTCACTGCCTTCCCCTCCCATGGCTAGCTCGCCGTCTCACCTTTCCTCGGGCTCTGACCTAGAGAAACGAGAAAAACCTCTGAGCGAACTTACCTTAGATAAGCCCGCCGAGTCTCCGTACCTCGATGATGCCTTAGAGAAGCGGGTATGGCGAAAACTCGATCTCTACGTTTTGCCAGTCGTATCGGTCTTCTATCTCTTGTCTTTCATAGTAGGTGAATCCACCTCTATATGTACACTGAGCTGACTTCCCTCTTAGGACCGTACGAATGTGGCGAATGCTCGCGTGGCAGGGATGCAGGCAGATCTCAAAATGACCAACCATGATTACAGTGTTGCCTTAACTGTAACATACGTTCCTTATATCATAGCGGAATTGCCTTCGAATCTGTTACTCAAGGTGAGCTGGTTCACTCAGCTACTCGTTGTCCTGGCATTGTTGACATATTGTTTCGACAGGCTGTAGGTCCAAATTGGATGCTACCTACCATGTTAACGCTTTGGGGCATTGTTGCCACTCTACAAGGTTTGTGTCAACTACGCTCTTTTGCGCCACGAACTTCATGTCCGCGGAAATAGGTGTTGTCACGTCCTATAGTGGTTTACTGGCATGTCGGTTCTTCCTTGGATTATTCGAAGGTTGGCTTCCCATCTGTACGCGTGTCTAGCAGTTGCCTCATGCATTGCATTAGGTGGTGTATTCCCCGGCCTCGTTCTTTACCTTTCCTTCTTCTATCCGCGGCAAAGGCTTCAATGGAGGTAAGCAGCTTTCTAGAATAAAGCAGACGAAAACCAACCTGGTTCGCATAGAATTTCCGCATTCTTCTCCTGTGCTTCGTTATCAGGCGCATTTTCGGGTCTCCTGGCCTTCGGTATCATCAATTTGGATGGCGTCGGTGGCAAGCGTGGCTGGGCATGGATTTTCTTCCTCGAGGGAATCTTTACAGTCCTTTTCGGCGTTGTGTCATTCTGGCTCCTACCGAAAAGCCCTGCACATGCTTATTTCTTCAACGAGAAGGAAAAGAATTATGTAATCGAGAGGCTCAAGGATGATGGTGCAACTGGGAAAGATGCCTCCGTTGATGCTTTCAGTTGGAGAGAAGTTCGTAAAGCATTCATGCTCCCTCAGACCTGGATCTTGGGTGTTGTCCTCTTCTGTGATGGTGGGTGAACCTAGCTCCACATCGGTGAGGATATGACTCAAAGTTTTCGCCACAGGTACTGTTCTTTACGGCCTTGCCTAGTAAGTCTTCACCGCGTCGCTAAAATGAAAAGCAAAAATTGATAAAATGACATCTAGCTTCGCGCCATCTATCATTCAGGGTCTTGGATTTACGGCTGCTCGTGCGCAGCTCATGAGTGTCCCGCCTTTTGCTGTGGCCTTCGTCAGTGCGTAACTAATTATTCCTTTCGCATATTATTCCCCTCCTAACGTGTTCGATCCTCTCCGACAGCTGCGACGATTTCGGCTTTCATTTCCGACCACTATCACTGCCGTGGGCTTGTCCTCATCTTTTCATCCGTTATGTGCGTCATTGGCTTTGGCATGTTCCTTGGTACGTCTTCTACCTTTGGCCATGCTTCATTGATTCTAATGCACGAGGCCGACTTCTAGGTTCACAAAGCCATAGCGTGCAATATGGTTCCTTGTTTATGTCCATTCCAGGAACCTACATAGTCGCACCAACTCTTTCCACCTGGCTCGCTAACAACGCAGCTCCCCATACTCGAAGGGCCACAGCCATCGCAATCGGTTTCATCCTCACTAATTCCGGAGGCATCTTAGCCACATGGCTATTGGGAGCACTCAGTCCCGCACCAAGATACACCAAGGCTACAATCGTGCTTTTGGTGTTTTCAGTACTTATGGTATTGTTTTCCGCGTTAAATTTGGGATACCTTTGGGACCAGAATAAGAAGAAGAGGGTTATTAGGGAGGGGATGGATAGGAGTAAGGAAGATCCTAGTTTGGGAGATAAGTCTGCTTGGTTTGAGTATAATCTTTGATCAAGGCTTTTTCTTCCTCGTGTTGGGGCGGTAAAAATAATTTTTTTTCAGTGTTCGATTTCTTGGGAGTGTGGAGTAAATTAGATTATTTAACTGAGCGGTGTAATAATAGGCCGCCATGTTGGTAGCAGTCACCGAATCATGTCCTATCATGCTATATAAATCTGTTACACATGACTATGAGGGAATCCAAGGCTCATCTAAATCTTCGAAAACTTGATCAAAAAACACGAGTGCTAATTTCTATATCAGTAAATCTACTAGTTCTCCGAACACCAAGTGTGAGCGCTGTGCCGAAATTCTCAAGCAAGACATGTCGCCAATGGAGGACAATAGACATGCCTGGAAAGAACCTCGAAGCTTTCCTTGATAGTAACAGTGACATTGACGTGGGTGAGGAAACAAAGCTAGGCATTCCACCTGCCAAAAGACATGGCCAATGGGCACATATTCTGGCCGAAATAAATGACACCAGACACCTACAGCACATACCGGATATGCCAGACTCATCTGCCTCGCCCCCTCGTCAAACAGCATTTACATTCAGGCTGAGGTGCTAGGGCCCACCAGGGGTAACCCTAGGGTAGATCACAGGCTACCCTTACCTTTACCCCAGGTTACCCTACCCTTTACCAAGGTTAGAGGGATTCAGCAGTAGAGAGTGATAAACAAACATATTTTTCCTTGTCTCTTTCATGATACATCTCCCATCTTCGGCCAGACATTTTACTGAGATATTTATTTATAGTCATACTTGGATGATGTCTTCAACTCCATTTCTACGAAAATCCTCTACTTGTCCATCAGTCCGGTCCAGGGTTGAAGTAATTAAAACCTGGCACCTCTTGACTTCATGTTACTATTAAAAGAGAGAATCATATTTCGTCTGATGATAACCTCGTGGCAGAAACAAAGCCCGTGAATAATTGACAGCGAAGAAATGCACAGGTTCTGCCGCTCAACGATAAACAGGGATAGGAGAGGTAAGAGTTGATGAATGGACGAACTGAGATCAAGTGCCGGGTTCAGAGAACTTGTTCGATGGTTATATATCAGTATCCGTGGCTCCATTTTGCATCCCAGATTTATTGCCTTCCCTTTCCATGGCTAGCTCGCCGTCTCACCTTTCCTCGGGCTCTGACCTAGAAAAACGAGAAAAACCTGTGGGCGAACTTATTTTAGATAAGCCCGTCGAGTCTCTGTTCCTCGACGATGCCTTAGAGAAGCGGGTATGGCGAAAACTCGATCTCTACGTTTTGCCAGTCGTATCGATGTTCTATCTCTTGTCTTTCATAGTAGGTGAAACTACCTCTATGAATACGCTGAGCTGACTCCCCTCGTAGGACCGTACGAATGTGGCGAACGCTCGTGTGGCGGGGATGCAGGCAGATCTCAAAATGACCAACCATGATTACAGTGTTGCTTTAACTGTAACATACGTTCCTTATATCATAGCGGAATTGCCTTCGAATCTGTTACTCAAGGTGAGCCGCCGGTTCACTTAGCTACTCGTTGTCCTGGCATCGTTGACATATTGTTTCGTCAGGCTGTAGGTCCAAATTGGATGCTACCCACCATGTTAACGCTTTGGGGCATTGTTGTCACTTTACAAGGTTTGTGTCAACTACGCTCTTTTGCGCCACGAACTTCATGTCCGCGGAAATAGGTGTTGTCACGTCCTATAGTGGTTTACTGGCATGTCGGTTCTTCCTTGGATTGTTCGAAGGTTGGCTTCCCATCTGTGCTCGTGTCTAGCAGTTGCCTCATGGATTGCATTAGGTGGTGTATTCCCCGGCCTCGTTCTTTACCTTTCCTTCTTCTATCCGCGGCAGAGGCTTCAATGGAGGTAAGCAAATTTCTAGAAAAATAAAGTGGACGAAAACCAACATGGTTCGCATAGAATTTCCGCTTTCTTCTCCTGTGCTTCGTTATCAGGCGCATTTTCGGGTCTCCTGGCCTTCGGTATCATCAATTTGGATGGCGTCGGTGGCAAGCGTGGCTGGGCATGGATTTTCTTCCTCGAGGGAATCTTTACAGTCCTTTTCGGCGTTGTGTCATTCTGGCTCCTACCGAAAAGCCCTGCACATGCTTATTTCTTCAACGAGAAGGAAAAGAATTATGTAATCGAGAGGCTCAAAGATGATGGTGCAACTGGAAAAGATGCCTCCGTTGATGCTTTCAGTTGGAGAGAAGTTCGTAAAGCTTTCACGCTCCCTCAGACCTGGATCTTGGGTGTTGTCCTCTTCTGTGATGTGGGTGAACCTAGTTCTACGTCGGTGAGGATATGACTCACAGTTTTCGCCACAGGTACTGTTCTTTACGGCCTTGCCTAGTAAGTCTTCGCCGCATCGCTAAAATGAAAAGCAAAAATTGATAAAATGACATCTAGCTTCGCGCCATCAATTATTCAAGGTCTTGGATTTACGGCTGCTCGTGCGCAACTCATGAGTGTCCCGCCTTTTGCTGTGGCCTTCGTCAGTGCGTAACTAATTATTTCTTTCGCATATCGTTCCCCGCCTAACGTGTTCGATTCTCTCCGACAGCTGCGATGATTTCTGCTTTCATTTCCGATCACTATCACTGCCGTGGGCTAGTCCTCATATTCTCATCCGTTATGTGCGTCATAGGCTTTGGCATGTTCCTCGGTATGCCTTCTATCTTTAGCTATACTTGATTGATTCTAACGCACGAGCCCGACTTCTATCAGGCTCACAAAGCCATAGCGTACAATATGGTTCCTTGTTTATGTCTATTCCAGGAACCTACATAGTCGCACCAACCCTCTCCACCTGGCTAGCTAACAACGTAGCTCCCCATACTCGAAGGGCCACAGCCATCGCAATCGGTTTCATGCTCACCAATTTTGGAGGCATCTTAGCCACATGGCTATTGGGAGCGCTTAGTCCGGCACCAAGGTATACCAAGGCTACAATCGTGCTTTTGGTGTTTTCGGTGCTTATGGTATTGTTTTCTGCGTTAAATTTGGGATACCTTTGGGACCAGAATAAAAAGAAGAGGGTCATTAGGGAGGGGATGGATATGAGTACGGAGGATCTGAGTTTGGGAGATAAGTCTGCTTGGTTTGAGTATAATCTTTGATCAGGGCTTTTCCTTCCTCATGTTGGGGCGGTAAAATATTTTTATTTGAGTGGATGACTTTCCGTAAGATTTAGAAACATAGATTGTTTTCTAAACCTTCTTTTTTTCGAACTCCATTGCTTTAGTAATGGAGGTATTCAACCGTAGAAATTTGGAATAATCAATACCAATAAACGTGTTTGTAAAAATATAGTCGGTACCCGTTACGAAATTAATTAGATACCATTATCGTGATCACTTCAAGGTCCACGGAGACGTGCCTGATCAATAAAGCATTCGATGTTTCACTAAATAATTATGCTTGAAAAAAAGGACTGAAGGTGAGTTTGTATGAGAAAACTCCGAACAGGGCTCCAGGAATGAGTTCAAACAGTACAAATATACTGCTGCAGAACGAGAGCCTGATGGGAGAAAAAAGCGCTCGAACCAACAAGGCTTTATCCTCCTTCACTGCGGATCCCCTCACCAATGTGTTGTTCATAGACAATGACAAACATATTCCCTCTCCTTTCGCTTAGTATCTATGCGGGAACCGTGAACGTCGGTAGAGTCACGAACTTGTCTCGAGTTTGTTAGCTCACAGGCCTCAAATTCAAATCTTACGAAATTGCAGAGATCCCATCTCTGGGATGGCGTGAATGAAGTAATATTCCTGGCTCAAGAATTTGAAAGTCATTCAGTTTTCGATTTCTTGGGAGTGTGGAGTAAATTAGAATATTTAACCGAGTGGTGTAATAATAGGCCGCCACGTTGGTAGCAGTCACCGAATCATGCCCTATCATGCCCTATCATGCTATATAAATTTGTTACACATGACCATGAGGGAATCTAAGGCCCATGGGCCATCTCAATCTTCGAAAACTTGTTCAAAAAACACGAGTACTAATTTCTAAAGTTGACAAAAATGATTTTCCCACCCGGGTCCCTCCGGCATCACTATACAACTGTGACATCGTTGATCAATCTCGGAGCATCTCCCACCAGGGTGATTCGGCCTCGACCCTCGAAGCCCCGACCCCCTCCCCTGTCCGACCCACCGAAGCCAAATTCCAAAGGCAGTGCCACAATCTTTTGAAATTTCATAATAAACTGCAGATCCCATGTCCGCGGACATAACCTCCTAATAGTCATGTACTTACACCGCACGAAACATACTTATTCGAGATCCCTAATAAAGTTCGGTCATCTCAACCGAGCTCTTGAAATTTGTATCGTCATCATCATGCGCCTGTGTCCACCTTTAGATTAGGAGGTAAAATCGGCTGAAGTGCTGACCGGAACAACGGTGTCAAATCCGTATTAACTGACACCTGACTGACACTTGATATTAATGCAGCGGTTCCACTCACCCTCCGAGAGTCCATCGATCTACTTAAAATATCCTCTTACACGCACACAAGTTAACAAGGTTCAACCACATATATATAATATCTATTGATACAAAAACAAAACGATATACTTATTAACGACCAAAACAAAACAAAAAGCATCAAAGCGACATTATGCTTAAAAGCTTACACATCTATTTCTCCTTCCCATTCCGCAAAAGAACGTCTACAAAGTGAAAAAAATAAATAAGGCAGCAAAAAAACATAACAAACAAATATGCAGAGTCTGATTTGGTTTAGGAGAGGAGTGAAGTAAACGGTGATAAAACGGTTTATAAAACGTTTCAAGGGGCTGCAAGGGGGAGGGGGGGAAGAGTGTCGTGTCGAGCCATCTTGTGTGTCTGTGTGTTTTTGCCTTCTTGTCGCGGACAAAAAAATAAGACGGAAAGAAAGCGAGGGCAGATAGAGTCGACGTTCGATCGAGGACCCCAATTGTCGTATCAGAAAAAGCAGAGGTAAAAAAACTCCACCGGGGTATATGCGTGCTGCGAGATGCATCCGATACAAAGAGATTAGAAAAAAAGGAAAATCGCAATTAATGATTCCAAATGTTGGGTGCTTTTTCCGTTGTACAAAGTTTGCGTGTCCAGGTTCCTTCATAAATCCAGGCGTGCGGTGACAACTCGAGTTCAGAGTTCAGAGTGAGTAAGGAAAGCCCTAAAAGGCCGGCTATGACGTCCCGCGACTCGCCAAAGCCCGTTCCCTCGCCAGCCTCATCGTCTCCCTCATCTCCGGACTCTCCCAACAACCATCATCTTCTCTCGAAACATATCTCGTAGCCGATTCCGTAGAATACGCTTTCATATGTGATTTTCTCGCCATCGACGTAGACAATGGTTGTTCATATTGTTGTTCATAATGTTGTTGTTGTTGCTGATGGTGTTGTGGTGAAATGGAAATGGGAAGGGGAAGGGGAACATGAGTTGAACTGCTATTAGCGCTCGAAACTCCGTAAATGCGAGATCGTGAACGTTTGATTCCGCGTCGCATAGAATTAGATCTTGATGATGAATTGGTATGTCCAGCAGTAGCAGCAGTAACGGTGGGATCTTCATCTTCTTCCCAAGCATCACTACCATCATCGATTTCATCTTCTTTAGCATCACTCATCACCACAATCTCTCTATTCAAAGCTCGTTTTCCTTCTTCAATCAACTGCGCAAGTTTATCTGAAATCCAGTTCATCTGAAATAAAATAAAATAACATTCAGTCAATAATGATTTCCGTTCTCGACACTTTTATACGTACTTGATTATCCTCGCCTTCCTCAACATCCCCTCCTCCGAAATCAAATTCGGGTTGAGGATGCGAGCTCGGACCAGCAACAGGTTGAGGAACGCCAACGACTCGCGGAGGACTTGGAAATACAGTTTGAGCTCTTGGAACACGTGCCCTTCGAGCCGACCGCTTCATACTATGCCGCGCAATCTTCTTTCGAGGCGTCAGAGTAGGTAATGATGATGGAGCAACTTCTGCCGGAGGGCCCGGTATCCATTCACGTTCTTGGTACGGAGGTGGAGGAGGGAATTGATTTGAATGATGATATGGAGAGGATTCGGTATTCGTGTGCATCGCTTCAGCGATGGCTTTAGGTTGTTCTTTGCCACGATCTCGCCATCTAAATAATTCAGGCTATCAAATGCGGAGCTTTTAAAACAAGAAAGAGTAGTTACAATCGGTAAACGGTATAGCCGACTGCTGAACCGATTAAAGCGGCGTTAACGGCTGTCGAGACAATGGAATCGGCGAGGCCACGGCGCTTCTTGACGGGGGGGAGGTCTATGTCAATTGTGATCAGGATGGATTTAGAGAACATATTTTGGGGGATAAGATATAAGGACGGTAAGTGGGAGTGGTAAACAACGAGAGGAGGGTGTGTCAGTGAATGTCAAATTCACAAAGTGTAGCGAAGAGCGTGTATAAGAAAGAACTGATAAAACGAAAGAATGGTATGTGTCTGACTGTAAGTATCTCTCCTTGGGAGGGTTTTAAAAGTCGAACATAAACATCACGTGGAAAAGGCGTGGTCGTGAGTGGGTAGGGACGGACCTTGCCTCTGACATGAGGCAAATCCCACCATCAACACGCGGAAAAAAAGCCCAAAACCCAGGTCCACTACTCAAGAGCAAGGCGATATGAAGAACATACCTTCTGGTTGATCATGTTCGGGTTCAGCACTTGCCATTTCCCTATATTTTGCTGGTGTATCAAGATAGCCATTGGAGGAGGCCAGGGTCGCTGTCAATCGACTAGGTTCAACAAACGCAGGCTCCCAACCGCGTTTCAAATTTGGCGGTTTCGAGACTATGGATGACGCAGTATGAGGCGGCGGTGTCAAAGTGGTGAATCGATTTTGGGGATATGGCATGGTGTCAAGTCCTTGACTATGACGCGGTGTGGTCTGGTCTGTGTGAATTTGATTGTATAGCATGGGACGAGAGGGTGAATGGGATTCCGGAGGACCGTAGTTGGGAGAAAATGGGTTTGGGAGACCAGGATATGAGAAGGTGAAGGGGAAGGGGAAAGAGACAATCATTTCTGAACGAAAATCCGGGCGTCAAAGGTCGTGCTAGTCGTCAGTCGAGGCGATTTAATAAACCCGTTGCTGCTATTTCCGGAACAAGCACAACAAACCAAAACATACTCATGTTCCCATCATTTGATCCATGATGCATGACTGAGCATCGTGTCGCCCGATATTATCAAGAGTCTCTTTCAGCCTGTCTTAATCTCATCAGATCTATATACTCGCGAAAACCATGAATTATTTCACCAAATAGCACACACCAAATGAAAAAACTAAAACGACGAAACCAATCATTTCAATGAAGTCTAAATCTGTTTCCTAGGTCTAAACCGCCTAACCACACCTCCCACCCAAGCAACCCCATTCTTCACTTTATCATGCGCCCTAAACATCCCAAACCTCACATTCAAAGTAAACGTCCCCCACTGCGCGTATAACCTCTCCGACGCGGATATATATAACGGTTCCTGAGGAGAAGAAGTATTGAACGAATTGCTGCTAGAGTCGCCTGTGCCAGATGGAAAAAACCCCCCTCCAATGCCCTCCTCACCACGATCACGGTTATCCGTAAAATAATGAGTGTGTCTAATCGCGCGACTACCTCCAGGAATAGTTGTTAGAGCTCGTGGACGGATTGATATTGCCGATAAAGAACGAGAGCGAAATTGAGGATAGGAATGGGACCGAGGAGACGTAGGAGGCGGAGGCGAAAACCGTGTACTAGCCAACCGAAGTTCAGGTATATCTTCTTCGATATAATATATTCGACCGCTCGATATAGACACTCTAGCCACACTCCGTTTCCTGGTCGTGTTATACTGGTTCCGCGTGGTATCTCGCAGAGAAGAACGATTATTATGGTCGAGAGAAAATTCGACAAATTGAACTTTACGTTCAGCAGAGTTTGGTGGGTCTTCGCATTGTCGAGTATCGATGAATGACGTTCGTGGAGTAGGCACGAAGGCGGTATCGGTATCAGATGTGCAATGCGACCGACTCTGATGAGAGGATGACAGGGGAGCGGAGATGCTCAATTTGAGAACACTCTTCCGGTCGAGAGTTCCTTCACTATATGGGTGGCTGTCGTTGTTTATGAGAATGGAATTTCGTCTTGTCGATTGAGCGTGGAGGGATTGGGCCCTTTTGCGAAGGGTGCTTTCATGGTAGCGAGTTGGCGAGAAAATATTTGTAAAACTGGATCGTCTAGATGATTTATTGTACACGACTTGCATTTGAGGAAGAAAAGTGTCGAGAGGTTAGGATAATAAAGAATTGTGGGTGGTTGGATAATTGCGCAAACATCATTGAAACATGGGCCAAGGGCGGCTGAGTGCTTGGTTGACAATTAGTCCTAAATCGTTCGCAGGGGGATAACCAGACACATACATTTGACATAGAGGGCGAACAATGCGCAAATTATCATGATAACTCGCCCGGTGGGCAGGGTATACACGAGGTATACTTGCGTCTGTGGTAGAGGAGGGGTAATGTTGCGGCCGACGCAAGAGCTTCTACTCGTATCACTTGAGCAATGAACAGCTCAGACGCAATAGCTCCCTTGCCCATCTCCTGCACATTCCCTTCGCCTGCAGCCCCCGCGACAGTACCGCCATTAACTTGCCACTGACTATTAACAGTGTCATCCTCCTTCCGATGCAAAAGGGTATTGGTCAAGGAGCCCAAATCATTCAACGGTAACCCCGGACCGACGAGACGACAGGATATAGCACCTAGACAACCGTCAAGGACGGGTAAGCCGTCTTGCGAAAGCGTGTAGGGTATTTCCGGATCCGTAAAAGGCGTTGGGTAGAGATCCGGTCGTGAAAACGCGACTGCATGTTTTGCTTGGGTTGAAGAAAGCAAATTGATAATAAGATGTGTCTCCTTTTCGTGTTCTGGGGTAGAAGTTGTCGTATTGAGGGTTGTAGCCATGCGGGAAGGGATTCTTAATGCGAAGGTGACTAATGGATACGGGTCCATCGCTATTGACGTGAATGAGGATAGCGTAGCACCATGATGTAACGTGTTATTGTCGGCTTGTGTGGTGGAACTGAGAGAGGAATGTGGCATGAATGAGGTTATGACTGCGACAGGCTGAGCTGTTTCACGGAAGAGTTCGCGTAACTTTTCTCGAATGCATTTCCGCGATTGTTGCTGTACTTGTGTTGGTGCGGTATAAGGTTCTGCTCGAATTGCTGCAGCTGCAGCTCGGGAGTAATGTCGCGAGGATGTAGAAGTTATGCGAGAGATCTGGGCCAACATGGAAGTCGACGGAAGTGAGGGATGTGAAAACAAGATACGAACAGTCGCCGGGTCCGTTTGATGGCCTGATTGCCACGAAAATCCAATAATATCACAAGATTAATTTAGAGCAGCTTCCCGTCCTCCTTCCTCTACAGCCAATTGAACAACATAACCTATAATTATACTAGACATACCATATGCTAATGGTCGCTGAATGATTAGTATCAGTTTGAATGGTAGGCGTCTTAACTGGAGACTTTCTTTTTTAGACCTGTCCTGTTCGATACTTATGATTTTCTCGACAGACGATAGACCATTATTATGTCTAGTTGTCTAGGTATAATACTAACAAGAACCCAAACAAGAAGATCATAAAAGCCCAAATATCAGAAACAAACACGGTTGTCCTTCCGGATCATCATCAGTCTTAGGTTAAACTGAGTTGGTGGATATCAGCGTCTGCCTCGCATACTAGCTGCATCATCTAACATCAATGGTAGAGGTTCGAATTCAATGAACCGCGTCGGGAATTCAGCATTTCCCAGGACAACTATGAAAAATCAAGATCATCGTCGCAACGACAAATTGACTTGACACTTACATAGATCATAGAATTCTTCTTTCGTCAAACAAAGTCCAGGTACTTCCTCAGATCGTCTCCCTTCGATATTATCATCAACTCGAGGTCTTAAACCAATACGCTTTTTTCGATTAGGAGTCATCGTCCACTAAAAGTCAAGTTACATATACCCACCGAAGGATGATGACGATTTTGATCTCTATGCTTGAATCCTAGGCGCTTGCACATCTCTGCGATTCCTTGTCTTTCCAAGAACGAATTAAAAGGTTGACAGTGATCCACAAAGGCATCCAAATAGTCTATCAACCGTAACAACGAGGTTGAGGTTATCTCTTGCCCTGTCTCAGATACATTCGCCTTTCTCAATCTATCGCGCTATAAACATATGAGAACCAAAGTATAAATTAGATGAGCATCGTAATCACCAATCTAGGAAGCAATTTCGCTTTCGCCATGAGAATTTTGAAAAGGCGAGGATTGGCACGCGCTATAGCACCGGGAACGTGATGATACCAAGTCCGCGACTGCATGAGTATACAAGCTCCGGGACTTCTAAGATTGACCAACGGGCCCAAAGACGCCAAGCAATCCCGAACTCCTAGAGTATCCATCAAGTCTCCAGCATCGATACGGTCGAAACATCCTGTTTCAAAGGCGGGAAGGAGACCAGCGCATATCCCTTTCGAGAGAACCCGCACGTCAAATTGGGTGAGATAAATGGTCACCGAGAGCTTTTGTAAGCGATCAGCAAACTTCATCAACTCGGACTTGACATGGAAGAAAAGACATCCGAGGATATCAGTAGGATCGAGGCCAAGACTAACTCCGGTATTCTTGATCGCAGTGATATCCCATCCTTGGAGCGTGTTCGCATCACTAGGATGACCCAGATACTCCCCTTGAGCAGAGAAGTGAAGCCTAGAACTATGTTTGAATTGATATAAATCGACAGAAAGAAAATGAAATACCGATTCGGTTGATTGAAGGAAGCAGTATTCAAGAAGAACGGCGCAAGCACACCAGTCTCCCAAAAACGCATTAATACTAAACGGTGAGACGGTTTTAGTTTCATTAAGAACCGTTCCCGATTGTCGATATCCGAAATGTGAAGCAGAGCTTCTTGATGACTTCTTCGCGCTTTCGTGAAGCCATATGTAGACATTGCCATTTCAACTGGTCGTTTAATTCCCATGGTCGTTTGCACCGTATACAACTTTCCTCCGCCCCTCGTCTCTAGGCTCCGATGGAACGACATATCACATTCTCCAGGTCCAACCCCATAAATCTCCGCTACGCAGCTCTTGAGATAGTCAGCGCATGGCGGCGTTAGGAAGGCCGAATACATCAAATGAGTCGCGAATTCAGCAGATTCCTCTACGTCTCGACCAGAACGAAGAAGCGCGTAAAGTAAGATGAGATGCCGATTAATCACAACCGCGTCAATGTCGTTCAAAAGAATATCACAATGGCCTCGAAAGTCTATAGGCAGGCAGTTGATGGTTGCAATTAGCTTATTGAGGCTTCCCGCTGCATCCGCAACCCAAACGTTATTTCAACGCCTAATAAATATGGCTAGTGGCTTACCAGGGAAGCAGATCCTGAGAGTCTGCTTCGTATCACCAGACACTATTCCCGAACTTAGGTCAAGACAATTGAAGATGGGACTGGTATTCCAAAGCGAATTCAAAGGGTGCCTTGAAGATACCGCAAACTGCGGTGAACGCCTCTCCTTGACCCAGTTTGGGCGCCATCGTATGGACCTGAGTTCATGCTCGCAGAAGACGCGGTGTCTGGACAAGTGTCGACGCTGACAACGTTCCGAGCAGTACTAGTTGGGTGAATGACTCGAGGTGACAAGGAACGAGAGCGGCGAGGGCGTACTCGGACCAAACAGCACTAATGGGATGCGAATAAATTTTGCTTGGACATGGACGAGGACGCAACCTTACCTGAGAGCAAAGTAACGTCCCAATGTTAGGGCATGAGGTCGTCGTAGCATCACGCCCAGAAGAACTGGCGCATAGAATGCTCGTTAGAACGCTACCAGCATGCGCCGTCCCCAAGCCAGTGAAAGTCACAGGCTGTACAGTTGCAGACTGAGAGACAGCTCTAGCAAGTCCACTTTTCGTGCTCTTCAGTCGACCAAGAATCCTTTGGGAATGAGAAAGGTCGTTAGCCATGCCCAATGAACAGAGAAGTAAAGATAAAGAATGACTTCTTGCCCCTTATAAAGCCCGAAACCGTATCAAGGGCATAATTAGGCAGTAGGACAAACTCAGAAAGCGCACTTCGTTCCTCCGCCTTCTAGGGCAAAGAGAAACCTTGGGCAACCAGAGACGCAAAAGTGAGGATAAAATGGTAACTTGCCTGTGGGAGAATCAACAGACTAGTCTAGTTCGAGGGATTATTAGCTCGAGAATTTGAAGTCGCAGACCAAGAGGCACTGGAGATAAATTTAGCCCCGTGATTAGTTGAAGTTCCCATCAAACCCTTCCGAGTTTGGTTTTTATGCTAAACCATTTTGAACCTACGTTCAAGGTTCAAAAGATAAGGGGGTTCCATCTGAAGACCCAGCGACGCGGGAAGGTGGGTTCGTGTATGTCAGCAACATCCTAATCGTGTCTCTCCTAGCATCTCTCAGAATCCACGCTCAGCTATATAAAAACACACCGTATTTCTGAAGCTGGAAAACAATCAATTACGGACACTTCGTTTGACTTTGGGACTAAAAGGTATTGTTTAAACCGATTCTAAACAACGATTTACCCTGGTTTTGAAACATCCGGATGGAACTCGACTCGATTATACTGCTGTCGAGGGAAATGAAGAAGAGAATGGTATGTGGCTTCTCAAGGCGAACCAAGGATACTCGACTAGTGTATGTTTTGACTGGACAATCAAACTGTAGCCAGCCATTGATTATAGTTATACAGGCTGTCAGAATCGAGCTTAAATCTATCCTTCAACGTTCAGATATAGTACCGTCGGGGCTGGCAGTATACGGGTCAGCGCGCTCTGCGTGGAATATCATAGAAAAAGGAAGGTCTGTTAACAATGAACAGAAATTTCATACACATGGTACAAGGTGCTGGAAAGAATCCCATATTCTTATCTTTATCAACGTTTAAAAGACATTGGATGCTGGGATAAAATATATTTGTCCGATAATGGGGTAGTATTCACGGATGGCGACGAACGTGAATACTTGAAGATGGAGGTTTTCGACAGAGTAGAGGACGCAAGAACAAGAAAAGCGATCGAGGGATGGGAGGGGAGCGGGGAGATCGTGGATGAAGCTGTCCAGGTACATCTCTAGATCCAGGAAGAGCCTCCTGCAATACCCAGCCAGTATAATTTCTTCGTTAGAACATCTATTTACACGACTACGGCAACAAGAGAAAAATGGCTGGTATAATCTACTTGGCCAGATCCAATGAAAATGAAAATCCAGATGACTCGAGCATCCGGATCCTGTCCAGATCATTTGCATTCCAAGAAACCGGGTGTTCCAGGGTCAATTGGAATCGTCCCTGACCCTTCCCTGAATTGTGTATTGCTTCCAACATGTCCACGAAAATGTACCCGTCCGGTGGCTCGTCGAACGTCTCTGTTATTGACAAGTTGGAAAGGTTTGGCAAGAGCATTTGGTCAGATGATATCGAAGTGTCAACTGGTTCTTTTTCAAGTTGAGAGATGGGTCGTCCTATAGCCTTGACAATGGGCTCGACGCATGTCGTGTCACAGTCAATGAGGTGGAGGTTAGAAAGATGAGGAATTGTGCCAAGCAGTTCTCGAGATTCCTCGATACTGTAGACACATCGAACGAAAGCTAGGGAAGAGAGCGTAGTCGGTAGATGGCTAAAAAACTTAAAGCGCCAATTTTTCCTTCCAGTACGTTCGTCAGAATATTTGTAATCGGTGTCGTCGGACCAATGGAGTGTTCGAAGCCTAGAGAATCGAAGGAAGGTAAAGCCGCGGCAGATGCGCGGAGACCAAATACTACAATAGCGGATACTCCATGTCAGATACTCAAGTTCCTTGATTGTGATAGGTTCGTTGACTTTTGTCACGGATCCGATCCTTTCATTCTCCGGTTCTGTTTCATCACACTTGAATTTGACAAGTCTGGGACATGTCACTAGTAACTTGAAGCAAATTTCGACGGGTATAACCTGTAAGTGGAGCGTTGTAATTGTTGACGGTAGAGAAATTGGACACCAGACTTGTATGAGCACAACATGCCGAAGGTGAGGAAGCTCCGTGAGGTCCAGGTGAGCCTTAACCGGACGATTATGATACGATGGTCGTACCATTGCCAAAGAATCACAATGGTCTAGATTCTTTAGGTGGTGGAACCACTCTTCGGGGAAGCTCGTGAGACGGAGATATTGTATCCTCTCCCCATAATCGACGAGTACCGCTTTCGTGTTTGGCTCCATGAGCTGAATGTATTTCGCGCGCTTATTACGCAAAACCGACGTTGGTTGTTTCTCGATGTCCAGCTCGATTGACATTGGAAGGCTTCCCGCATTTCGAGAGAACCAATCAAATAACGAGAGATTGGCATCAGTAACGGATGGATGAACCCTAAGCCTAAGCGAAAACGAACTCCAGAGTTGTGGGTTCGACAAAGCTGCTTGACGCCACGAATGAGACACAGCAGTCAATTTGCATTGAGACAACTCGTCACTGTTGTACGGCTTCATTACGTCCTCTGGATTGTTGGATAAAGGGGAGCGCATAAGGTCAACTCGGGGTAAGACGAATTGGAAGATGGTGAATAAAACTTCGGGTGGTACGTGTCTCGTCGCTGATCGTGCGTTGTTGATTCTGCGCAAGAGGGAAGCCCTGGCTTCATGGAGATTGAAGATCTCATTCTCTAAACGGCGAACTCCGTCTTCAAGAAGCGAAATTTCATCGGTCTCTACAATTGACTTGGGCGTTGTGTTAGGCGTAATGCAGGCTGTGTCAGGCGTAATTCCGCGGTTGTAACCACAGCGAGGACATTCAGTGGTAGACATTTCAAAAAGAATTGTTGAAAAACCGAAGGACCGTACTAGTAATGTTAGCAGCGCGTGATATAAGTTTCGACTGATTATCGATTAATCCAGATGATGCCGATAACCAAATAAAGCACGTGCATGAACGTTACCTTTAGGGCATGTGGAATTGGTACCCGGCGGCAACCCTCTCTAAGAAAGCGCGAGTGCTCAGTAAGCAGGTTGCCTGTGAGAGCCATCGATATGATGGTATGGCGAAAAACCTTGTGAACCTGCGAGAGAGGAGGCCTTAAATTGAATACATGTGTATATTATGCTTATATAGATCTAATCAAATATGTTGTAGAGAAAAAAATAGTGATTAGGCGAAAATTAGGGTGCTTAATCGTAGAGTCGCTAATACACAGGTGGTGTCGTTTTAATTGCAAGGGGTCTAATGTTTACTAAGAGGGAGGAAAACACATAGAAGAGAGATGAAACACATGGTCACTAGGTAGAGAGATAGCCGACACTATACTTTATAAATTTAGTTGTTGAGAAGTTGAAGCAACATCATTACTGTACTGGACCACATGCCAACAACTAGAAACTATAATCGGTTCCATTACGTCTGCAACCTAAGCAAACGACAGTAAGATAGAGAGAAATAAGCCCAATGTTACAAATGCAGAAAATGCCAAAAAAAAAAAAACACTAGATCACTCTAAAATACGACAACCAAAATCAATCTTCGCATTGAAACCGGATGACAGCACCCCTCTTATCTCGGCCAGACTGTCAGGATCCCAATCCACACCAGGGATAAAAGACATGAAAAACCGTTCTGTAATCCCTCTAGCAAGTAATGCTTTGAACATTTCAATGAAATCTCCAGGCTCGTACACGTCTAAGGTTTCACCGTCTGATATGGACATTTCGCGAAGATTCGGCAGGACCTTCAAACCCAGAGGTCTATTCCCGATTGTCGCACTGCCCTGAAAATCTTCGGATTCAGGGAACGATCTACCGATAACCCGGACAGCATAATTCACAGTCAACGGATCACATTCAATGAAATGGAGTTCGGTGAGCTGAGGAACACAATACAATAATTCTTCAATGATCTCGTCACTGTCGAAAAGACATTGATTGAACGTCAGGGAAGAGAGAGTGTTGGGCAGACTGGAAAAGAAATCGAGCCGTAGAGATCGGAAAGGGAAGTGTTTTTTATCATCACACCATTGGAGAGTGCGGAGCCTGGCAAATCGAATGAACTGCAAAAAGCGAACGAAGGCGTCGTTCGTATCGGCAGTATGATTACTCCACGTCAAGTCTTCGAGGAACGGGAGTACCATAGGCCCCATGAGGCTGTAAGACCAAGGAATTTGTAAAGCCTCGGGTTCCATGCTTTCGAATGTGACGAGATTCGGGTAATGCACCAGTAAGTCTAGACACGTGCTCACATGGCTGCTCAACAGGCGACATGAGGTGGTTGTCTGAGGCAATACAATTGGGACACCGCAATCCATTAGATGTACGTCTTGGAGACAAGGAAGTGGGGTGAAATCAAGCATAAAACTGGGAAATTGTTCGATCCACCCTGGTCCAAATGACGGATAAGAGATTGTCACTGAATCGCAGCGAGAGAAATTGATGTTGATCAAAGGCAACCATTCAACTGGGGGTCGAATGAGGATCAGGTTTCGTATGTGGCTTGGTCTATCAATGAAGATAGCGGTCATAAGGGGATCTATATGGGCTAGGCATTTTGCGCGACTTGCGGGGTCTTGCCTCGGACCCATCTCTAAGTCCCTGAAGTCCAATTCGACCGAAATTGGAATATTCCTCGCGTTATCAAAGTGGAAGTTAAGGAGCGAAACCTTGAACTCCATAGAGCCATTATTAGCTGCAACTGCTATGCTAGTCCAAAGGTGCGGCATAGACAACGCAATTTGGCGCCAGCGACGGGAAACGCCAGTAAGCGAGTAATGGTAATCCTCTTCGGCATCATATGTATCCCCTTCTGAATCAGGGGTATGAGGGCGATAGGACGCGATTTGGTGGGTGCTGAAGTCGATAGGAGGACGGATAAATTGGAATATATGGGATAATACTTCCGGCGGCAGATTCCTGGTCGCGTCTTGGGCGTCATTTATCCTGCGCAAGAGTACGGCTCGGTCATCATTGAGACGAGCTATTACATCCTCCAGACGTTGTACTTCGGCTCGAAGTGAGGGAATATCCTCCTGGCGTACATCCATAGCCGACTTATCTACAATGAATGATTGAGGGTAGTGACAACGAGGACATTGAATGGTCGCCATGGTAAGAGTCAGAGGAGGGAAAATTTCGGTTCATTTTTCGACTTTTGAACTCCTTTCTCACGTGTTGCACTCGTTCAAGTTCGGAGCATTCAGATGAAAATCAATAGTTATCACCTCATCGTTACATATGAATTAAAGGGACATCTCTACAATGAAGTTAGAATCATTACATCGTGGGTGGAGTAGAAGTCCACTCACTGCGAACGATTGTCGGACGAACGACTGAGATACAGCAACGATGTGCTTGGATATTTAACGATGAACATATTGTGTGCAGGTCGGCCGGATCGAAAGACAAAGGGTTGTCACTTCCCGGCCCGTTGTCATCCCGAGTCACAGCAGTCACACCACGTGTATCGCGTCTCCTGGCTGTGGCTAGCGCACGTTTTAATTGCATTCATGGACCGATCGCGACGAGCAGCAAAATCCAAGGCGGACAAACTTGCAGAGTACAAGCGTGCCAGGGAAGGGGGGACGCGTATTCTTAAGGTAAGCAGCGCGTCGAGCGCCCTGTATAACTCGAATGCTCATCTCTAGGGCAGGAGGAAGATACGACCATTTACGATGAGGTCACCGAGGATCAGTACAAAAGTATCGTCAAGGGAAGGCTTCAAAAGGACGATTTCGTAGTAGACGATGGTGTAGCGGGCTATATGGACAATGGGATGGACGATTGGATGGACGGAAACGAAGAATCCTCCGACGATCAAATTCAGAAAAAGTCGAAAAGTATGTCGGAAACCTTTGTGCCAGATTGGCGCTTACAGACACAATCGCAGAGAAGAAGAGCAAGGATGTATCTACCAGCACAAAACCGCGTCCCAAGCCGCGACCTGCACTTCCCGCACCCTCGATGAGCGCATATCGGCCTGCTGTATCGGCAGAACAGGAGAGTGACTTTATGTCATCCCTGCTTGGTGAGCTCGATCAAGTCCCAACCAAAGTCCAGCCTACAAAGTCTCGAAAACGAAAGCCCGCTCCCAAGTACATCTCTGATGATGACGTCTCCCCCGGCTCATCAAAGTTCAAATCCTACCAAAAGAGGACTCCTTACATGGATCTATCGTCAGATGGTCCAGTAGAGGATGATCTCCCTCCTAGTGAGGATGATTTCACAAGCCCGAAGAAAAAGATCAAGATTGATGATAGCGCGGTTACCCCGGCCGTCGAGCAACTCGCTGACCTCGACGTCCACGGTAGTTCCGATTTCGAATCTTTCCAATTCGATGACATTGACTTCAACGAACCAATGGATATTGATGGCGACGATTCTAAACCGTCTGTGAAGGAGGAAATTGAACCGGTGATACCGAAAGCAACCACTTTCAATGGCAGTTCGGTTAAGCCCGTCAAGACGGAAGAAGATACCAAACCCGCGTGGTTATCCGTTTACGATTCCCTCAACGTTGAATCGCAAGATTCTCTCGGACCCATAACTTCGTCAAATCTCTCCAATTCTGCTGACATCGCAGCTCTAGAAGAGGACGGTTCTCTCCGATTCTTTTGGATCGATTATCTGGAATTAGACGGGAAAATCTACTTCATCGGAAAACTCAAGGATAAGAAAAGCGGCGTTTGGATTTCCTGTTGCGTGGCGGTCGAAAATATGCAACGCAACTTATTCTGCCTACCACGTGAAAAACGCCATGAGCAAGACGAAGATGGTGATATTACGGAAACCGATATCGTCCCAACAATGGAGGATGTCTATTCTGATTTTGAGCTCATTCGGAAGGAACTGAAGATCAAGAAGTGGAGAGGTAAAATCGTGAAGCGGAAGTATGCATTTGGAGAGAAAGATGTCCCCCGAGACGAAACTCAATGGCTGAAAGTCGTTTACGGATTCAACGGTAATTTTTGTATCGGTGAGGTGGTTAATGTACTAATTTCGGCTCCAGAACCTCCGATTCCACCAAAAGCCGAGAGTCCGAATATCGCTCGAATCTTCGGGACTAGTACAAATGCTTTTGAACTCCTCGTATTAAAGCGGAAAATTATGGGCCCTTGCTGGCTGCAAGTCAAGAATCCCGTTGTTGATAACAAGGGAGTAAGCCAAATCCTTTAATCAGACCGTGCGTTGTTTTTGACACCGATATTCAGATATCCTGGTGCAAACTAGAAGTCACAGTTTCTGACCCCAAAGATATTACCCCGTTATCCGATACAGATCCTGATATACCGAAAGATACACCACCACTCACTGTTATGAGCCTCACAATTCGTTCTATTGTGAATCACCGTGAAAATTCACGCGAGATTATATGCACCAGCAGCCGGACGTGGCAGAACCGTGAGTATATATGTTTTTGTATTCACTTCTCAGGTCAAAGCTTAATAGTCAACTAGTTCAAATCGATGACCCAACGCCACCTGACAAATTACCATGTCGCGTTCAAACATTCGTACGACCCTTAGATAAATTCCCTCCCAATTTTGATGCGAGAGCAAGAGCAAGTAGCAGAGGTGCCATTTCGCCAGTTACCAATGAGACAATGCTCCTCAATCAGCTTATACGTGAGTTCAACTCGCTCGTGCTTCCAACGAAGCTGACCTTACGTCCTGCTTAGAGGAAATTTACAAGATGGATCCAGACGTGATTCTGGGTCATGAATTTCTTGGTGTTTCGCTTGATATTCTACTCCATCGGATGAGAGACCTCAAGGTCAAACATTGGTCACGTCTAGGTCGATTTAGGCGCTCGAGGTGGCCCGGTATCGGTCGACAAGGTACAAATCTCCGTTTCCTTAATGGCCGTATGCTTTGTGATCTCGCAAGTGATGGTGCCAAGGTAAGCCCTCTTTCTTCTTCTCTGATTACTCTTAGGTAATATTGAATAATAGAGTATGATTGCATCTACAACGTGGTCTCTCAGCGAAATGTGCCGAACTCATCTCAATTTCGAAAGGCCAGAAATTGATCCAGATGATACTGCGAGCTATTTTGATGGAAGTTTGAGTACGCCGAATCGGATGCTGGAGTTTGTGCAACATTGCGAATTGGATGCGCATTATCAGATGGCTATTGGTTCCAAAGTGCAGATTTTACCTTTGACGAAGCAGTTGACGAACTTGGCTGGAAACGCATGGTGCGTCCCCTCTTATATCTCTACCGCGTGCGGTTATTAAATTCTTTCGCAGGAATAAAACCCTCAATGGAGGTCGTGCAGAACGTAACGAGTATATTTTGTTGCACGAATTCCATCGCTTGAAGTATATCGTTCCCGACAAGACTTATGGGAAGAAAACCGTGCCTGTTAAACAAGATGACGATGATCCCGATGCGCCGAAGACGAAAGGGAAGAGGGATAAATACAAGGGTGGTCTCGTTTTCGATCCGAAACGTGGTTTATGGGATACATATATTCTGGTCATGGATTTTAATTCGCTTTATCCGAGTATTATTCAAGAATACAACATCGACTTTACGACAGTCGAACAATTTGAGGTTGAAGGAGAAGTACGTTTTCGGAAACATATTTTTCCTCTGTTTTTACTCAAGGTTATTCATCATTTATAGAACGGCGAAGAAAAAATCCCTGATCCACCACCACCCAAAACAGCACAGGGCGTTTTACCAAGACTTATTGCTACTCTTGTTCAACGTCGTCGTCAAGTCAAATCGCTCATGAAAGACAAGAGTGCATCCCATGCGAAATTGTTACAGTGGGACATCAAACAACAAGCTTTGAAGTTGACGGCGAACAGTATGTATGGGTGTCTTGGGTTTGAATATTCAAGATTCTATGCGAGACCGTTGGCGGCGCTCACGACTTATAAGGGTCGTGAGATTTTGACGCATACGAGGGAGTTGGCGGAAAGCTTGAATTTAGATGTGAGAATAAGTGCTCTTTCTGCGCCTCAGTGACTATTGATTGACATTGGCCCAAACTGTTTCTAGGTGGTGTATGGAGACACTGATTCCGTATTCGTAAACTCGGGTCAAACTGAACTTTCGGAAGCATTGAAAATTTCCGCATCATTCAAGAAGACAGTCAACGATCGTTACAAACTTCTCGAAATTGATCTAGATGGCGTGTTCCAGAGGCTGCTATTGCTCCAAAAGAAGAAATATGCTGCACTTAAAGTTGAGGAGGGTGGTCGGACGAAGGTTGAAATAAAGGGGCTTGATATGAAACGTCGAGAATATTGTGCCTTGTCGAAAAACGTTTCGCAGTAAGTATTTCATTCCATGGTAACGTATTTTTTCGAGTGACTGATCTCCCTGTAGATATGTTTTGGATCAAATTCTCTCTGGAGAACCAACGGAAATTGTTGTAGAAAATATTCACGAATATTTGACGACCATTGGGCAGAACGTGCGCAATGGTTCGACGAAAGTGGAGGAATTTATCATTTTCAAGGTACTTCTTTCCCTATCCTTCACCCTTTTGTTGATGTATTTCCTCGTTGTTTAGCGTTTGGGGAAGAACCCGGAAGATTATCCTGATGCCAAAAATCAACCTCATGTTCAAGTTGCGCTTCGGATGAAGAGTAGAGGTGGTAGTGCTCGAAATGGAGATGTGATTTCGTATATTTTCTGCCTAGATGAAGGAGAGAGTAGTTCCAAAACGACCCAGGCGGGGAGAGCGAAACACCCAGACGAGGTGAAGAAATCGAATGGAGAGCTCAAGATAGGTATGCTCGTTTCGGTGACTAAATGAACTGGTCTTTTCACTGACATTTCGGTGGTAGACTATGACTTCTATCTATCTCAACAAGTCCTACCGCCTATTGAGCGTTTATGTGATACCATTGAAGGAACAGATCGATCACGATTAGCTGAATGTCTTGGTGAATAATCTCTTTCTATATCACAGCTTAACTTCGAATTGACCATGTTGTCATAGGTCTGGATCCAATGCGATACCGCCAGGGCAACTCTGGAGGATCCGATGAGAGAGCATTTATACCGCTGGACTCTCAGCTTTCTGACCAAGAACGTTTCAAAGATGCCAGCCCCTTCCTAATTCAATGTCGGAAATGCAAAGTGGAACTCAGCTTTTCCCCGATCAACGACCGTGAAGTAAGATTTTACTTCTTCAAACTTGTTTACATATCTGATTACTGTTGTTGCTAGCATTCTATCGTTCAGCCTTCTGGATTTATTTGTCCCCCTTGCAAGGCACCTTTCTCCCTCGCGAGTATTGAAGTTCAACTTGAGGTTCAGATTCGTAAAACGATAGGTCTTTACTATGAAGGTTGGACAGTTTGTGATGATCCTACTTGTCGAAGTAGGACGAGAATGATGAGTGTGTATGGAAGGAGATGTTTGAAACAAGGATGTAGAGGGACCGTTGCATTTGAAGTGAGTATATCTCCATTGTGCCAATCATTGTGAACTCCTCGATTAACCTTTTGCTCTCAATAAGTATACGGATAAAGAAATATATAATCAACTCCGATACTATTCTTACCTATTTGATGGAGAAAAAGCTATGAAGGCGGCTAAAGGCTCAACGGATTCGGGTATGTGATCTTCATCGTTTCGACGATATGTCAATTTTGACAGATGGTGAATTTTAGATGCGGTTTATGCTATTGTCGGGCAAAGGAAGACTGATCTCACAAGGTTGTCCGCCTGTGTCGATAAACATCTTAATATGTCTGGACATCGTTGGGTAGATTTGAAGGGCTTATTTTCATTCATGAAAATATGATGAATATTCGTGATACTAGTCCATCTTCATTTGCTTTACTTTCGTATCTTGTTGCATGCGAAGTCGTGCGCAAGACTGTATCAATAACAGGACTTTTATCTACTTTTGCTTCTTTCTTGGACTCCATACTTCATCCACCGATGCCTCTCTCAGGCCATTCTCGTCGACAGACCCATCACTGCCCCAGTGCCCTCTCCGTTGTTAGGGGCCTCAGCCAGAATCTCATAACCGAAACGGCACGTTCGATACAATCACGACAGTGACCGAGTTAGACCCAAAGGACTTGCTCAGAAAATTTACCCGAAATATGTAGGACCTTATCCGATCATCCAGAAGATTGGTGACGATTCTTTCAAAATCGGAATCTCGAAGAATCAGAGACAAAGAGGGATTCGCAACATATTTCACTCCTCTCCCCTGCGAATCCACATCGCTGATAATGACTACTTGTTTCCGAATCGTTCTGACCCAGCTAGGTGGGAGACTGAGGACGCTGATCAAGGATGGGCTGTATTTCGCGTGAAGTCGCACTCGGACAGTTAAAATGACGCCATGTTCGAGATTGAATGGAAATCAGGCGACGTCACTTACGGTTGTCGTACCATAAGGCGGATCATTTGACGGGGATACAGCAATATTTCGGAGCATGCGGTATCGTAAAAATTGATGGACTACAAGGCGGCCGGCCCACTCTTGCGTCCGTGGGTGACCAAGTCTTATTTGGTTATATAGACCTTCAACTGGATTTTGCTGATTCTAGGAACTACACCTCAACCCTCTTCATAACAACTTTCTGTCTACTGTCTCTCTCACTTTCACCACTCTTCTTCTATTCACCATGCCTAAAGTCGATTGGAAAGCCCCTCGTTCCCTCATCACCAACCTCAATTCCAACTTCCCCTTCATTTTCGCTGGAGAACCTGCCCTTTGGAGTATTCGCGACATCACCAATCCAAACCGACCCGTCTCTCGTCGCTTTGCGCCCGCACTTATGCACCTATACAACCAATTTGATGCTTACCTTCGCAACCATGATTACTCCCATCCTGCACCCATAGGGTATTCAGAATTCGCCCGCGTGTTCAATGCTCACGATGATACCCCCTATGGTTACACCTGTTGGGACGAATCTTCCAACTCGTGGATCATTCCTGATCGCAAACACATCTCCAACGACGACTTGAATCTACTCGATTATGCTATGGCCGTTCATTCCACTAGGAACCGCGCTCTCATCGATCTCGGCGTTGCAGACGCCAACGGCCATATCAAGGACAGGATGGTCATCGGCATGGCCAGAGTTTTGGACGCTATGACTCGGAAGGAACGGGAGCTGTCTCCTTTTCCCCGTGGGAGAAATGGTTTTCGCAGAGGTAGAAACAAGCCATATGATCGTGTAGATAAACGTCGTGAAGGATCGACTAACGGCAATGGAACCCCTGTTGGTCCTCAGAGCCCTATCATTAATTCCCCATCTACCTCTACCGCTCCCACACTCATGTCTGGCAATGTCATCTCCAACCCTACTGCCACCAACGAGATAATAACAAAAAAACTCAGCTTGTTACCTGAAAGGGACTAAACGGCCGCATGGTAAAAGGACGAGTCAGATCACAGCGATTTCGCGTACTTTACCGTCAAGATCTCTGATCATAGGGACTTGATCTTTCCAACTACATTGAATCATTCACTTCCTCGACGTCCAGTCCTCGTAACGAAATAGACGCTCACGCCAACCCTGGTACCTCCGACTCCACCCTCACTCATGTCGGAGCGTGGTCGAGGGTTAACTTTTCGATTTCATGGACCCAAAATTACTTAAGTCTTCTTCTTTCTTCATATTTGCTGCGAAAATTTCTTCTACTTCTTCTCTTTCTCTTTGATCAGAGACGCATTCATCTACTGTCTATAAAATGCCCTCTTCGCCAGCTTTGGCGGGCGTACGTATTAATGTACTTAGCGACGGACAGATTCCGAAACTCACTTTGATGCGTTGTAGATACGAGATGTCCATCATCTGCTTTAGGCACCGGGACAGTAAAATGACTTTTTAAAAGAAGGACCGCCGGCGGAAGAGCCTTGTCTCTGGCCAGAAGACATCATTTTGTTAAAACATCACGTCTGAGGGATTGTGAGCATCATTGGTTACCGGTTAGATAGATGCAGTTTATGATGCACGTAGTACTTCCACATGGCTATCAAATGCACATGTTGCTGTCAACCTTGGCTCCACGATCATCCCCTCGTTCCTTGTATCGGAACAGTCACTTTACTGCCTTCCAATGGTCATGGAACTAGACTAGAGTCATGTGGACGGAACGAACAGAAAGCGCTAGTAATAAGACACAGGAGAAATCGACACTCCGACACATGCCCTTGAATGTTGTCGTCACAAATTAACTCAGGTTGCAAATAGAATCAGATAGTATCTCAGTAATTTTTCCCGCCCATTCTACCGAGTTATATTTTAAATTCACCGATGCCATCACAGCCATCAATGTCACGATCAAATGTTGCTCACATGTTGCTCGGTTGCTTTCCAAGTTCCCGGTTTTTGACTCATGCTCCGTTCTCGCTTTTTCCGTCCTCTTATTTTCAGAAATGTCCCATTAACAAGGCAATTGCACCATTCCGACCCTGGAGTGCAGATACCGATCGAGCTCGCTAGTCTAGTCACTTCACCTCAACCTACAACCGGTTCGCTCCTGGTTCTACATGGCTTATTGTGAGCGCGTCTGGTGTTTATTTCAGACCTGGAGACTGAACACATATATCCTACAGTGGATCGAAACGGAATTGGACCTCCCTTCACAAGGCTTTTCATCAGGCTCTACCACATCATTCAATACATACCCTCGATCTGCGGAATCATGGGATGTCACCGCATGCAACTCCGATGACATATACCTCAATGGCTGAAGACGTTATTCATTACATTGACTCTCATGGACTATCAAACGTAGCTTTACTAGGTCATTCAATGTTCGTTGGTCAATTCTACAGTAAAAGTTCAAGTGTTGATCTTTGACCATGTAGGGGCGGCAAAGTCGCCATGACCACAGCATTATTGCTTGCGGCAAAAGGGCGAAATGAGCTTCTATCACATCTTCTCGTCTCAGATGTTGCGCCTATACGGGGTGCGCTCTCATCGGACTTCATCAAGTATATCAATGCCATGCATGAAATCAACGTTCTTCCTCACGGTGCTGTTCGTACTCGTTCGGATGTAGACACCCGCCTACATCTCTATGAGACAGTGCGTATGATTAGCTTCTGGTCTCCACCACTAAGACTAAGAATTCATCATACTCTAGGACCTAGCCATACGGCAGTTTCTCTTGACCAATCTTGCAGTACCTAAGCCGTTAGAAAGCCAGAGCAAACCACACTTTAAGCTTCCAGTTGAGATCCTCAAGAACGCTATCCCAGACCTCGGTTCTTTCCCTTGGGATTTTTCTGACCCTCAACGGCCGCAGTGGAAAGGGAAGACACTCGTCTTCCGAGGTCTTCGAAGCAAGTGAGTGATTCTTCACCTATCGGAGGCCAAGTCCTAGCTGAACTGCGAATAGTTATATCACAACTGATAACCAGCAAACTTTCTCGCAATTTTTTCCTCGCGTCACTGTAGATACACTGGATACTGGTCATTGGGGTACGCCTCTTGCCTTCTTCTCTTGCTTAGTTCAGATTTGTTTATGCACAATTTACAGTTCACGCAGAGAAACCGAACGAATTCAAAGATCTAGTAGTCAACTTTATTCGGGGATAGTCTTTCAAAGGAGATTGCTGTCATGATTAAATTCCGCCGATCCCTTCCGCGGGCTGAAAGACGTGACCAGCACCTGAAGAAGGTATCACCGCCACATATCATATCGACAACTTGGAACCGAGCGTGCACTACCAAATCGTAACAAGACAGAACCACAATGAGATTTGGTGACACTAGAGTAAATCCACGCAACATAGTCACTCTGTTAAGGCAGTGTACGACGCACAAACATCATATAATAAACATCAATCAAGCGAAACCTTCGATACAGTCAGATTATGATTACTGGGAGCCCATCCTCAATAATGGTTAAATCAAATCCATCTCGCGTGACGTCTCTGACAGCTTGCCAAGATTCTTCATCCCAACCTTGTATCAGCTGAGCTCCTTCCACTGTCAACTCGAACTCGTCTATCAAACCAATCCTGGTTCGTAACATCTGCGCCAAATTCTGCCCACTTTCTGGGCCCAATACTAGCCAGGGCGGTGACCGCCACCCAGTCATCCGGTAATCGATTTCAAGGGACGTGAGAGCAGGGAATAAGATGTTACTTCGGTCGGTTCCTTGTGAGAGGGTATAGAAGATTTCTTCCATAAAAAAATGTTCACAGCGGTGGAGTCGAAGTTGAGTGACACCAGTAAGCGGAAGGAAACGATTTCGGATCTCTTCTGTGAAAACCATATCAACCTCACCAAGTTGGAGAACTGTGATCGATTTCGGAAATCTTGATAGGAACGCAAGTATAGTGTCATCCAAAACTAATCGACTAGAACCGGCCCACCAGTTGAACCTTCGCAGGGTCGGAAAGCGGATGAGCTCGAATAACGCACTATCCCACTCAGCAATACCATAATGGGCGCGATTGGTGGACCAGGAAAACGTGGAAAGATGGTTGCGTGTGATGGGAGACATAAGCATAGAACGGGGAATTTCGATTTCTGACGGAACTACGGGACATCGACAGTGGAAGTCAATCAAGTTGGGGCATTTAATCAGAATTTCTATGGCAAAGTGGACGGGACATTGAAATAAATCGACGTGGGTAAGTGATGCTGTTGCACTCTCAAGACGGAAGTGAAGGAGACGGGGACATAGAAGATAAATTTCCCAGATATTGGCCGACTTCGGAAGGAAAAGGCTTTCATCGCGCCGGGGTATCCAATTTGTGTCGTCCATCATACAATTATTGTCAATGTGCATCGTAGCAAGCTGGCACATTTTTGGGGTTAAATTTTCCAGCCAGATACGAGGAGGTCGCTGTAGTCGGAGGGCTTGGATCCGGTGTACACTGCGCTCCAAAGTGGCATCGACTATGGGAGAAACAAACCAGCCGACCTCCCTCATGCCCTTGTCATATAGGAAAGATAAGGTGAGGGGCAAGCTCCCAGAGTTGTCTAGACAAAGCTTCAGATAACGCGCTTTGATATCAGCGTTTTCGGCGCATAATTTCGAGAAAAAGACTGAGGTCCAAAGCTGCGGTGTTGATTGGATAACATCGTACCACGATGTCGATACCAATCGTAGGACTAGATGGAAGGGCAGCATTAGGATGGGGTTTTCAACAGAAATATCATGGGTTGGACAGGCGTGCTGGAAAATTATGGATAACATTTCAGAGGGCAGATGTCGAGCAGCGTTGAGAACACAACAATTCTCAGAGCGAACCGAGACACTATGAGAAGGCGAGGAGGGCATGATCAATGGAGTGATCATCTTAGGAACGATTGCAACAATCACGATTATCACGATGGACAAGCCTAGGTTTGTTGGACATTGTTTGTCGGCGGTGGCGAGGTACCAATTGCATTGACAACTTGTCCTCCGCGCTATGAGTATCTGCCTACCCTCTTTCAAATATTATCAAATTGAATGGGTTCATCTAGTGTACTACGCAACGTTTACTGTAGCTTGGCAAAGCGAGGCAACTATCATACAACACTGGTCGACTATCTTGTCAAATTACTATACTGAAACATATTTCGTCGCGAGCCGGATAGTCACCAGTCAACCAACATTATGAGTTGGGATTGAGGGTCTTAGGCTATAGGGCCCGAGATCCCCAGGCGGTGAGATCGAAGCTGGAACGCAGTCGGGTCACCCCAAAAGCGTGGGCTTCGATCACCTATGTTGGCTGACCGGGCTTCCAGTAATAAGGGTTCGGGTGGGTGGGAAATAAAAATAAAAGATGTAGAGGTGCGGAACGTATAGGACCGCACCGATAGAGTAGTAATAGTAGAAGAGATAAAATGTGACGTGTCACTCTAATCACAATTGATCATATGGTTCACACACACGGTCTTCGCTCCGAAAAATCAGACCGCGCTCGTTCCTCGCGCGTTCTTCCACTTGTTGATCACAATGATACCGAGTATCGCATATCCCTCATCAAAACCGAGCCATTCTTTAGCGTACAGAAACTCGGTACAGCCATTATTAGTATTGAACAGTTGCCCGACCATCAATGGCTCGGTGCCTGCTAAGGGTACGTCATAGCGCTTAAGCTAATTGGAGGTAGCAGATCAGCAGTGCGAGGTATGATATTAAGTATCCAAGTCGTAATATTACTCACATCCCACAAGTTCTTGGTGCCTGGCAGAGGTGGTGTCCACATATGCTTGTTGTTGAGATATGCGCTGTATCCCCTAGAGTCAAACAGTTAACATCGGGCACGGCAGAGCGTCACGGTAGTGGAGAGGGGAGACTTACGCAGAGCCCTGGCTTGGAAATATTTCGTCTGGAGCATAAGCCCTGTCTCCTCTAGTCAGCCAAATAAGATGCGAAATGGAGTTCCAGCAAATAAGTGCAAAAAATTCGTTCGGAGTCCCACTGTCTCCACAACGAGAGAGAAAGGTCTGAAGATCCCCCATTTCATTTCTCTCAGTTTTGAGGACGAATCGAGGTATTCTTTCTCCTGCCTGATCAGTCTGAAAAACGTAGATACTGCGATTGAAGTTCCGGACTTGGAGGATTTCGGATACTAATACGTCAAATGAGAATGACCACCACCCCGGCTGAGTGGGAAGGATCAAAGTGGACTCAGTAGACGAGGGAATACCAAGCGCCATGGTAGACGAGCTGCTGTTGCTGTTGGTGCTATTCTGCATGAGAAGGTGAGAGTGGTCGAATTTGGAGGGGAAAGTACTGGCGGAACTCCTGCCAGAACTCGTCGCCAGAGGGCTTGAGATTTTATACCTCAAGTGTTAGCAAATATGGCCACTCGAATCTTAAACATCTCTCTAAGATCGTTTATTCAGAATGCCGAGTTTGTTGAGCATTCATGAATAGAACGTTGTAAATCTGATTCTCGTGTATTGTTCCAACCTGGAACAATATGCGATGTGTGGTTCAACACCTAGTCATGCTGCCTGAAAGGCTAGCGAGTGAATCTACCCGAGTTCATCATACCCATGCTTTTGGTATGACCAGATATGCTGTGTACATGAGGATGTTTTTGTCCTCGTCAATCATTCGGACTTCAAAATATGTGAAGTGCTTCTAATCCGTTGTGTTTCCAGTGCCATACTTACCATCCTTTTATGGCTTGTTCCAACACGCTCAACTCTGCTTATTTTTACGCTAGGAGAAACACAACATGGATGACAGGAGCCGCAGCACGATTGAAAATGATAATGATAATCTTGAAGAAGTATGGGCCACATCTTCGCCGCCCTTTGACGTCATAGCAGGCCCGATGCCACGTTCCTGCAGTCGGTGCATCGCATCGTGAGGACCGCAGGAGGGCTGTAGAGTAATCCAAAGGAACACTCACTGGTACAAACCTCCTAATCAGACTAATCCCAATTGTCACTCGCTTGTCAGAAATAATTTTACTACCGGTGGACGATGTATATGATTGTGGCGTGGATAATTACACTTCGGATAATAAAAGGAGAAATTGGTAGGGAATTATGCGGACAAGAAGCCCGTATGCTGTTGAGCTTTGATTCACCACACAATCATGGGGAACCCCTACCCGGGAAAGATCATCTCACTTGAAAATATTCTGCTCGTCTGCTGTTCTGAGCTCGGATATCATTTCTCAGCTTGCCCATGACACCGTCCAGCTGATTTAGACTGTATACCCCGAGTCCTTGTCTTAATTTTTCTGTTCTTTAATGACAACAACAATTCGCGTTACCAAGTTGGACCAGGTGGCCGTGACCCTGAAGTCTGATTGAGCAGATCGTGCTCGTCCATCATTCAAGTGATTCGCAACTTGATCACTATCTCGGTGATAGTAAGCCTTTTATTTTATCGATACGAATGATATCCGCGAGAAGTATAGGAATGGAGTGTGAAACATGGCATTTCCGATCCCCACAGATCCCCAGTAACTCCGAAGCCATATGGTCGGACACTGCACGGAGATCTGGCACTTGGTGGGTCCTAAGCACAGATCTCAAAGTGGGTTTCATCAGATTGTACTAGTGTGTATTGTTCAGGCGATCACTGTCATGTCCTTGATGGTGAACCTTTTGTCTTATTGCACTGAATGTTGTGATCCAAATCGTTCCACACAATCTAGATATATTGTGTCATACTTTTGTTGTGGAATGGCCAATGGGCCGGAGTCCAGAGTCTGACCGAGATGCAATCACTCACCAACCTGGCTCCTCCGAGCCACTGGCAACCACGGGCAACCGACTAATCTCTGCGTACCTGATGTGGGAAACGCGAAAGTAGTACATCTATTTTTGCCCTTAGGATTTGCGATCATCATCTCGGGTAAGTTACTTATTTAAACTTGCGTTAATACAACAGCATCTATTTTTGACCATGCCAAGAAGTTCTCTCCTTGTCTTCGTATGATAATTGCCCTGTAATTGCCCATAATTAATGCATATTACTAAAATTGGTGGGATGATACAGCACTGAAGTGACGTTCCGAACAGTGAAAGAAAATAGTGTGTGAATTATCAGCGGATGACAATTATAAACTCCAACTGTAAAACAGCTTCGACTTCACAATTTCTACTACGTCCTGTTCCCACGTCATTGAGGTATTTCAAACTCCTAATAGATGGAACTATTTATTGAGGGAGTACCTAATTTTCACTTTGAATCTCGGCAGAAAAAAGTGACCCCATAACATGTTATTTCACCCTGACCTCCCAAGGAGAAGCCTACGTCTCTGCCTATTCGGAAACATGTAAGGGTCCCTTTATAAGACTCCTCAGACAGAATTTCTCAGCAAGTTAGGCATTCCACATTCACCAAATTCGTCAGTATCTTGTTCTCATCAGTATATAAACTCATGCTCGGCAGTCGTTCAAACCATTCCCATTCCTCCAGCCCAGTCCCGTTCTTCTACCCCAATCCTCTAAATACCACTCATCCCAACCATGCCAACTCCGAACCGTAATGCTCGACCTGGAGTTGTGGAAGCGGCTTTAGCTATTGCTCACACTAATGAATTCCTTCGGGCTACGGTTCCCAGATACTTTGTGATAACAACCAACTTATCGCAACTTTTGACGACGACTAATTCCGAACGCCTTGTATACTTGGATGAGTATTTCAACGGGCTTGTGCGGTTCATCACTCCTACTCGAATACCATTCAGCATAGTGGCGATAGACCCAAGTGTCACTACGATCAATGATCACATGTCGAACACTCAGTTCCTAAAGATCAACTGGACCAACGGGTACCACGACGCCACAATTAAGTTTCCCGCCTCTGGACTTGGAGGACAAATGTCACTCGCAGAGGCATTTAGAGTACGTGATGATCAACGTTCCACTGTCACTGGCCAAGGTCTCCCTGCGGGGGCGTAAGTGTTTTCCGCTTGTATTTTCCCAACTCTATGTCTAACTTGACTTTAATAGGGATTGCCATGTGAACATTGGAGGAATAACACACTGTTGGCGCCGGGGGGTGGGTCCGTTGTCGACTGAGATAAAGGTATGTGTCCGGTACACAAATAACTTGGAAAACTCAGGTACTTACAATGGTTCGTCTCATGCAGTTGTATGATCCACACGGGCAAGAAGTCGCAGTCATGACAACTATCAATTTGCAGGGATTCCGGGGAAACGTCTCTGTGAAATTCAGAGATGAAAAAGCATCAGATGAGAATTTTGTTTTGCATCTCGTACTGGCTTTGGTGGTTTTGAATAGGTTCTGATGTACGCTATTCACAATTCTTGATACTGCGGTTACATAGTTTTTTTTTCCGTCAATTTGATGCTTCATAGCAATGCACTGCCGCTACAGTCATCGATTCCTGTCATATGGTGTATATTCTGTACTTTTAGCTTGATTCCAATCTATATGCTTCCCAAAATTATGCCTCTGGCAGACGTTTATAGAGGTTGATATAGTGATAAATGTATCTGTATTTCAGCGCCCAGCTCCGCAACGATCGTCAGCCACCTATCAAACTCCAGTGTCGCGTATATGTATCTGAAGGAACGGGTATCTCCGTTCATCCTGTATTTCTTGAGGAGTTTGAGACGTTACAACTGAGCGGTCAACCAATCCGGGAATGTTTGAATAGGTAACCTGAATGAATCAAGAAGGCCGGGTGAACTTCAGCGGTAGAATCATATTGAACAATCAGAGTATGGGACACCCAAATTCAACAATAGTCAAATCAAGTCCACCCTTTTTGATTTCTCGGATTATGCGCCACATTTCATCATTCCAATAACATGTCAAGTGAGCGTGTTCAGCTATAAATGTGAACGCGTTCACGATACCCGCTCTACTCCTCAACATCTGCGCCAAGATAATCCCAATCTCCAAAGAGAATTGCACTAAACCGTTTTGGGGTAATCTTTCCTCGAAGGAGTATTCGACGGAGATACGGGTGAGATGGGGAAACAATGTGCTGTCATGATCTGTCCCTTGCGAGAGACTAGACAGTAAATATCGTACAAACGCTGGGGTGCACGAAAATATCTGTATCTCGCTGACATTGGTAGCATGCCGAACATATTGGAGGGGGTTATCAATCGAACGAATGGTATAGATTCCACTGAACTGGAGAGTTTCGAGGGATTTCGGGAGTCGAGATAGGAATGCGACCCTCGAATAATCCATTTCCAAGTTAGTGGCACCAAGTGAATACCAACGGAAAGTCGTCAGTGCTGGAAGATGAATGCTACCCAATACCTCTTTCTCCATGTTTGACGACGAGACTGGACACATGGACCAAGCAAATGTAGAGAGGTGGTTGAATATGAGGGGAGATGAGACCACTATACTGAGATCTTGCGTTCTGAAACATGTTGGTACTCGGCAGCGGAATTCAACCAAATTGGGGCATCCGAGAAGAAGTTTCGCCACAAGACTAATGGGAAGGCCTATCAGATCTAGGTGTGTAATTGACGGCGCTGGAAATTCGAATTCGAGGTGGCGAAAAAGCGAAGCGAGATGTATCCGACTGATGTTGGCAGCCTTAGGGAGTAAAAGGCATTCATCATCATGAAGATGGTCGACGATGTGTAGGCCGGTGAGTTGGCTCATTTTTGGGATCAAGGCGTCCAACCACGGGCGAGGAGGTTGGTAGAGTCGGAGGGTTTGGATTCTATGCAAAACTCGCTCCAGAGTCTCGTCGGCTTCAGGAGAGATGATGTGCTCGCTTTTATGTGACCAATATTGGATGTATAACGTGAGAAGCAAACTGCCTGAGTTGTCAAGGCAAAGCTTGAGATAGCGCCCTTTTGTATCCAAATTCTCGCAGCGCAATTTCGGTATGGATATAGAATTCCATAGCTGCGGCGTTGATTGTACTATGCAGTACCACAACTTCGAAACCAAGCGTAGGTCAAGATGGAATAGCGGCGTCGGTATGCATTTTTCAGTAAAAACATCTGGAGCAGGGCAGGCGAGCTGGAAAATGATGGACATCGTTTCGAATGGTAAGATACGTGTCCTGGATTGCGTTGCGTTGAGTCTCGAAAGCATCCTGTAACATATCCTATGGCAAAGAGAACCGTAGCTTGGCGTGTGTACTGAATCAACAATGACTAATTGGGATGATGCTATCTAATCTATCTCGTACTCCTTTGAGTGCCGTCACTCATGATCAGTCTACTGAGATGATCATACCATCGAGCAAGTACTCTTCTCCTTCTGAGACAGTCAGAATTCGCCCTTTAGAGAGGCTCCATATTCTCAATTTCACTCAATCTAAGACTCGATCGTTGCCCTCCGAATTGTTGTCCATCATCTTCCAGTATGCCTGCCCGACTCCTCCCGATATTTTCGGCGAGAAACGCATCCCGACAATGGCACCCTTCCATCTCATCTTGCGCTTGGTATCGACGTTATGGTACGACATATCACAGTCAACACCTCAGCTGTGGGCCTCCATCTTCTTGCCGAAATTACGTGCAGAGAATGTTGATATCAGGGCACGATATCTAAAGCTTTGTCTAGATAATTCCGGCAACATACCCCTCACCGTATTTCTTGGATTTGAAGAAGAGTCATGGAACATCGGCTGGTTTATTTCTCCCATAGTCGATGCCGCTTTGGAGCGTAGTGCGCATCGCATCCAAGCTCTTCGAATACTTCGACCTCCTGGTGACTGGTTGGAGAAACTAATTCCAAAAATGTGCCAACTTGCTACAATACACATTGACAATCCTCGACCAAATCTACCCTGGTCGCCCGATCAACGTGTGGAGCGCCTTCTCCTTCCGAGGAGCAGCAATATGAATCGAATTTACATTCGATGCCCTTGCCTTTTTGACCTCCGATCTGCGCCTACAGCACAATCGATTACCCACGTGGAGATATTTGAACTGCCTGTCGACTTCGTCATGGAATTTCTTTCGAGATGCCCTAATTTGGTTGCCTTCCACTGTCGATATCCAATCGCTCCGTCCCAAGTCAAAAATCCTCATACTATGCTTACATCTCCCTTCGTACTCCGCCATCTTTCTACGTTTACCTGGTCCACCACTCGAATCCTCGACCGCATTTCCGAGTGGGATATTACACTATTTGAGCACATTCATTTTCCAGCCCTAACGAGGTTCAATTGGTGGCCTGGTCTGTGTTTCTATGTAGATGACACTGCACTTGCGTTGCCGATATTCCGATTTCCGACATCGGTCACTACTCTCCAATTTGGTGGAGTCGGTTACCGCCCAGTAGAAACCTTTTACTTGATTCATTTTTTCCCGTTCACTGGTGTCACTCAACTTCGGCTTTTACATTGTGAATATCGTTTTGTGGATCAAGTCTTGTCTTTCCTCTCAAGAGGGACAGAGCGAAGTAATACCTTATTCCCTCAACTCACGTCCATCATGATCGATTACCGGGTGGCGGGGGTGGTGACACCACGGTGTGAGAGGTTTTATCCAGAAAGCGGGAAGAAACTAGTGCAGATGTTACGAAGCAGGATTGGTTTGATAGACGAATTTACACTAATAGTGGAAATAGCTCGCTTCACACAACACTGGAATGATGAAGTATGGGAAGCTGTAAGGCAAGTCAAACGAGATGGAATCAATCTAACATCGAAGATGGATGTCCTATAATTACCTAACTGAATGGTATGCTCTGCCACGCGCAGCAGTGTAGGATTAGTGTTCTCAGTTCTCGATGTTTCTACTTAATAAGATGATAAAATGTATAGTATCCTGTCTAGGCGCAAGACCAGGCGGCATGGAGGCAATACTATAAGTCAATCCTACGTTACGTTTACTACTTCTTACTAGTACAAGGAGCGCCGAAATCAAATCTCTTGTATCTTACCCTTCTCAACTTCCTCGGTACCCTCGTCGTCTCGTTTCCTACTTTTCTCATCTCCAGTCAGCGTCAAACATTACCTTTATCTACCATATCATATTCATGTGCCGCGCGAATAATTGGGTTATATCCATGAATCGTAGATACTCTCATCTCCAGCGTGCATCACCTGATAATAGTATTTTGATGCGGTCTTTCATTCTTGCGGTGGCACAGGCTTTAGTCCCAGCTACGAGCATCGCAGCTCCTAGCAACTCGTAATCGACGGGCCTTGTCAGATACCACTCCAGCTCGCCGCTGTGAACAAACAATGCCCAACAAATTGTCAAACTGTGTTGGTCGTGCTTATGATCATTGTAATCGTTTCAAGATGATCACTGCGTTAAATGTGTCCTCTCCCTTGACTGTCCGGATTCGCTCTGAGACACTTCGTATTCTCAATGCTACTCAATCCAGGACTCGGTCTTTGCCTTCCGAAGTGTTATCCATTATTTTTCAACACGCCTGTCCGACTCCTGATATTCTTGCTAAACAACCTGGCACCCAGATGCCGCCCTTCCATCTAGTCCTGCGTTTGGTTTCTGCGTCATGGTATGACACAGTGCAGTTGGCACCACATTTATGGACCTCAGTATTCTTGCCGGACTTATGCGCCGAGAATGTTGATATCCAAGCGCGATATCTGAAGCTTTGCCTCGAAAATTCGGGCAGCTTACCCCTCACCTTATCTTTCCGATTTGACGAAGAGTTATGGAATATCAGCTGGTCTGTTTCTCCCATTGTCGATGCTATTCTGGAGTGTAGTGCGCATCGGATCCAAGCTCTCCGACTACTTCGACCTCCTCGTACCTGGCTGGAAAAATTAATCCCAAAGATGTGTCAACTTGCTACAATACACATTGACAATCCTCGAAGGGATCTACCCTGGTCACCCGATAAAGCTGAGGAGCGCTTTTACCTTCCGCCGTCGAATAAAATCTGGCAAATCTATATCCGATGTCCTAGTCTCGTTGACTTTCGTTTTGAGCGCACAATGCCATCAGCTACGCACGGGGACTTCATTGATTGCCCCATCGACCTTGCCATAGAATTTCTTCTAAAATGTCCCAACGTAATTGACTTCGGTTGCCGGTTTCTGCTACCTCCAATAAAAGTCCAAAATCCCCATAATGTGCTCAAATCCCCTCTCATACTCAGCCATCTTTCCACGTTTTCCTGGTCAACCAACCGAAGCCTGCATGGCATTTCCGAGTGGGATCGTGCACTATTCAACTTTATCCACTTCCCTGCCCTGAAAAGATTCAATTGGTGGGTTGGTCGTGGCCTGGCCTGTTATCACTTGGAAGCGGATGATGCGTTCCTCTCAAGGTTTCCGCAATCCGTTACTGTTCTCGAACTTGGCGCAGTGGCTCTCAATCCCATGGAAGAAAGTTTGCATCATTTTTTCCCGTTGACCGGTGTCACTCAACTTCAGCTTCGTCATTGTGAATATGATTTTTTGGAAGAAGCTTTCTCTGTCCTCTCGCGAGGAACTGATCGAAATACCGTCTTGTTCCCTAACCTGACGTCTATGATAATCGACCATCGGGTGTTTGTGGAGGTGGAACCGCCCTGGGTGGTCTTTCAACCAGAAAGTGGGAAGGCACTAGCGCAGATGTTGCGAGCCAGGATTGGCTTGATAGAGGAGTTCAAGTTGATAGTGCAAGTAGCTCACTTGACACGACGCTGGAATGAGGAATCATGGCAAGCTCTTAGAGAAGTCATGCGGGATGGACTCGATTTGACTATTATTGAGCATGGGCTCCCAGTAATCATTATCTGACAGGTTCGAAGGTTCGTTGGGTGGTTTAGATCAGTAATGGGCGCGTCCATTCCGTATTATTCGCGCGCTTGGATGGGTTATCACTTGATTGATATATGTGAAGAAGTTTACATCGTACGTTGTTCTTGACATAGTCACTATGCTGCGTAAATGTACTATTAAAGTCTCACCGAAACAGGTTGCAGTTTTTTTGTTTGTTACGAATTCGCGTATCTCAACCTCCTCAATCTCCTGTATAACTCGGAGTATAAACAAAACTCTTTTTATTCCTCCTATACAAAGGAAGTTGTCAGCTTTTAACATTGCGCCGTGAAGCCCTTCCTGACTTGATAATCTGATTCACGTCATTTTTCCTTTTAATGTCAAGGCAGAATATCACCATCAACGAAAAGCGCGACTAGGTAAGAGCCTTTCCACAGGTAACACAGTCAGAGGCACATAGGTGTGTGTCCCAGGATGGTTTCATGGTTAGGAAATCCGCTTGATCTCGAGAACATGATCTACTGACTCCTCTTCCGCTTTTAGAGAATTGGTGTATAGTGAAATATTTTCGCTTTGTTCCTCGCCCTTGGATTCATTACTTTCGTACCCCCCGTGTCGTGTTTCGAGCTCTACTGATTTATCCTGTGTTACATCATACCTTGACGCGGGAACTCGTCGTACGTATAAACGAGTCCGCGCCTTTGGAGCGTCGATGACAAGCACGATTATGCCTTCTCCGTCGGGTGGTGGTGGTTTTGGTTCTCCTCCTTTGATGTATTAAACTATAATCGTTTTTCTTCACCGTCTGTGAGTACGAATGTGTTCCCGTTTCCAGACCGTTATCGAAGCAGTAAATGCCCTTAATGGAAGACGCTGATGTAATGTCGGTTGGTGGGTCCCGAATCCGCCATTCCTGCCGGTGAAGCAAATGGTATACCGATTTGATTGGAAATATAGGTTACATCGACTTGGAAACGGTTATACGAGTAATTTTGGTCGTCTCTTAGGTCAGGTTCACCGTTAGAAACACAAGTGAGAGAGAGTATGCGTTGGGCATCCAATAGGAGCGTGTCAGGAGTGCCAGTTCTTACGGTTTATAGGAAAAATAGGAGCATGGATGCTTAAAAGTTCAGATGTGCCAGGCAAGTTGTAGCGAGACTAGTCTTAGGGATGTGGCGTTGATGCAGGCCCTGAGTTGAGGTGTCTACAGCAAAGCTGCCGCCGGGATATTAAATAAAATACATGCATGAGACTTGGTTTCCGTTTTCAGCTGGTCATAGAGAGAAGAAATCTGGTGAGAAATTATTACTTCGGGAGTGGGAGGCTCCGTAATCACCCTCTTAGCGATGTGACATCCGTCATAACATCTCTTTCACTCTCTCCACCTCCAGCCCCGCCTTTCGGCCAGACCATCTACAGTCTACATTCTCGAGCTCGCACTCTACCAGTCCCGAGCTCTCCTAAGGGCACCGTTCTGGTGCTTCGTCACCGCGATCAGCCAGTGAGTCCACGTTACCAACTTGCCTCCTTCATCGGTCTCCTCGGTCGTCTGCTGGCATTCGGCCCGACAGGAGCGCAAATGGTTTTGGATTTTACTCGAGATGATTCGTCAAAGCGCAGTAACCTGTCCTCGGTGTGGCTCCTCAAATCGACAGCCATCATCTTCCGATCGCCATTGCACCTGTCATATTGTCTTTTCTCTAGTTGCGGCCGCATTTGCTCCGAGTGGTCGCTCGTCATTTATGTCGCTCAAGAGAATGGAAGGGACATAATTAGAGCTGCCACGCTGTTTCTTCGCTCCGAAATTGTTTCGTTTCCCTTTCCTATAATTCGTTTCCCTTTGGACGGAGTTTGTTTCATTGACACTCATCCCTCTCACCAACAGACACACATAATTACTAAGGGAACATCTGTTATTTTTCTTGGTTACGTTGCAATCACTTACCCTTCTGCTGCACGGGGTGAGTGATCACTATGATAACCGAACCTGTTTTTCTTACGCATCGGTCCTGATCCTATTCATCTCTGCTACGTAAACCTCCACCCGGTTCCACCTATGCCTATCCCTGCTTTTCGATATTCATTGTTTCAGAGAAGCATCATCTACTCTGCTGCTGCTTTTCACGACGCGCGAGACATCATTGAAGGGCCACAGAAGCGGGCGATGTATCGATCAGCTTCCCCTCCCCTTTTTGGTATCCCTGATTATCCTCCCCTTCGCCGAGTTAAACCATTGCCCAAACGTCGTCGTACGTCCCGTACGTCCTTTGACATCAATCCACATACTAGCGTGAATCTCAAGACATCATCAGTACTCTCCAATGCCTCCACGAAAACATACATTGATTCAATGTACTCGTCGTCCTCGCACGTTTCAAGTCACCACCTGAGCCAACCTCAGCCGTATCATATTCCCGGCTCCTCGGGCCCATCCCAATCTGTCCAGGATTCCGAATTTGATTGGGAACCTTTCCTGGGGTTGCCGGAAGAGGCTCTGCGTGTTGCATACGACCTTCCGATGCGGGGATCACTTGACATCAATGACGAAAGAAACGGGGCAATGGGTGACCCTCACAATGAAAAGCAATTGCTTCTTCCTGAACACGATTTACCTCCACTGATGGGGTCTGATTCATTACCTATCGCCGTGACCCCTCCACCTTCTTCCGATGCGTCTACGGATGAAGATTCTGACTCTCAAGCTCGTAATGAAGCGCTCAATCGTTTGTCTTTGATTCCGAATCATCCTCCTCTCACTCCTGAAGATTCAAATGGAGAAGAGGATCCGGAATCAGAGGGCACTGAGGGAGACTTACAAGAACGATTGTTCTCTTCCGCTGATACCGATCGCTTCCTTGCGCAGACGGACCCCTTATCGACAAAGATGGCGCTACATGATTATTACCATTCAATGGGGTTGGGACTCTCCGAGTTCGATACAAATACTGACGTTGCTCGGCTCGGCGACGTTGCCACCGGATATACACCGCCCCTACCGGATACCACTATGCCTTTAGAAGGTGATTTATCCAGAAGCAATTTGACTGCCGCGGGTGGTTACGTTGCTGTGGGTGTAGGGAGAAGCCAGGATGAAGAAATCACGGATGGGAGGGGTGAATACATCGACCATTCAAGCCAACAAAGCCAAGGAAATACAAAGAAGCGAAAAGTACCTGCGAATGTAGGGAATTCTCCACCGCACCATCATATACATCACTATTCTTCCTATCGGGGTGTGCAGGGGGCGTACGGAACGGGGACGGCTGGTTACGGAGAAGTTGAGAAGATAGAAGTTGACGAAGAGGAGAGGGAATATAACTTCGGATTTGGATTCGGGATGGATTTAGGTGCTGGAAATTTAGCTGTTTCTGGATCGGACAGGGATGTAGAGTCGGACGTTTTTGGTCCTCTATCTGGACCGGCGGGAGGATACCAGAATTTCTCTTCGGATGACGCCGTCTTACCGCCACGCCATTTTCACCGAAAAGCAAAGTTGAGCCCAGCGACTCAAGCTGGGTTACAGCGCAAGGAGCTCATCAGGAGGAGAAAAAAGCAATTGGAGGCTATTATGGGTCCGTTATCTACCGGAAACAATAGTTGGACTCTAGATCATGCTTTGTCGATGAATTTCCCTTCCTTCCTTTCTATTTCTTCTGCGTCTTCATCTCCTTCGGACTCTCCGACTACTGATTCTGACCCTGGAGTTCCTTTTCGAACTAATACATACCTTGATGGTGAGGGTGGTAAAGGAGATGGTGATGATGAAAGGTTGGGAATGGGATGGGGTAGGGGTGAGGATCAAAGGAAGGAGGTCAAAGTGAGGCTGTCGAAGAGGGAGAATATGAGAGTGGCGAGAGTGGTTGCATTGGGGCTCGGGAGACTTGGGAGGCACCCAGACGCTGCGCCTTTTCCAGCGAGAGAGTTTACATTTGCGGTTTCCAGCACGAGTGAGTGTTCCAGCAATCGCGATCTCCCTTTTTCTTTGTTTATCAATGCATCCTAGTTTCCGACCGGTTGGTTGCCATACAAGAGGAGGTAGCCAGCTTGCGTAACCTTTTTGGAACTGAGCTCGCGAGACAGACTGCCAGAGTCGCCAAGTCCAATAAAAATACTCCGGGAAAGACAGGGAAAAAGAGGGCACAGCAGAGAGCGAGGACGATCAAGAGCGCGAAGAGTGGAGAACAGCCGGCGGAGTTCCTCGAGATGCCGCAGCGAAGTGGGGATGCTTCAAGCCGACAACAAGTTCAACAACAACAATCGGCAGTGGCAACTCAGAACGTTAGCCAGACTTCGGCGCCCAAGAAAGGGAAGAAGAAGAAAAAGAGATCAACGCTGGCGAATGCATCGAACCCACATCATCTTCGGAACTACGTCCCTTCGAGATTACCACATGCTGCAGGCGGTGGTGGCAGTACTGGCGGCAATCATGGCCCAAGTAATCAAGCTATGAACACGAGCACCCTCTGGCCATCGGCCTTGAAGTTTCTCTCTGCAGAATTGCCTCCCAGAAGACGCAAAAGCGCAAGTGGAGGTGGGCAGAATGGCGTCCAACCCTTACCTCAGCTTGTGTTTCCTCAGGAAGAGTGGGTTTGTATGTTCTGTGAGTATAAACTGTTCTATGGCGATGACTCCAAATATCGGCTTGCTGTGAGGAATAGGAAAAAGATTTTGAGGAGACGGAGGAGGGCTAGAGAACGTGCGGCGGCGGCGGCTAGTGGTGTGAATGCTGCTATGAAAAATGCCCCTGCACCTTCACCTACTGCAGAGGACACCCAGGTTGAGGACGAAGAGTATGATGGTCCTGGATATGAGTCTGTGCCTTCCACTACCGTCAATGCTCATGTCGACGGGATTGGGAGAACAAGGATCCGAGAGCCTGGTGGATGAATCGATGACCGCCCCTGTAGTCTGCTGTAGTTAGCTAAGATTTCTTGAATTAATTATTTTATTTCCGTCGGCCGGCGTCGGGCCGATTAAACTGATGGTATTTCGACTTTTGACACTCGCCTCTCTCCATCACCGCTCGTTGTCGTCTCCCGTATTTCTGCTGCTCGTTGTCGCCAGCAGCGACCCATCTACCGTTGCCTCAAAGCATAATTCATGTCAACAACTTGAAGGGTGTAGGTATGTCGTTCAGATGCATATACTTCGCGTGTTTGTGTGCTTCGAGCTCTTTTCGATGATGGCGACTGGATATATGCGCGGTCTGTCGACTCCCAGCGCCATGGCCATGCCCCCATGGCCCTTTTTCGACGGCTCTTTTGACTGCGTCTCATTTGGGTGATAACCCAGAAACTATCGTGATATGGGCAACCTTACGTGGATGTCGAACAGGGCCGTTGGGCTGACAATGCCCCTGAATCTTTCGGTGCTCTGGATCGTAGGGGTCGAGCTTTTGGACCTATATGCCGATTAGAGGTCGCATATATTCCCTTACCCTCCCTTAAGCGCGATAACCGCTTGCTTTACCCGTTTCTCCTGCCCAGGTCGCACCATACAACTTCACATTGGGAGCATCTTCAGCGCATAACACTGATTGAGTGGCTGAAACTCGTATGCTGCCTCTTCTCTCCCCTTCTTCCCATATCAGGTTTCGGGCTGTCCTACGAACGTGATTTTAAGGCTTACGTCTATCTTTCTCCAATTTAGTATCACTCCAAGACGAGCACCTGTGGCTTCTTTGTTGGGCTTTTTATATCCGATCAATCTCTGAGTGCTTCTCGTCCGCGCTTCACGCGTTATAAAGTCTTCTTGCAAAGTTCGGTTTTACGACTCTTCTCTCACCACACTTCCCCTACTCAAGCCTGATGTCGTCCGACGGAAGGTATATGTATCACCACCAACCCCCGAGTATCAATAACTATGACTATGGCTATCCGCATCATCAACAACATCAGCCCCAACACCACCCTCCTCCGCCTCCGCCACCTCATGCCTACGATAATCACCCCCCTCCTTCGCATTCTCAATCTCAACACCCACCTCACCCTCACTCTCATTCGCAGAGTCATTCGCAATTAGGACACCCACCTCTACGTGCTCCTGTTCCCCGTTCAAACTCGTCTTCGACTCATTCCCATTCTCCATCTCAACCAAATACATCTCATCCTCCCCCACCGCCTCCACATCAATCTCAACACCATTCGCACCATCCGCCTCCCCCGCATCAACCACCACCTTCACATCAACACCAGCCACCTCATTCGTATTATAATCCACCTCCACCTCATCCACCGCCTGGGTATCCCTCTAACTCTTACATTCCGCCACAAGCTGCACCCCCGCCCCCAACTCAGCACTCTCATCCTCAGTCTCACCACCCTAGTCACCCCAATCACCCTAGTCATTGGGGAAATGAAAGTCAGTGGGGCGGTCAGTTTGCTTATGGCGCTCCTCCTTCATCACACCCTCCAGCATCTAGTGGCCCTCCAGATTATACCCCCGGTCCCAGTAGGCCGACGACTGGCCAGGAAAATGTGGCTAACTCTACAAGCGCAGGACCAGATCACCATAGAGGGAGTTCGGGATACATGCCCCCTTCGCAGTCGGCGCAACCTCCTCAGCCTCCACCTACCACGATTGAGCCCAGAAGGATTGATGTCAGGAATGATATGTCACGCATGGATAATCCAAGAAGGGATGTGCGAGTGGATAACAGAATGAATGATCGAATGGATACAAGAATGGATCCTCCGAGAATGGAGGATCGAATACCCCCCCAGCACACATCGTATCATCATCCTCCACCTAATGTCCACCATCCTCAACCTTCATTACAGCATCCTCCACCGACGCCCGTTTCATCCGCGCCCACGCCAATACCTATTTCATCATCTTCAACAATTGCGGGTGCAACTACCGCTAAAAATGTTCGGGGAAGGGATTCGCCGGCTTCACATCCGGGACCTCCCCGTCCTTCTCATCCTCCTGGGCATGTTCTACCTCCGGCGGGACCGCTGCCACCCACACATGCTACGATGACTAGCCCTCCCATGTCTGCTATTCCTCCTGCTGCCGTTTCGCCTGGAAGCCTCGATTTTTACAAGGTGCGTGTTCTGTACTCAATTTGTATATGGACGTGTGCCAATTTAGGTCGACTGATTGTTCTCACATTGATGCTACTATGACGTTTCGGATGCTGGGATTCTTTGATGTGAACCAAATGGATACTCGCTTGATGGGGATTTATTGGAATGCTTGGTGTCTGGTGATTGGTTGCGGTCTATGTCATGCTTGGCCGACGCTCTTTTACGCTCTCCCACATGATGGATACGCCCGGAAACTTTATTCGACTCCGCGGACCGGTCCTCATCTCATTGGTGCAAATTGCTTCCCTCAACGCAGCTTCTTGATCAATACCGCATGATTCTGGACAATAAGGAAATGATCAGCAACAATCCAAACAAAGTTCCTTCTTTGGACTTATTGGAAAAGATGATTCAATGCGCGACCCTGGCTTCGCATATGTTTGAGGAAGCTGCCGCCGGTGAAAGTACAACGTCGAATTATTCATCTCTCATGGGTGCAAATGGTGTCCCAGCCGCTGCTTCGAACAATGCGAGAGAGGACACGAAAGAGTCTGTACTTAATGGACCTACGACAAATGGCTCTAGTGCGACCGCTACTGGTGCCCCCGCTCCCGCGCCCGCACCAACTTCATCAGGGCCCCCTGGTAAAAAACAGGTATGACCAACAAACTGGTTATTTTTGACCCAATAATGACTCAATTACCTTTTCTATTAGAAAACAGATGAAAGTAATCCGGGGCAAGGAGAGAACCATGGTCAGACGTGTTTGGGTTGTGGTGCCACTTCGACGCCCGAGTGGAGGCGTGGGCCCATGGGTAAGAAACCTAGCTCCCCCTTGAAGATTTTTATATATTTATATATTTTGACTGTCATTCTGCAGGCCCCCGAACGTTGTGCAACGCGTGCGGGCTGGTTTATGCTAAAATGGTGCGTAGCGGAATGTTTATGCTCATATCCTGGCTTTGATATTTGTGATTTATAGATAAAAAAACGCGTGCGAGAAAAATATAATCAAAATGGACGATCCAACGGTCAAACCTCTCAACAAAATGTCGTTGACGATTCGGATGATAGTGATGACGATGATGATACTAATAACTATGCTAACGATAGGGGTAACAACTGAAGAGCTTTGCCTCTTACTTGTGACCTGACTTTTGCCTTGATATCCACAATCACCGTTCTAGCAGTATGCTTCTCACCAGAGGCATTATTTTTCGCGATTCTTCTTTTTTTTTTTGTGAAGTCCTTCGTATTCTGGTTAATTTTCGTTGCTTTCTTAATTCTGGACAATTGGTTTGTCCTTCTGCTGTGAGCTGTTTCATTCATACTTCGCTTGAGATACCATTTCGAGAACTGTCTTGCTGCACGAATGTTATAATTTGATTTGGCTGTTGCGAACGGTTTCTTGCTGCTTAAATAAATCGTACTCATCGGACAATATAGCTCTTTTTTTGGCATTGATTTGACAATTAATTTGACAGTTAAATTCAGTGCCAATGCAGCGAGAAGCTGAAGTGATCCTGTTTATAACCCTGACCGTGAGTCACCAAGTATACGGATAACGTTCTCCCAAGTGACTGCATACGATTTTCGAGTGTCGTTAGATCCAGTACACAATGCTGTTGTATGACATTCGAGGGAAAATTTTCTCGTCCCCTGCGATTCAACCGGAAAGATGTGTACACACCCTGAATCCACGACTCGAGAAGCAAGGGAGATCAGAAGAAAGCCCAAGATGGTTTTGGTAGTACAAAAGAAACTGCTTCATAGGGATCTCATCGATCATAAAAAGTCGTACGTGGAAGGTCGAATATTAAGTAGACGTAGAGATACAATGCAGAAATGATCCCGTCGGCCCTTGATATATTCCCCGTGTAAATTTTGCTTGGTAAAAAGTCCTTGACCGTCATGCCTATCAAGTTCTGACAAATTGCCACGGACGCTATCATTTTGTTTCATTGAAACCCGACAGCATACCGGCAGCTACTTGATAAAGCGCTTAGCTCATTCGTTCGCAGAACACAAAAAAGGCCAGAGTCAAAGTGAATTGAGCTGAAAGCCTAGAAAGCTATGGGGAAGGTTCTCGTGTGTCGTTATTGAATTCTCCACGGTATATTTTTGTACCGTGATCATTGATGTAGATCCTTCGTTATTTAAGTTACGAAGACGTCATTACGGTAAACGGGCTGAGAGATTGATGCTAACTATGTACTCCGTGTCACCAGGCTTGGATAACCAAGGAGACAAATTGCCATCTATTCTTAATATGATCTTTTCAATTGAAGCTTCATGGAGTTAAGGAGACCCAAGGAGACCAACCCAGTGGCAAGCCTTTTTATAAATTAAGAACCTGGGTCTGATTTGATATTGATTTTGATAGGTGCACTGGCCTGGCTTCTTCCGTGGTGAGCGTTCTTCATTTTTTGGTTCGTTCTATGATTTGAAATGATGTGATAGTGGAGCGGTTTGATTATCGGCGGAAGTGCTAACTTCTCTGGTGTATTAACGCCAAGATCACAGTTTCGTTGATTAACTGCTTCGAATTCGAGATCGTCTCAGCACCTGCGCACATTGCGACTACCCAAAGCGTTTATTTACGAAGGCATCACCTCGAGATTACGTAGAAGGGATTAAAGCCAGTCCTCTCGACCTTGGGGGTTAAAGAAATGACTTCTCTCTATGATCTACATCAAAATGGGCGAACGTGCGGTGTATGACTTCTCTAGCCGATAAGGGACATTTGTCAAAATTGAATGCTTGGTTATCAAGTTTTTTTGGAATAGGCTTTGCTATTCCCGAGTAACGGGGTACATTGAAATAGCATATATATAGATATATAAATAGAAATATTGTTTCTCTTTATTACCTTGCTCGCGACCTGGTCGCTGAAAATCCCATGTACAAGTTGTCATCAAGGCAGATTTGATCCGTCGTCTATTGGTTCCGTTGTCGGGTAAAATATTCATTATCTACGCGGGAGAGATGTCATCTGGAGTTGCTCGTGAAACAGATCTGCGAACAGGACCGTGCGTGCCTCACTAAAAATCCAATCCATCCTATCGATTACTAGCACGAACCGCATATGCATCAGAGAACCATTATAGGAAGGAGCCTGAAGTTACGGATGACTATGGGATATTTGCAAAAGTTGATGAGTCGAAGGAAAGACTCTGGATGTACTCGGAAAGTGTGCTATTAAGACTACTGCAATCTAATCTACAATAAATACTACACTTCTTCGCTACGGCTCATGATATCATATCGACAATGCTCGCAATAAGTTAACAATACAAAATCCTCCAAAGAAAGAGGTCAGGAACAAAGAAGTCAATTCTGTTTTGAAAAAGAAAAAAAAGCATATAATATAAATTACACCTTACGCCAATTCAACCAACCAGCCAATTAAAAAAATCATCGATTAGGCATCTGTCCAGGTGCTCCACCGTTCTTCGCCATCGCAGCATTAGCAGCCATAGCCATTTGTTGAGCTTGAACTTGTTGCTGCGTCTGACCAGCCTGACCTTGCCCCTGCTGTCCCTGCTGTTGCTGTTGACCACCAGCAGCGCCTCCCTGTCCTCCGCCTCCCATCATCATCCTAGGATTCCAACCGTAACCCGTAGGGTATCCCATTTGAAGATAATACTGATGTTGCATCCCCGCATTTGCAGCGGCGGTAGCAGTAGTAGCATTAGGTTGCTGACTAGGTTGAACACCTTGGCCTTGATTTTGACCTTGAGCAGGTTTCATTTGATTCGGTTGACCACCTTGTGCAGCTATCTGCGCTGCTTGTTGTTGTTGTTGATGATGCGCTTGTGCTTGTGCCTGAAAACGGTGTTGTACAAGAGCTTTCATCGGTTCCGACAACACTGCACCCCCTCCTCCTGGTTGTTGCTGTTGCTGATGTTGCGCTTGTGCCAGCGCTTGAGCATGAGCCGCATGATTTTGAGGATGCATTGCTGCTGCAGGCCGTTGTAATGATTGAATGAATAGGATCTGTTGTTGCGGCGTATATTGTTGGAATTGTTGTGGAGTTATACCCCTAGCAGCAGCGGCTTGTTGTAAAGTAGCTTGAAACTGTGGATTTGCCATCCTAGCTTGTAGAGCCTGAGCATGCTGCTGTTGCGTCATCCCACCCGGAGCTCCAGGACCACCGTTAGGATTCATTACAAGTTGACCACCACCAGATGCGGGTGTACCAGCACGTCCAGCTCTAGCTAGCTGATACTGGAGTTGATATTGGAGTTGTTGTTGAGGTGTCATACGAACTTGATTTCCATTAGGCTGTGGTATAATCGTGGCTGCGTTCTGAGCGGTTTGAGGTTGCTGAGGTTGTGGCTGCTGCTGCGGAGGTTGAGGCTGTGGCGGAGGCTGTTGAACCTGAACCTGAACGGGTTGATTACTACTTCCATTGACGGGGATTCCTCCGGTATGTTGTTGCTGCGTTTGTGGCTGTGGCTGTCCTCGCATACGCATATATTCCAACGAATGAGCAGGATACACTGGTGCAGCTTGCATCACAGGCGTAGGTTGTGGTTGTGGTGTAGGGCCAGTACGTCCAGGGACCTGTACCGGTACGTTTGGAGGAGGATGAGGAGGTTTGGGTGAAGGAGCATATTGTCGGGGTGTAGTTGCCTGGTTCATAACAGGTGTGTGACTCATTTGCGGTGTACGCTGAATTTGCTTTGAAAGATGCCGGGGACTCGCTTGGGGTGCATGTCCTTGTTGCAGTTGTTGGGTTTGTGGTTGAGAGGGAGGACGATGATGAGGTGAATGGTGTTGAATAGGTGAAGATATGCCTTGCGCAGCTTGAAGATGCAGTGGGTGCTGCTGAATAGGCATCGGTGTCTGCGACGCACGAAGCATTTGAGCTTGTGACGGCGGACGCGGTGGTTGTTGGATATGATGGGGTATTGTTTGATGTGTTACCTGCGGTTGAGTGGCGATATTCTGGTGAACAGCCGTTTGTAGAGGAGTAGGGGCCTGAGCTGGAGGAGAGGAATGGGTTATTGACTGTGGGGTAGCATGAGCATAAGGCAGCGGATGGTGCTGTGGGTGTCGCCCCTGAGTTTGAGGTGGTAGGGGAGCGGGAGTCGGCACTTGTTTAATTACTTCAGTGACAGGTTGTGCGCCCGCATACGTTTGATTCTGTATAGGCGCTTGTGTTGGTTGGTGATGTATAAACTGAGTGTTGGCAGCAGGCTGTGGAGGCATTGGCGTATGAGAGCCATTGGCTAAAACGTATGCGGGTAAAGCGTAGGGCGCTTGAGGAGTGGCAGTCTTGGGTCGCTGATGGACAGGCTTCTTCTCCGCGGCAGGGGGGATTGACGGTGATGCAGCTTTGAGTTGTGGTGCAGTAGCCTGGGCTGGTTGCGGTGGTTGCGGAGCGGCCTGGGGTTGAGGTTGCGATTGGTTCACGAATTGCTGCTGTCCTGACGCTTGGACTGCAGGCGCTGGGGTTTGCGATTGGGACCGTTTCTTTTCCATCATCAAATCCAACAGACGATAGCTAATTGAATATTCAAAGTCAGAACAGTTGTATCCAAATTACGAGAAAGATCATACTTGGGATTGTGCAACTTGCTGCGGGTGGGATTGGAAAAAGCCATGATCTTCGCCCTCCTCGACTTTTCATTCTCATCATCTTCGGGTTCGAGAGCGGCAGCCTTACGTTTAAGTGCGTTGGGAACGGTCGGAGCAGTCACCCGAAGGATGTGGTTCACGATCCGAGTGAGATGAGGATCGGGATCCAGGCATAACGGCGGAGCGGTTGCATGCTATTACAAAGTTGGCACAGACGTGAAGACCAATACTGAGAGACGTACGATAATCTTGGACTCTATGTCGATAGCATCTAGGTCGGACAACTTATCGCCACGCTTGCTGTTTAGAGAACAGATATCGGACCATAGCGTTTCGGAATTCGGGTGGAGCACTACGCGTGTACGGTCCGGTTTTTCTGGCGTAGGTTCTTTGTTTCTCTGAGGACGGTAGTCGAGCAGTTCGACAATCATACAACCTAACGAGACGCGTGAATACAGCAATGCAAACAAAGGATAAAATTAACCATCATAGAAAGGGACCTTTGCCGAGTCAAAGAGGTCGAGAAAGTCGACAGGGATGCGGTTTGCTCGAATGTCATCGAGAATGCACTAAATAGAGCACACGTTGAGTACGGAACGGAAATAGAAAGGGAATGAGCCGAACCGCAGTCTGGTTGTGGTAGAGAAACTTGGAGCCGTTGTTGAGGACCCAGTGCTCCTGGTGGAGGTGGACGGTGAAGGACGGTGGATCGTTGCTGGTGCGGGTGAGGAGGTCGTCGACAGCGCGCGTCCTGTTGCTCGCCGCCATCGTGGACGATCTGAAAGCATAACACAGCTGACTAAGCAAAACATATCATTAGCATCACGTGTTGCTAAATTCAATCATATGGACGCCCAACTGCGCGAGGTCGGTCGTCCAAAAAATCGCACAAAAATCTGACTGACATATTCGCAGCTCATCCCCTTTTTGCGCGACAGAAATGTCCAGGCTCGCTCTCTTGCCTTGGAGCATCTCGTCCAACATACGCTGCAGGGTTCACCACACAGAAATATATTTTTTGCCGGTCTCGGAGGTGGTGGACTCCAAAAACCAAAAGAAAACAATGTTGTCAAAGACCTCAAGATTCTCTGTCGAGATCAGCTAGTGCGTTAGATCATTGATCTTATTCGTTCATGCTAATTCTGCCAAAGAACGTTGCGCACGATGCTTTCCGTGCCCTCGTCAATCTCTCAGATTCTCCCCTCCTTATATCTCCTTTATCCGAAATCTCGTTTATCAATTTTCTCGTGTCATATATTATCGTATGTTTCCTGCTTTCAAACCAGAACTTATCCTCATGAGATGCTTAGAACCCTCGATCGATCCTCGCAGACCTCGCATCCATGCTTTTATCAAATTTAACCGCATCCTCAACAGCATGCTCAATACTCCTCTCCCTCAAAATATCAGTGATCCCAGATTCTCGACTTCCAAATGGTGTATACACCGTTGATTCTAGATCGGCATCATGTCCCGATCCCGTACCATATCCCTCCGCCGAGCCAATACAAGTTCCTGCGCTCCCTCTTCTCGTGGACGCTTTTGTTCAAGGCGCTACCATTGGTGATATCCAAGATCTATCCAAACGAAAACGCAAAGGAGAACTCCATTTTTTGGCAAATGTGTTTGCAAACTTGACGGTCGTAAGTGTCTTTCTGCTATTATCTTTCTATTCTCTGATAAAGCCCTCCAGTCACCTATCGGACGGAATTACTTCCTTTCCCCACAACCTTTCAATGTTCTCAAACCTGACGCGGAATTGACCTACCCACTGGGAAGAATCGTCGCATTCACAGAACATAGAGACAAAATCCGACGAGGTGGTGTCGCTTCTTCAATCAAGTAAGTGCTCTCTTTTGTTATATCAACACTCACTCACATATACATGTAGAAATTGTGCTTTCCTAGCAACAGGCCACAAGGCCATCCTAAGTCCCGAATCTGACAACATATCAGTCGGACAATCCACCATAACAGCTCCTGGTATTGACGCCTTACCATATCTCTTACTCCCTCTCGCTGGTCCCGAGGAATTCGATTTCGACGTACGTCACTTTTTTCCCACTATTCCTTCAAGAACTGATCAATTCAATTGATCGAAATAGGACCAAGAAAAACTGTTAGAACCTCTACAATTCCTCCCATCAACTAAACAACGTGAAGAAGATCCTACTATCCGATTAACCCATATCGAAACGCTTATATTATTATGTCATACACGTTGGGGAAGAGACTATCTACGAAATCATGGTGTTTATCAAATCATTCGCGTTACACATGAACACGAATCCATAGACAAAGTATGTTTTCTTTCTATCTCCTCCTCTGCGCTACTACTCAAAATGTTACCTATTTTTTTTTGCTATTCAAGGTATCAGAACATATAGAACGACTAGTTCAACTTATCCAAGGAGATGAACCAAATCAACCGTTGATTGAAGGAGAGGATATCACGACACTTGAAGTCGACGAGTCGCAAATTGAAAGACCGAGTTACTTTGCACCTGTGACGGGAGTCGGTAGTGCTTTGAGCAACCTTTCAATGCAAAGTCAAGGTGGTGGAGCGCAGAAAGCGACTGTGGGTGATGAGGATGAGGATGATAAAATAGAAGAGATATGATCTTATCGGAGTAAGATAAGAAATACAAATAGAATGATGAACCCTTTGAAGTTCAAACGTTCAACATCGATCTCAGCTCTCACCTGCCCAGTGTCGAGGCTTGGTCGAAGCCATCCGAAAGCTGTCTTTATGATTTCGACCTGATATTTGAATATGAGTAGGAAAGCACGCATCAAATCTGACGAATCTTTAGGGGAATCTATGATAATGAATTATTGAATGACCGGTGAGTGTAACAATCGATTCAGTCAGTGGCTTAGACAACTAGTCCTAAGCTTTTGTGATCACCTGTATCAGTGACTCAGAAGTGAAGAAAAACTGAATTCCTTGTTTTAAGCCTGCGTTCCATAGTTGGTACAGCCAGGAATAACAAACTGCTTATTTCATGATTTATTATCATTCCCATGCGACTGTATATCTCGCATCTCGTGGGACTCCACATGGACAAACACCCCCGATTTTGGATGACCCATAGAATCAAGTTGAATAGCTTGCGGCTAATACAAGAACCTATTAGCGAACGGTACACGTATTGTTAAAAGCAAAGATTTGTACCTTCTCCCCTGCTCGCAACATGTCAACATTATGCTCTCGCCAGCCACCTATCGGATTACCATGACTAATAGATTGTCCAGGCTCCTCTCCGAACATGTTTTCCAGAGTTGTTTGGCCCTGCGACCCGTGCCTCAAACGACTTCGGGCATTGAGACTACTCATGAGAGAATTTGAATAGAGCTTGCACAGGGTGAAATTGAATAGCAAGTGTCTGTCAATCCAACGAATGCTTAATCACCTGAATTCAAAGTTTATCGATGTACGAAACTCACATTCCAGAAGTCTTTGAGAGCCGAGATTAAATAGATCAGCCTAGACACGTAGGGAAGCAGATACACTTACGGGAATACCGAGATAAAGTGATAGATCGATTATAGCTACCACGGAAGTAACAAGGCCAGTTTGCACGGTCACTAGACAAGTTTCATTTTAAGATGCCAAATTACTTGAATTTCCAAGTTCACGCACTGCGAATGATGCGATCGATAACGATGTCTGATTTTTTGAAGCCGGTCTTATGCATCCGCTAGATATAATTGAGCCGTTGTAGCTTAATAGAAATCCAGGCCACCTTACCCTAGCGAGGAAATTAGCGAGACATTATTCCAGATGTTGACGAGCTACTCACAAGTGCCACACAAGAATTGTAGTGATCAGGATATCCGCAGCGGCTGCACAGGACAACCAGCCAATTACGACGCCCTTATTTTGTAATACTGCAATTAAAAACTTGGGTCAAGAGTAGTTATTTGCCCACCTGGAACTCTTGAAATCTATCGAACTGTGGAACGACGGTAACAAACCAGGTTATAATGGTGGCACATACTTCGATCAAACCGGAAATGTGAGTGGAAAGCTCTTATAGTCGCTTGATGAGACGTACTTGCAGATGCAAGAGAAAGCATGGAAACGACAGCCACCAGAAACCAATTTCTCGTCAACAATTGGATTCTCCACGCGAAAAAAAGCTGGACCATCAAAGCGATAATACCCTTGGTATCAAAACGTAAACATTGTGAGCCTTCCTGCCTCCTATGTCAGGCTTACCGTCAACACGGGGGCTACATTTCGGCGTATATAATTCAGTAAAATTTCTTCCTTTCAAAATCTTTCGCCATCACCTGAGGAGAATTCTATAGGGTGAAAGTGAGATAAAGGATTGATAACCGGCCACGGAACGCAAACACGTACGCCAATTTGTGAACTTTAAGTATTCGAGGTCTCCTGCGATATATTACACTCAGTGAGCGATGGAACTTTGCATGAATATTAAAAGGGACTTACCGAAATGAACAATTAGACACATGTAAATATATACAACGTCGAGTACAGAATTTACGGTGTCAGCTAGGAAAACTGCAAAAACCTGAGCGACACGAGTTGAGTCGTTCAGGGTGACATTAGAACATAACGACATACGAAGAGTTTCAGAACGAGTCTGTCACTGTAAGAAATATGATTATGGGCAGCATCAATGGTTAAACATCTCTACTCGCCGTCGATAACTTGTATAATAGATATAGACCTGGGCGATCATGACACCGAATAGAAGAACATTGAGCAGGGTGCCGATAAGCATAGGTCCATGCCTATTGGTTTTGCTGATTCGATATGCTCCGCATGTGAGGATATGGACAAACGTACGCAGTCTCCGCTGGACCATCCATCGGATTGCCTCGGATTGGGGAGGGGGTGTCAGTTGTTCCAACGTGAGGGTCTCGTATCCCTTTATATTTGATTGCTGTGTTGCCGAAAGCTGACTTCTGGGGTGGAGCAAGATAATTTCAACTTCGAACCAAGCTAATTCCCTGAATATCAAGTGATTCCAATCTGGGTTTCGTCAGACATATCTGGGTTATGGGAAGATGGCTCTCACCGTATTTTCCGTAAGTATACTCTTTTTTCTCGGGACCTGTCATGTGGGATGTATATTCCTAATATCAGCTGGGGAGATCACCGCAAGTCGTTGGATCCCAAAGCGATTCTAAATGATGCATCATACTTAAGTTCACTTCTCAATCTATCATTGATCACAATTATTCATATTTAGTAATCCGCGGCGTTGTCCGAGCAATAGGTTTCTGAAATCGCCTATACATAACTGAAAAAAAATCTATTCATGTCTGGAAGCTTGTAATAGTGGTTTCCCGTGACATTGAAATCAAACCAGAATATCTGAATACCCACCGGCAGTTCTTTCCACCCGTAGTTGGCTGTGAAACTAAATTTCATCCGAGGTATAGTAGCCCACGTTGTGGATGGCTGGTCGCCTTGTGTCACGAAGCCTTCAACGTGAGTTTTACCTGGTTGAGTTTGTCAGTGGCATCGTCCAATGTATCGTGACTTAGCTTGTCCTACGAACAAAGTGTACTTCTTATGTGTGTCATCTAATTCCTAGTCAAGTGCTGGGATGGTGATACCCAAACGAACAGAGCGAAGAAGGGCGTGAACAGCTAGTACTGTTATGGATAGAACATCCGTCACAGCCTTCTGATTGACAGATTAACGGGTGATATTGATGGTAGCAAAACTTGCCTCGCATTTGTTCAATTCTGTCGATCTGGACTTGGCAAATCAAAGTCTCCCAACTATCTGGCCTCGATCAACTATATCACTTTAATGCGTGTCCTCTACGGCGGACAAAGACAATATGGCTGGCCCTACAAGTTTGAAGAGAATACGTGAGGTGTTCTGGCATTGAAGGGCAATTGGGTGAAAAGTGCTAGTGAGGTGGAATATTTTGAGTGGATGACCGCGCGAGGAACGCTCGGTTCCTCGCGCGGTCACTGTGCATGTGACATGTGACGTGAGTCCGTTGTGTGTGTTTGGATCATCTTTGACTCGAACTTGTACACCGTTTTCTGACTTGTTGGCACACTCGAGCTTCAGTCCTTTGTATAATACAGAAATATACATTGCGCTTCAATGGTAGAATACCTAACTTAACGCGCCATCATATCTAAATTCCTCAGCATGGTTCTGTTCATAGATCATATCCAGACAAGTTTCATTGGTCCACTACTGTACGTCCTGAACTCGCCTCTTGATCTTGAGTTATTGTGGTCGACGTGCTGTGAGCGATCCCGAAAGCCGATATCGTTAGAGACGATTCGGTTCCAACAGTCGAAGCCCTTGTCCGCTGTCGAAGAATTTGTAGCAACACTTTGTTACAAAGCACTGAATGGATGACCCTTTGAGGTCTTGACCGAAGATCAATAAAGTGAAGTGATTTATTGTAAACCATTCTACTCACGTCGCTAACCAATTTGCGAGCGGTCGCTGTTGGGAGAGTTAACCGGTTGAATGAAAATTATTATGAAAGCTCTTCACTCACCGGGGCAAGAGCAGCTACTAACACATTGGCAATAGACACCGCTGGAACATGCCATTATACAATCCAACACAGGGAGATTGCAGGGACCAACATACCCAATACGAGGACATAATATAGAAGCCCTGGATCCCCAAATTCTGAGCATTATCGATGGTTGAACAATCAGGGAACCTACCATCCTTGTACATCTGTTTGATCCAAGGTGAATCATAATGAGAATATCGGACTAATTTAGGCGGTTAGAGTTGTTTGATAGAAAGCTGAAGAGCTGACACACGAGAACGGTAAGCCTGGATTGCTGTAAGTATGCCGACGGCTGGACATCCCGACATATCTCAGATAACACAAAATGAGGATCAGTAATGCACACATACTGGTCTCCGATAGCGCTAGAAGGATATACGAAATGATAATTATAGGACTCGCATGTCCTAAGTGGCATCCTGGTAGTTGGGGATGTGGAGAGGGTATATCTAAGCGACCCAAAGTTTAGTCCACGGCGATTTTGATGAGTATCTACAATCAAAACATACACTCAAGAGATTGAAGTTCAAGCGCTGTGATTATGATGGCAGGTACAAATGTCAGCTGGGGAAGATAATTTAATTCAGTGGCTTTGGAATATAGGAGGAAAGGTACACTTGCCCCAGAACTGCAACATAAGATAATCACAATTATTCTGCGTCTTCCCCAGAGCGCAGCTGTTCGTAACATAAGGATTGCTGCAATAAAATTAGCCAAGGCAGACGATAGGCCCGCGAGCCGCCCAACACTGACTTTCGGAAAGTATGATCCCGGACACGATAAACCCTGTTTCCAGCTTTATAAAAATCGAAAGAGAAAAATTTCAACGAGTCATTTGAGTACTGACATGCCAACACTATGTTTTGCCTGAGGCAACTCTACTTATCATCAGTTTGAAGTTCATCCATCCTAAGCCCAACAACCAACTTACCTGGGGATCATACAGTGACACAACGTGCACTAAAGTCTTTAGATTAGAGGGAAAGAACGTCAATAAGAAGAAAAGAAAAAACAAACAATTGAGACTCATAAGCGTATCCACATAAGGCAAATACCGGTTCACGATGAAAAAAATTGAACCACGTTGGAGCGGGTTACTCCAAACAAGCGCGACCTGTGAGTTTACATGCAGCATTAGTCTGTGACCTGTTTAAACCGGACTATATTGATGTACGTACTTCCTGGTCGAATGTGCATAGATGATCGTATACCTGATGTGGATATATCAGTGATGCCTGAGGAAAAGAGGATTGGGGGAACATACGAGTAGCGTCGTACAAGCCACCATGGTACTTGGTATGAACCTTTGCTGCCCAAACAGACGGCGTAAGTGCTTGCAGTCCGAGATGAACCCGTATGAACACGTATACCTACATATTCTGGCACTGCCATGACTTCGGACATAGTATTACACAACGCTGCTTCCAACCGTCGAGAGTGCAAACAAGTTGACCTAAAAGTAAATCGGTGGTGAAGGCGAAAAAAAGTACTCCGGAGTCACGTAATAGCTTTCCAAGTACTGTGTCGAACGCCAGTTGCACGGCGAGTTCAAAGAAATGAAAGGAAAAATTAGCTCCTAGACAGGAAGCAAATGGAGGAAACAATGTGGTTTGAGAGCCTTCGCTTATTTATGATCCTTTTCAGCCATGAAAAAGGTGATGCTAACACTGTGACCGACCATAAGTAGCCGTTCGACAGCGCGCACTCAGTGGAGCATGCGATTGATTCCATACTTAGAGCTTCGGTGACTGATCCCCAAATAGTAGTCGGCACAAGTTGTTGTTCGCCGACTTTCAAAATCAATAGTTTAATTGTAGCACACTGCAAAAGTAGAAGTGCGACATAATCTCATGCAGAGCATTCGCGCTTCACATTGTCGAGAAGGAGTGGCATGTTCAATACGCATCCTCTCTCGGAGCGTTGAACATGGAGCGCCACCTCAAGCACGGCGACTACCATGCAGATCCCGGCATCTGTCATTTTAGTCTCGTTGCAAGAGGTAGAGCTTAATTTGCTGAAGATTGATTTATCCAGTTTTGTGATATGGAGATAGATATTTTTGTCTGAATCGTTATTTATCGACGCTCAGTTGTCTTTGGTCTAATAGCCTTATACTAAATCAGTGAAGATCGAAATGAATCAGGGATTAAGTTTCTAGACGCTACCGTAAATTGTGTCACGCCTTTTTCCGCTCAGAGCATGAACCTCAATCTCTTCCACTCCTTTTCCTGTGATTTTTGGGATACGGACGGTAGATGACGATATCGCAATCCTTGGTACATACTCCTAAGGAACTCCGAATCCTAGCGTGGGTAGAAACGAACCCGAAGGTAAGTTTGTCCGGACAAATAATTGAGCGACATTGATTCTGATCGAAGTTCAAAGGATTATAAATAGAGGACTCGGATGCTATATTATAGATATCAGTCTCCTGAGGTGAGTTAGGATTATATATCTCTATCACCCAGGTGAACCCCCGACAAGCTGAATAGATGCAGAAGACTCACGCACATGTCAATCGGAACACAGTATAGAAAACTGAGGAGGATAGTGGCGATATGTCTGCTCCTCCGGACCACGTTAGATTGAGTTTTGCATAGCGACGAACCCAACAGGAAGAATATTTTTCCAGTTTGTCTATATCTACCCAAGAGATCCCAATCAAAGGTCAAATTTTTTTGACTTTGACAGCTGCTGCGAAGATAAGTCAGTGACAGCGGCCCAGCGAGGCGGTGGGTGGACCTACTACAACAGGAGAAGTTTGTGCTCAAAGATCAAGCTTTGATCAGTTTACTAGTAACAGATCATCCGTATCGTCATCATCGGATGCGGGTTCCAGGTTATAAGAGCCAATGATTCCGCACATCAAGCTTCAAGCCAAAATTGAAGACCTCTCGAGCGCTGAATGTAAAACCAGATCCGTGGTTTCGAAGCAGTCGATCGACAAAGGCAGAGTGGTGACTCGGAAAATCATCAAATGGGGTCACCGGGTCAGATAACTATTCGCAGAACAAAGAAGACGATACAAAACAGCGGTAGATCAGTGACTTGTGGTTCTAGAAAAATTTTGCAATCAAATTTAAGTCTTATGAGCTATGGATTGACACTCACAACTATTTATATAGTAGTTCCGGGCTTCATGGGAAACACGCAGACTATACTTGAAGATAAAGTCGTGATAATCTTCAGGAGGGGAGAGAAGTGGTCATTAGCTGTAAAATTTCCAATGGCATCTCAACACCGAGGGGAACTGGTTTTTTTTTTTTGCTTCCGAGTCTATATAAGTCATTTGGCGAACAGAGACCAATTCCTGAGTAGTTCTCACAGATAGCATGAGGATAGCGTGAGGCGTCTTTATACGGAATGCAGCCGATGTCAGGCTTCATAGATGAGCCGTTGCGTGTCCTTTGAGAGTGTTACACGTCTCTATGTCCTTGACAGAAGCAAAAATAAGCCGGGAGTGGGAGCACCTAAAAATGCATTTTCCCTAGTGCGAACATTTTCAGCATGTCGGCGGTCGCGCGACCACCACCGAGTCGGACTTCAGAAACTCTGCGAAGATAGCCTCAATTGCATGGGTAGTAGACCCGAGTTGGTCACCTTGTGTTGAGAGCTACAAAAGGCTAGATGGTGGAAGAAGTTAGAGCCCAAGGCGCCTTAATCAAATGAAGAAGCCGACAGCATCAAAAGAGTCAAAAAGACAGTAAGATAGCCGATAGAATGTGGGGATGGCAAACATTGGTCTATGACTGTGAAATAGTTCGCTCGCTCATGTGGGCGCATATCCGATGATGCGTGACGCGTGACGTCCCGGCCGAGCAATAGAGACGGCAAGATTCCGGTGAATGCTTCCGGCGGCGTACACATATCCTGCACATATCTCAAATCCAACCCCTGTAAAATTTGCCACCCTGTTCACTAAAGTAACATGGATGGCCAACCGTTTCAAGCAGGCAAAAAAAGCTAAACCAAGTCATCAGTTTATTTACGAGTCCAGGAATCTCATGACACTACTTATTTCGAGTGATTTGCGTCCGTGCGGCTGTACACTCTATGTTGAGTCGGTGTTCACCAGGTGTTCACACTAATCTTTTGAATGTCGACTAGACAAAGTCTTTCAAAGTCGCGCCTGATACAAATGACTACTAGCACTTAAACTATAGAAAGATGCGTTCGAAGGGACGGTTATTCCAAAGGTTTCGTTCCCACAAGCAGGGGGCTCTCATATCACCAGAATCGGTTATCCACAGAAACACATACTCAACACTTATCATCATCTCATCATCACGCGCGAAGAATCTAGTACCGCATCAGTAACAGATATTAATCTCGTAAGAAATACAAGAGAACATACATGTCGTATCAAAAGAATTACAAAAAATTGATACATTACAACACCCACGCCATCCAGAAAGAAAGAAAGAAAGAAAAAGTCTACCCGTATTAAACCAAAAACCAAAGAAACTAAATTACCCAACAATACATACATAACGTCCTCACTCACTCCCCCAAAATCCTCTCCACATCCTCTCCACACTCCCCCGGATCCCTAAACACCCTCAACAAAACCCCACTCGGCATCTGCGTCCTCGCAATATACACCCTCGTCTGCAACTCCGCCCTCTTCTTCTCACCCTCCAATCTCCCATATCCACTCGTACTATTACCGCTACCACTACCAATTGTAGAAGAAGTGGATGAAGAAGATGAAGAAGAAGAGGAAGCGGTAGTATTATTACCGTTTTTATTGGTTCCTTCGTGAAGTCGTGAGGGGTTGTTGTTGGCAGATGCCACTCGTCGACTATCATTACCACCATTCCAATGACTTCCCACTCCAAATCCAGGAAAAGAAAGTCGTGAAGAAGGTTTAACATAAGGCAAAGGACTTGACGAACTCGACGCCCACAACGGATGTCCAATCGTATTATTTCTATCTGCCGCCTTCGTCTTCATACTCGTCGTCGTCCTCATACTCGTCGAATTTTTCAACTGTTCGTATTGGTCATCGTCATTGATAACTCGTCCATTAATATCCAAAACCAGAGGAGGCGGTTCCGATACAGCTTTAACAGCACGCGGCCTCTCAACACCATGTTTCCCATTCTGTCTAAAAGGATTTCTCGGTCTCGGTGGTAACGGTGGCGATAAATTCGACGACGAAGAAGACGAAGAAGAAAAGGGAAGCCGAAGCGGATGAATAGGTGGTGGTGGTGTCGAAATATACAAAGGCATCTTCTCCATAGGTTTAGGCGATTCCAAAATCCTAGAAGTCGAAGGTGTGATGGTCGGCGATTGGAAAAGTGGAATACTCTTCTGCGTAGGCGTATCCAAAGTTTCCACAGAGTTCTCATCAAAAATTTGCTTATCCCTCCTCAGCGGTGTAGCAAATCCACGGTTATCATCCTCTTGCCCCGAATACCTTCGCGGCAATTTCGCTCTCGGCGTCATTTGCTGCTCCTGCTCCTGCTGCCGCCGTTGCGCTTCATCACCTCTGGAAGATTCTAACCACGGAGATGAAACTTCCGAAGCCGAAGAACTTGAACGAGTATAATCCAATAACGGCTCCGAATCAAATCTCATACCAGCTTTTCCAGCATCCACCATTTCCCATCCCGTCGGATCCTGAATCGGTGCATAACTAGCTTCATCCGCATCTCGTATAAACACAGCAAGAATCTGATCTTCACGATCTTTTGCTAGACTAATCGCAAATGAACATTGTCAAAATCAATTGAAATAGATGGTCAAAATCGCAAAAACGTACTCGGCGTACAACTCTAAATCCTGTTCACCAGAATCTCCAATGAGAATGAAATGTGAATCTGGAAAGGAATCAAGAATTTCGATTACGCCAGCTCGTTTACGCGCTGCTGGTGCCGATAGCAGACCGCTCAGGAGTGATCTACCAGCATATGACTTGAGTTTTATGGAACCTATACGCTATGACACTTTCATCTGATGTAAATGGAAAAGTGAAACACACCTGGAGGTAATTTCGATAACGAAAAAAATTCATGAAGGATTGAAAGATACTCAAACGGCCCGTTCGACTAAAGACGCGCTTTGAATTTATCATCGGCTGAAAGTCGACGAGACACTCACGACATAATGAAATCTGACACCCCTCTCCCACATATTGGTGTACCATTCTCCCATACCAGGAATTATGCCATCCTTCAACTCTTTCACAAACACGTTATGAAATACAGCTCTTGCACCTTCAGTTATACCTGACATCTTTACGGTATCGTCTATGTCGGATATTATTCGTATCGGACTATGCGTGATGGGGAGAGTAGCATGTGTGAGAGATGTTGATGAGGGCATTAGAGTAGAATGTAGTGTTGATATGGATGACGAGAGAAATGATGATGACGTCGAAAGAGAGCTGGAAAGAGAATTTAAAAGGGCATTGAGGTGAGGATGTGATTGTGATTGCGATTGTGATTGTTGTACATGGGTATTGACATGCGGTGGAACATCCAAATAATTATTGCTTTGACTTGGAGTATGCGATTGTGATGAAAATGAAGGCTTGAGACGAGGATCTTGAGCGGTTTGCGAAGTTATATTTGGTGTAGATACCGAGGTGTTTAGAATGGGGGGTGGCAGTAGCTCAGCTACGATAACGAGGTCATGTTCTTCCGCCGGTAAACCATACGCGATATAGACGCCTCTATGGTGTTCGCACAGCTTTTCCCAAGGAATGCAGACGCGCGCATTAAAACTCCCATCGACGCCTGTCAGAACATCCACCGTAGCGATAGGTCGGTGAGCGTCGTCTTCTGCATGACGATGAGCGGCATCGAAAGACAGGGAGTCTCGGGGAGAGGCAAAGAGGTGTAATCGAACTGTTCGGGCAGAAAGACAAGAAGACCAGAACAACTGTACTCGCGACTCGAGATTGCAATGCAGCTTTTGTAGTACATCCAGAGGAGTATTTATTTGCCTAGGTGGAGCTGTCAAAAAGGAAGGCGAAGGGGATGATTCGGTGTCAGAGTCTTCGGTATTTAACGAACGAAACTGCTGTTCTAATGTTTTTAAATCATCGCCTAGCGGATTGAAGTTCTCATCAGGAGTCGTTGGTTGGTCTGTTATCCTAGGTAGCGCAGCGAAACCTAATGAACGAGTGTGAGATAATATCATGGAGTGGAGATCCAACTGACCCTTTGCAATACGAATGAAAGCTCGCTGGGACCTGGTCATCGGGGCATTTGTCCGACAACTGGTTGCATAGCCCGAAACAGAGGCCTCGATATCGAACGGAGCAGATTCACTACTCGAGCCCGGGTGGTACCTCCGTGTGGCCCACCCGGGGAAAAGCACGAGTGTCTCGCTGCAAGCTTCGGGCTTACGCTGGAGTTTCTGTGCTGCCCATGAACGCCAGGAGCGGTCGCGGTCGTCGGAGAGAAGGCCCTTGAAGCGGGAGAGATAGCGGGACATGCGCTCGGCGGCGGACAGCCCTGCGTTATTTTATTTATTATATGTCACGCCCCGTGTCACGCAACACATATGAGCTTTGTTCGCCGACGTCTCGCGACCGAGACGGTGAATGTGTTCAAATCTGCGTTCAAAGACCGGCGACGGGGCAAAACAGAAAATATTGGCTGGGAGACACCGCTTGCTCGCATTGCACGCACCCTTACATGGATCCTGCAGCGGCCAAAGTCGCAGGGCCTCACACCGAACACAGACGGTTTCTTTCGCGTACGGGACGTCGTGAGTAGTCTTGCTAGCCCGCTAGTCGTATTTCTCATGCGCAGAATAGCTCAAGCACCCCAGTCTCGAGGGTCTCGATTTTCTCTCGATCGAACGCGCCGTCAGGACTTACCGCCCCCACCATATCACTCTCGTCTACTCTCCCCAGAAAACCGCAAATAGCGAGTCTTCTTCACAAGTCACCTCTTGGTGGATAGCTTTACACTCTTCTCGAATTGCCTCCGTACGTCTTTCCCGTTATAGACCAACACACTGACCAAACACCAACACTACTTCCAGCCCTCCCGAAGACTCATTCACGCAGAGGATGCTCCTGACATGGTATACAAAGTACCCACAGCCTATTGGGAAACCATTCGTACGTTCATTTCCCTTCACTAAACTTTTGCCACAGCTCATTCTATAATTTGAATAGGACAGCGAGGTCTCTCTCGCAAGTTCAAAAAACCTTTCTCATTTAGTACCGAAAACATCGTCCCCCCTAATCGTACGTCAACCCCCCATTCTGCTCGTTCTTAAAATTAACTCAATCCTACAAGACGAAGGAGATTACACATTTATTCGATTAGACCCTCAAAAACTTCTCAACTCTGAACACGCTTCAAAATTTCCAATTTATAGCACACATACATATAGCACCAAGCCAAGATTTCACGAATATTCACAAACATTTACGACTCACGCACCCATCATTCCTCCTTCCACATTCAAATCCGTTATCCGTGTCGCCGTAGAACGATTTCCTCTAATGGTCCGCGCAAGTACGTTATCTAATAATGACTCCTCGATCAATGTGAAGGGAAAGAGAAGATCGAAGAAGAAGAAGAAAAGACAGAAGGAGAAGGAAAACGAAGATGGGATGGTGGTTATGCAGAGTGGGATAGAAGCACTAGAGAAATTTGGTTATGGAGAAATGCTTCGGGGTACCAAGTTGCAACAACTATTAAGAGAGCAACAACAAGAAGAAAACGCGTCAAAATCAAGTGAAACGCAAAACGTCGTAAAAGAGGACGTTGGTCCGTCAAAGTCGATATTGGAAACCCTAAAACGTCTAGCGATTAAAGATCCACCACCTCATAATCGCCGGGCGAAATCATAAGGGGTATCTCTTTCGTTCTTTGATTCATATTTATTTTATTCATTTATCATACACTTACGATTCATTTGCATTTTTTTCCAACTTGATTCATGTTCAGTAGATGCGATACCCACCTTAATTTTTTCACCATCATGTACTTGGAATCTCTCATTCAACACCCAACTCGAAATTGAAAGCAAGTTTATTGGGTGTATGTCGGGTGTCACTGAAAACATTGCCTGGTTCATGATGGACGCGATTTGCTGGATAACGATGCGAGATTGGCAAGGGCTCGACCCGGGATGGAGCGGACCAATGAGGATTGGCGTGTCCGCCGCGGTCTCCTCATATTTCAGCTGCAAAAATGGAGGTCCAGTATCTCAACTCTCAAAATATATCAACCCATTCAATTGTGTCTTTTATTTTCATCCAAAAAATACTTCATTAACCCATTACATAACGAGCTGGAAGATGGCGCGGGTTGTGACGGGCTCGTGCAATACCACATTGTTGATTTAGGATCGACGCGGGTTCCTCGTATTTCAAGTAGCCCAGTCAAATCGTTATAGGATGTTCATTTTCGGTGATGGTCAGATCAAGTCCGTCTCTTTTGAGTTCTCTAAGGGCATCCCATATTTCATCATCCCAATGATGCGTCATGCGAGCCTTTCCCACCGTCAGGGTAAACTTGTCTATCAGTCCTATCCTGCGTCGCAACATCCCCACTAGATTCTTCCCACTTTCAACATGAAACACCATGCACGATATCGCCTCGGACACCCGGTAGTCGATTATAAGATCCGTGAGTTTAGGGAACATGATATCATTTTCGTCTGTCCCCCATGACAAGATAGTGAAGGCGCGCTCCACAAAGAAAGCATCGCACATAGAAAATTGAAGTCGAGTGAGATCAGTAAGATGAGAAAATCGATCCAGAATCGCATGTGTGGAATTGAGACCAATGGAAGCAAGCTGGACAGTGGTAACCGATTGCGGAAATTTGAATAACGGCAGCAGTTCTGCGAAGTCATCCGAATATATACGCTGACCGGGCTCCCAACAGAACTCTTTTAAGGCTGGAAAGCGGATGTACTCGGAAAGTGCATCATACCACTCTGAATAATGGAGGATTTGGCCGGAGGACCAGGTAAACGCGGAAAGGTGGCTGAGTACGAATGGAGATGTAAGCATGCTACGGGGGTCATCGACTTCGGCAGGACGATCATGAGACATGCAGTGAAAGTCGATCAAGTTGGGGCAATGAATAAGGAATTTTACGAGAAAGTCGATAGGACATGACATCAATCACACGAACGTAAGTGATGCCGTATTGCACTCAAGGCGCAAGTCGAGCAGAAATGGATGAAAGAGCATAATTTGTTTGATGTTGGCCGCCTTTGGAAGAGCAAGGCACTCATCGAACTGCGGTGGTGGATCTCGAGGACTGACAATACTTATGGTAGAAAGCTGGAACATTTTGGGAACTAGATTCTCCAGCCAGCTCCAAGGAGGGTATACGAGATAGAGAACTCGGATCCGATGAGCGTTTTGCTCCAAAATCGTGTCCACGTTGGGAGAAATGAACCAGTCCCAGCCTACATCTCTCAACTTGTCTTCGTCAAATCTAAGCTCTAATGTGAGGGGTAAGCCGCCGGAATTCCGGAGGCAAAGTCCCAGATATTGCCCCTTGATATGGGCATTGTCGGTGCGTAATGGCGGTAAGAAGACAGATGCCCACAACTGAGGTGTTGACTGCGATATGTCGTACCATACGGTCGACACCAAGCGCAGAACTAGATGGAAGTTTATGATGGGTTTTTTATCGAAAGTCGAACAGGCGTGCTGAAAGATGGTGGACAGCACTTCGGAAGGCAGATTCCGAGACTTGGATTGAGTGGCGTTGAGAATATGAAATTTGTTTGGGTGAACCCAGGCCATTCGAGAAGGAGAGGACGGGGAGGATACATCGAACGACATGGCTTTGGCAGAGAATGTGATTATCAGCATCAGTTCCTCAAACAAATAATCCATCCCTGTCCATCATTTTCCGCACAGTGCGTAGGAATGTAAATTCGGAACAAGACATGAATATTGTGTATTATATAGTATTTCAACATGATCGAGTCCCTACATTAAGAAAGTTCATTAAACATCATTTCGTGATCGATGGCACTAGAAGAAGAATGCGAGAGGCTGCCTGTCTGAGTACATCAAAGTAGAACGTACATAAAAAAATCACGCAACAGCCTTTCATTCAATCAGATCATTATACGACGCCCACGTTCGATTATAGTCAGATCAAGTCCATCCCGTTTAAGTTCTCTGAGGGCATGCCATACTTCATCATTCCAACATTTTGTCATACGGCGGCGAATTGTTCCCACTTTCAGTGTAAACTGGTCTATCAACCCAATCCTGCTTCGTAACATCTGCACTAGTTTCTCCCCAGCTTTGGGTGGTGTCCTCCCCTCAATGATTAGGCAGCCGATTTTGATAGACGTGAGTTTAGGGAATAAAGTGTTACTTTCGTCTGTCCCTTGCGAAAGGAGGGAGAAGGCTTGCTCCACGAAACGATAGTGACACTTAAAAAGCCGAAGTTGAGTGACACCAGCAAGTGGGAAAAAATGATTCAAGATCTCTTCTATAGAGTCGAGACCAACCCAACCAAGCTCGAGAGTAGAAACTGATTTCGGAAATGCAAATAACGGCAACCAATGTGCAGTGTTATTCACAAATGAACGCGGACCGGACACCCAATTGAACCTCGTTAGGGCTGGGAAATGGATGTACTCGTATAGCACGGTATGCCAGTTCAAACTGTGAGGGAGGATTCGACTGTTGGACCAGGTAAATGTGGAAAGGTGGCTGAGTATGAGGGGAGATGTAATCATGCTACGGGGATCTTTTGCTTTGGATGGAGGTGCGGAAGTATGACAGTGGAAGTCAACCAAGTTGGGGCACCTAAGAAGGAGTTCTATGACAAAGTCGATGGGACATTCAGTCAACTCCACGTGTGTAACTGATGCCATTGTGCACTCAAAACGGAAATCAACAAGACAAGGACAATCCATAACAATTCGTTTCATATTGGCTGTGTTCGGGAAAAAAAGGCGCTCATCGAGCCTTTTTGACCAATTTAAAAGAGGTCGAGGGCTAGAAATACGCATTGCAGCGAGCTGGCACATTTTTGGAATTAATTTCTTTGGCCAGCAACGAGGAGGCTGTAACAGTCGAAGAGCTCGGATCCGATGTGCATTGTGCAGCAAGGTGGCATCTACTACGGGAGAAATGAACCAGCCGGCCTGCAATGACTCTGGGTCAAACCGGAGAGACAAAGTGAGAGGTAAGTCTCCAGAATTGTTGAGGCAGAGCTTCAGATATTGTGCTCTGATATCGATGTCTTCGAGGTATAACGTAGGCAGGAAGACAGAAGTCCACAACTGGGGTGTTGACTGCGTTACGTCGTACCATAAGGTCGACACCAAGCGCAGGGTTAAGTGGAAGGGTGTCGGTATTGGGATGTGTTCTATATCGAAAATATCGGGAGTAGGACAGGTGTGTTGAAAAATGGTGGACAACAGTTCGGGTGGCAATTTCCGAGTCTTGGATCGAGTAGCGTTGAGAATATGAAGTTTGTTGGGGTGAACCCAGACCATCTGAGAAGGAGAGGACGAGGAGGGTATATCGAACAACATGGCGCTGGCACGGAATGGATTTTGCGGGGAATGAATTCAGAAGTTGAATAAGAGCCCGTGACCAACTAAAGGTACAGTATTCCATCAACACCAACCTCAACCCTGCCTCAACCTCGGTGTCATGTCGTCAAATAAATGTTTTCCTCATCGCTTCCATCTGTTAATGAGGATGATGTAGATTTGATGTTCTTTATTATATGTACACAGATTAGAGGTGCAACAGGTTCAGTGACTCTGCCAGGCCCGGGAATTCTTCAGCTCGATCGGAAATAGCCGACATACCAAAAAGTAATCATCCTATTTAGAGATGTGTTAACATGGACAACTCTTCAAGCTTCATCTCCGGACCACCACCGTTTACCATTAACTCTATTCGAATCCCCGCAGGTTGCAAAAATAGTAACAGACCCAGACGAAGAAGTAAACAGCCGCCTAAGTTTTTTCACCATCAGGTACTTGGAATCTCTCATTCGGCATCCAACATTGAAGTCAACCGTGTTACAGACATTTCATGCGATCAAAGCGTTAATAGGAATGTCCACCTTCGGCGATAGTCAGATCAAGTCCGTCTTTTTTGAGTTCTCTAAGGGCATCCCATGTTTCACCATCCCAATGATGCGTCATGCGAGCTGTTACCACTGTCAGGGTAAACTTGTCTATCAATCCCATCCTGCGTCGCAACATCCCCACTAGATTCTTCCCACTTTCAACATGAAACACCATCCATGCTGTCGCCGCGGTCGACAAGTTATAGTCGATAATAAGAGCCGTGAGTTTAGGAAAAGAAATATCATTTTTGCCTGTCCCCCATGAGAGGATAGTGAAGGCGCGCTCCACAAAGAAAGAGTCGCAATTAGAAAACCGCAGTTGTGTGAGATCAGTAAGCGCGGAAAAATGATTCAAGGTCGCATCTGTGGAAATGAAACCAATCCAATCAAGCTGGAGAGTGGTAACCGAGTTCGGAAATTTGAATAACGGCAGCAGTTCTGCCAAGTTATCCATATATGAACGCTGACCGGGACCCCAACTGAACTTCTTTAGGGCTGGAAAACGGACGCACTCGAAAAGTGCATTACACCATTCTGAAAGATAGGGGCGTTTGCCAGCGGACCAGGTAAGCGAAGAAAGTTGATTGAGTACAAGCGGAGATGTAAGCATGATACGGGGGTCTTTGACTTTGGAAGGAGGTCCGTGAGACCAACAGTGGAAATCAATCAAGTTGGGGCACCGAAGAAGGAATTCTATGACAAAGTCGATAGGACATTGTTTCAGACTTACGTCCGTAAGTGATGCCGTAGTGGACTCAAGGCGCAAGTCGAGGAGACAAGGACAAAACATCGTAATTTGGTTGACGTTGGCCGCCTTTGGAAGAGAAAGCCGCTCGTCGAGCTGGTGTGATGCGTCTCGACGACTGAGAAGGTGTATGGATGCAAGCTGGAACATTTTTGGAATTAATTTCTCCAGCCAGCTATGAGGAGGAAGTATGAGACGGAGAACTTAGATCCGATGAGCGTTCTGCTCCAAAGCCGTGTCCACGTTGGGAGAAACGAACCAGCCCCAGCCTACACCTCTCAACTCGTCGTAAAATCTAAGCTCTAATGTGAGGGGTAAACTGCCAGAATTCCGGAGACAAAGTCCCAGATATTTCCCCTTGATATGAGCATTGTCGGTGCGTAATGGCGGTAAGAAGACAGATGCCCATAACTGAGGTGTTGACTGCGATATGTCGTACCATAAGGTCGACACCAAGCGCAGGACTAGATGGAAGTTTATGATGGATTCCTCATCGAAAGTCGAACAGGCGTGCTGAAAGATGGTGGACAACAGTTCCGAAGGCAGATTCCGAGTCTTGGATTGAGTAGCATTGAGAACATGAAATTCGTTTGGGTGAACCCAAGCCATTTGAGAAGGAGACGAGGATAAATCGAACGACATGGCACTGGCAGGGAATGGATTTGGTGGCATGCGGGGAATGGGGTTTTAGAACCTGTGACCAAAGGTTTCACCAACACCAAGCTCAACCCGTCCTCAAATGAATAGTTCCTCGTCCCTTCCATCCGTCAATGAGCGATGTAGATTTGATGTTCTTTACTGTACAGTGTACACAGATTAGAGGTACGACAGGTTCGGTGACTCTGCCAGGGCCCAGGCCCAAGCCAGGCCCTGGCAAGCAGCTTGATCGGAAACAGCCGACCTACCAAAAGTAATCATCCTATTTAAAGATGTGTTTACATGGACAACTTTCCATCTCCACTACCACCGTTTATCATCAACTCTGTTCGAATACCCGCAGGTGCAGAAATAGTAACAGATCCAGACGAAGAAGTAAGCGAGATCCGTCGTCAAAAGTATCACGGGCCCAGATCCACCCATTTTGCTTATTCCGAGTCGTCTTCTAGGTGTTTTTGTTATATTCTGAACTACAGAGAACGAAATCGAATTCGACTTCTAATGATGGAATTTCTTCTTCCCCTTCAACGGCGACGGCGACGACGGTTTTGGATCCACCACAGCACCGTGGATTAGGACATGTCGATTCAAGACGAAACATCTTATCGGTAGTTATAGAGCTTAAAGGTGGAGAAGAAGAACTACCACAACTACCTGCCTCAGAAATTGAACTCCATTATAAGTCCACAAAACGTACGAGAACTCGTGAAAAGAAAAAGAAAAAGATCCGATATATCGAAGATAAGACCATTGAAATTGATCTACTTCAAGATGTTACAGGTTTGAGAAGTCGGAAAGGTGATACTGGAAGTGTGTTATGGCATGCTAGGTATGTGCGATTCTCTTTGATCGTAAATCTTTATCCCTGTAACCCACTAATTCTGCGAACAAAAGTGTGGATTTTGCTAGATTCGTTCTGCAACAAGCACATCTACGTTCTCCGGAATGTATATTCAATCTCGAAATGTTAAAACATCAACATATCCTCGAATTAGGGTAATATTTCCGATAACTAATCCTTTATTTCCGTGCTTCGTTTCTGATTTTCTTCTTTCATTTTTCTTCTTGACTTAAAGAGCAGGTACAGGCATTCTAAGCATACTCCTTTCCCCATTATGTCACCGGTACACCGTAACGGATATCGAAGAACTCGTACCCCTAATTCAAAAAAACGTCGAATTGAATGTTCCTAAAGGAAGCGGTCTCTCATCAAATATTCAAGTTTTACCTCTCGATTGGGTGGCATTGAAAAATACGCCCCCGGCTCGTCGTCATCTTCTCTTACCATACTCACTCCAGGAAAACGTCGCAGAAGAACAAACAGCAACACCAGTTGACATACTTCTCATCGTCGACTGCATCTATCATCCCTCCCTCCTCCCACCTCTAATCGAAACCATAAACCACCTCACGAGACCTAACAAAAAGACCATCGTCATGGTCGTCGTGGAACTCCGCAGTGACCAAGTTGTTCGAGAGTTTCTTGAATTATGGATTGATAGTGGTAATCAGAGTTCGATGAAGTGGAAGATTTATAGGTGTCCTTTGGGTATCATTGCGGGACCATATGTCGTATGGATTGGTTGGAAAGAGGAAAGTAATAATAATCTTTGAATATGGGTAGAATTTTGATCTTTGCGCATACCGAGTTTCCTTCACGAGATATTTACGACCAACATACTCAGAAGTAACGACAAAAAATATATTTATTTTATGATAAGAACACTTTTCTGCAGATATTATAGGCTAATAAAATACAATATTGCTCACAACTTCACCAAGCGGTCTTGTAAAAATCCGCATACTTAAACCTCTTCCTAATCTGTTCCAACAAAAACCAACCAGGCGTACAATACGTAACATGATTACTACTCAAACCACCTTTATTCGATCCAGAATGAAGTTGACCAACCATATGAGCCTTATCGCCCTTCGAGTGCCAAACGAGGAAACCCGAATCTCCTTTATCAGAAAATACTTCAGTAGTCTTGTGATTCGTGTTGTAGATACCAAGTTCGACAGACTCAACACCGACTTCATTGATAATGAATGAAACTAGGCCAGCATAGCATCCTACAGTGAGGTCAGTAGAATTACCATCTTTACCGACAATAAGGCAGCATTGACCATTCCTGTCAAATTCTGCAGGGTTGGCAAGGTCCTCTTTCGTGGCGCAACCTACGATCTGGAGCTTGCTACTCCCGGGATACTTGAACGTCATCGGACCATCGAGTCGAGCACAGAACATTCTTGTAAGTTCTACAACAGAATACTTAGATCCTGAAAACATTAGAACAAGGTAAGTACAAAAAGAAATAAGTTGACAGATACCGAGATCAATGACATTGCCTTCAAATTCAGGCTTGACCTTCGCTTCAGCAGCCAAGAACGCACCCCAATCGGAGGTGTACTGTGTGCCACCTTCGACATCGGTCGTGATGCCTGCAGTAAATTGGACATACCCGATGTTGCGGTGGAGGTTGACGTGAGACCAGTTTTTACAGACTTCGTCGTGGAAGCTCTCAAGCTGAGTGATAGCTTTCTTTTCCTCGTCTAGCTGGCGTCGATTTGCCCGAAGTTGTCTCACATCATCCGTGTCGTGCCTCTCCTTCGCCTCCAATCCAACAATCTCTCGGGCTTTGTGATCAGCGACAACGGCGTGACCAGCAATGGCTTGCGCGATCTCGTCGAGGCCACGCTGGAATCGACGCGACCCACAAACTCGAACGTAGTTCATGGATGCGCCACGTCTATGCTCGTAATCGACGGTTGTATTCTTTCGAAGGACGTGGCAGTTACTCACTCCGTAAACTTTGTCGCTGGGATTACCGTCCTTGTCTTTGTTCTCGTGAAACCAGAGCGTAAGAGTACCTTGGACATCCTCCTCCACTTCTTCCGCCGCAATGGGAACGCCAAGAAGAGCAGTGAGGAAGCGACGGACATAATTGGTGCCATTGGATCTGACGACATGGCGCATGAGAGGGGGACCTGCCAGCCTCTGCAGGACAGCCTCACGCCATTCTACAACAACATCCTCGACTCCGTTCTTTAGTAAAAGCGCAAGGATCTCTTGGGAGACATCATGTGCAGTATCAGGAGAGGTAGAACCGGGAATGACGCCGACCCATACAACGACGGGGCCAAGTCTTCCTTTCTCCTCCTCTCCAATTGATCCGTGGGTGAAGAAGCGAGCAGGATCGATAGACGACCAGTGGATCCCCCGAGCCTTGATCAAGTCACGAATCTGAGGACCAACAGTGTCCCAAACACTATTGAGTGGTGTGTCGAAGACTCCTCGGAGCGACCTGACGGCGGTATGACCCCATATGAGACTAGGCTTGGGGACAGGCGTAGTAGAATAGTCTGAACGGTAAACGAGTTCCGGGTCGTCACCGTCCCCGGTGACGCCGTGATAGTAGGACTTCCTTTCGTACTCGTCGGGGCCGTACTGTGAGACAACGGGAGTGGTGAGATGAGACGACCCTGAAACCACGTCGCTGGACCTGGAGAAGTTGGACAGGTTAGAGCGTTCGTTTCGAAAGCCCCAGAGGCTGATACACTCGAGAGTAAAGCGAGAAAAATCTGGATGTAAGATAGTCTGAATGGCGTAGACGCAGAAAGGACTTGAAGAACTCGCTCAGCAGTTCCGGGTGTTCTTTCATGGTCTCAACCAGCATCACGGCAACTGCAGACAGACCTACAAGGAAAATAATAAATCGTGGCATGCTCACAAAGGACTTGAAAAAACTCGCCTTCGCCTAGAAGGCCGATATTGTTCAAATCAGTTTGCATGAACGGCAAAGGTGGGTGTAAGATAGACAAGAAAACGACATGACCTCATTCGGAGGAACATGCAACAGGTCATTTTCTCACGGTGCGGACTCATGTCCTCGACCACGCCGTCATGGCCCTCGCTCTACAATCCTTCAATAGAAATCCTTCACATTGAACATCGCGAGCCAGTTCAACCCGGCGGTGCCTACATTTATCGTGCAAACGGTACGCCACTCGCTCCTCCTTGTATTCACATATTCACGACCCCCATTCAGATGTATTCCTTTTCACATTCTACTGGACTCTCATCTTCTACACTCTCATCTTTCTCTTCTGTGGATCTTACGCATTCTTCAACTATACCTACCTACCACGGCCTTTCAATACCCATTTCTCATCTGACCTGGATGAAGGCGAACTAATAGATCACGAACAACAACCCTCCTCATCATCTCAAAGTTACGCCTACGTCCCTTTACGCTTCTTACATTCCCCTCGCCCTCGGAACACATCTCGGAATACCCCAATAACACTCGTACCACGCGCTCAAAAGAAAAATGAGCGCCGTTCAAGAATCACATTCGCACTTCTCGTCCTTTTCACTTTCCTCTTTTTCGGACTTGCAGGAGCTGTCATCAATTCTGCCGTTTTGGGTTTTGTTGTCTTAGGGCTTTATCGTGCAGGCGACTTTAACATGTCCACGTAAGATGTTGCAAGAGTAATATCGACTTGGCTAAAATGTTACTTAGGTGGATTCCTTTTTTGTTGGCTGTCCTTCAGGTTTCTGTGGGGCTTCTAAGGTATGGCGCTGTCATCGTCGAAGGAGTCCTTTGATCATTAACCGCGTCTCAGTATATGGCCTTCGAAGATAGAAATTATATAAATGATCAACGACGTTCTTATGTTTTGTACGATAGTTCAAATATCCACATCCAAGAAATATAGATCTCCCGCACGATTACCCCACACAATCAACCCTGTAGATTCACTCAAAGCACACCGCGTCACATCCTCTACAAAACGAGGTGAGATGAGTTAAAACCATACCAAGCAAGGAATCAAAAACCTCACCTCTTAAATCCAACGAAGCTATCGTATACACCGGATAACTTTCAATCTCCCCATTCAAATCTCGATCTTCAAATACACTCGAATTTTCCCATACATGAATTTCTCTAACTGTACTTCCCCGAACCCGTTCAACCCACACTGCCCTTTTCGCATTCGATCCAATGGTAAATGTAGTAAGAAACCCTTTCGCGCTGAGATTCGTTGGTCGAAAGGCATTTGCGTGTTCGTTTATAGGTGTTGGAGAGGGTGTTATGAGTTCCGGAGTCAGTGGTAACCAGTGTTTATTCACGACGTGATCAGCTAGAGGATATATGTGCAATAGCGTCACATCAAAGATGGGTGGATGGGTTTCCCGTCTTTGAAATCGGATATCGTAATGAAAAAGCCCGGCCAACACGTCATTCGCAAATGCCTCAAACTTGATTTCCAGCTGACCATTGTCGAAAGTGATGGTCGGTGTAGAGTATTTGGCGTCTCGAAAAGTAACACTTCGGAAGATGCTTTCGGAAATCGGCGTAAGAGTGATTTTTGTTTCTGTACTTGCAAGAAGATCGTCCATGTTGTGGACTTCGATACAACGAGCTTTGAAAGCGAACATGTAACGATCAAAGACGCGAATTTCGACAGCTCCGTTCCACTGATTATGATAAGCCGGGTATTATGTTAAAGTAAGTAAAATGAAACGTGCCTCATCTTCGAGTTCATTTGAGAAAGAAGAAAGAACGAGAAGATCCCAGCGAGGACCTCGACGAGGATTCTCAGAGATATCGACAAGAATGATTTTACTTCCACGAGATAAAATAATGATGTTATCAACAATGCTGGTCGTTTGAGAGATTGCTGACGTCGATACTTGACCCCTCGCTATCAGTTGAAAGGATGCATTAGGTCTCAAGGCGACCTCATACACAGAACAAAATGCATGTCTATTCAGTATATGAGCATTGACTATGGAATCATAGAAGCAACGAAATGTACCGGGATGGCCCATTCAACAACACGATCAACTTTTGCCCATCATCTGAGACTTGCGCTGAACAAGTCACCCACACAGGTTGACTGATATCCTCAGTCTTGTCTATGAGCTCAGCACAGACTTTATACCGTGAATCGGAGTCCTGTGACTCAAACGCAGTATCCCAAAGGTGAAGCGAACCGTCCCCGTACACCAGCAGAAGCCAGCGGTCGAGAAACATCTCCAGCGCGATAAGCATTGTACCCATTGTCGGTTTTACTTTGAATGATTCTCGTCTTCGTCGTGGCCAGGCCTGTGCGACGCGATATGTAGACACAACGGCATTTTCGACTTCTGCAACGGGCGATGTGCCTGAAAAGGTGAACCATGGCGGCACGGGGTAGAGGAGACGCTGTTGGGCGAGATGAGAAGACCAGACGGTTCTGTCCTGGGCTACGTCGCGCAGCCGCCTACATGACTGAAAAGGATAAATGTGAGTCTACAACGTTGGTACGACGCGGGCAATACCTGCCGTATCCTTGCAATGTCAGTCAACTCGAGGAGGGCGACGATGCCGAGAAGGATTTCCGGGGGCAGGTCGATAAAGAGCATTGATGATCCGAGTTTGTGTTTGTTGACACCGCGAGCTAACTGACATTGTCCGGACATCATCAGCAGTCTCTTCCGTTCATCCGGTCGATGCACAGAAGGAACATTTATTCGCGCCCAATACAGTACGAGGAGCTCGCTCGCTCCTACCCACCACTGCTCGAGCAGTAAGTCCCTTATCCGCCACTTGACTCATCGCTCGCGGGGTTTATATTTTTTTCCCATCAGCCTCGTGCCCACCAACCCGCCTTCGCAGTGGAAGACGATAAACTTTCAGGACGAGCAAGCTCAGAGGTGTGTATCACATCTCCAAGAATTTTACACTTTTGATTGTCCTCTTTGGAATAGTGCAGATGTCTGACTCAGGCACTTCTCTATCGTGACTTTAAGCTTCAGCTTTCTCTCCCCAAAGATCGGCTCTGTCCTCCAGTACGTAATGCGATATCATGATCTTCGATCTCCTCTGATTACTGAGTAACTCTAGGTACCCAACAGGTTAAGTCGTCCTCCTTATCTCTATTCCACGATCCTTATTTTTCTCAGGTTGAACTATGTCCTCTGGATACAGGATATCATCCGAGCGCATCGATATCTGTTCAGAGAGGACATACGCACCATACGAGGAATAGACATGTGCGTACGCTGGCTAGTCCCTCGGCGTAAATTCACATCAGTACATCAAGAGGAACTGGTGCATCCGCGATTTATCCTTTGCTCGCCTGTAAATTGGAACCGTTGTGGTGCTTTATTGCAACCGGTGAGACTTCCTATCGTATCTTGACCGATACATCATATTGAGTTCATGTTATAGAAGTTGATAATTTGTCCTTTACATATGCGGAACGGAATATCCAGCTCAATAAAATGGAAGATCATATCCGCCTCATGCGTGCATCAATCGATGGACCCATTCTTTTTCCTCTCGAAGATTACATAGGACCCCCGTAATTATCCGTGTTTCACACTTCTCTATAGCCCACAAGTCGTTGACGATGTCGCCTCAGGTTCGACTTCGTCATGTGCAACCCGCCTTTCTACAGCAGCAGAACAGAAATCTCTCGATCAGCAGAAATGAAAGAGTTTCCTCCAAATAGTGTGAGCGATATTTTCTATTCAGTGAACATCATATTCATGTATTATACATCAGGTTTGTACTGGCGCAGATATAGAAATGATATATCCTCCAGGTGGAGAAGCCGCTTTCATAGGTCAGATGGTCGAAGAAAGTGAGCGGCATGGAAACAAATGCCGGTCCGTTTTATTGTATTTTCCAATTTTTCTCCGCTGGTTTTGATTTACTGGTATTCTTTATGAAGGTGGTATACTTCAATGATCGGTAAATTGGCGACTATCTCTGAAATTATTGTTATGTTGCGAAAACGTTCGGTAAGCATGGTTTCTTGATGTTTTAACCGAACACTATGATTTGACAATACCATCAGGTGCGTACGTATGCAATGACCGAGTTCGTTCAAGGTCAAACTCGTCGCTGGGCCGTCGCATGGTCATTTACAAATGAACATCTTCCCGATGTAAGTTTCTCTCCAATTCAAACTCAACACAATTCAACTTATCCGGATGCCAGTCATTAAGTCGACTACTCATCCACCCCAACAGCACTCTCCAATCTCTTCAACCAAATCGCAATACTTTAATTAATCACTTCCAAGTCTCCTTCACCACCATCGATGCTCAATTTCTCCAAACCTCTCTTATGGGCATTTGTGATTCAGCTCGTGTACAGGCCAGCGAACGTCCATTAATTCTTGACGAAGAAGAACGACCTCTGATACTGCAAAACACTTCCCATACACCACTCCTAACAACTTTTCGTTTACACCCTATCCTCATCCAAGCAGAAACAAATACTTGGTCTCGTAAAGAACGACGAAAACAGCAACAACAACAACAGCCACATCAGATTATCGGTGAACAACAACACAGTGACGGTTCAACAACACCTCAAACGCAACAACAACCACAACTCATATGTAGTTTGCAATGGTCATTCGACTTCACTGCTACACCCGCAAATGTGATTTTGGAGTCTCAATGGGTATTTGGGGACGATCGAAATATGTTCGAAGGGTTAGTTTCACATATAGTGAAAAAAATGGTGCAGGTTTTGGAACCGCATTCGACCCGACCTTGGGATCCTCCTCCTCCCACTGCCACAACTGGGAATCCAACTTTTGCCAGAGCAAGAAGGGATTGACCTCAAATATGGATTTGATTTGATTCATTTCATGTATTATTAAAATCGGGGGGGAAACGTCTGACTATAGTACGTCGACTGTATATATGTAACAAAAAAGAAAAAAATGCCATGTAATAATATTTACATACCCCCCCTTATTTTCGTTCTTTCTGCTGTCCATAAATTCTGTTTTTTTTTTCTCATCGTCGCGGTAGTTTCTTTCGCTTTCGTTCTACAATCAATAGTGATAGGATTATATCGTCGAAAAACTGTTGACCGGAAGGTTGAACAGTCATATGAGCTATTTTGTGTGGGTTGGACGGTGAGCGTAGGACATATGGAAAGAATTGAGCTATGATAGGGTACCGCTTGTTCTTGCTTGGTGATTGTGCAGGAACGTGTTGACACTGGATTGATAAGTTGTTTCATTGGAGTATTTTTGGAAGGGTAATTGACGCGTACTGTCCAATTTTTGTCCCATTTCCACACCAAAAGCTCTGCTCCGCCACGCATTTTCCAGTGATACTACGTTGTTGTCTGCCTTTAGTTGACTATTAAAAGCGAGGTAAACAATAACGAACCTCATCTTTCTTCACGACAATCAACTTTGTAAATATACGATTCTCAATATTTTTGTAAAAGACAGTTTCTTCAAAAGCGGAACAATCCTGTTTCGTCCTTTATTCCCCTCATGCTTTAGCAAATGTGATTTCTCGGGATGTAGGGAACTTACGTGAAATCTCCAACGAGACGACCATCGGAAGTTCCGCCTTTTTTTATGGTTGTGATGAAGAAACTGGGGTCAAAGAGATCATGGGTTACTCGGATATGATATACTGCATGTGAATTTGACGTGGCTGTAGATGGGACTAGAATCATTGTTTCACTGTCTCCCTCCACTGGCGTAAAGGTATAAGTCATAGGATAGGTCGGTACTTGATCTTCGACATGAGAGCTATCCATTTTCGTAACATTAACAGGAAAAACGTAAACGTAAAAGATAGGGCAACTCACTCTGGCAGTGGATGTTCTTCAATAGCTGGCGCTGCACCTAACGCCATTGATGGTTGACTGAACATCGAAACCCTCCTCGAATTCGAATCATGGTCACCAATGGTAGCATGGGCTAGAGAGACAGTCGAAGTCGTATGACTATGCGTACCCTCACTAGCAAACGACGGCGGTGGTGGTGGTAGAGGATGTTCTCTTATCGTAGATAAAGTAGATGTAGAGGCGCTTGCAAGTGAGGGAGGTGGTGCGACTGGAGTGGGTGCAGCACCAGCGATGTACACAACGTCATCGTCTTCATCAAAACTTGGCGTCCATCGTAAAACCAATGGTTCTGGTATATTGGGTATCTGGGATGCAGAGGCCGAATGACTTTTGATCCACCGATAAATTAGAACTCTATGTTGGGCAGAGAGTTGTATAGTTAACACTTACACTGATTCAGGCATTATATGTTTTCTAAAACAACGCGGCACTGCTCGATACTCCTGGGACTAGGAAACTGCGAAGGACGTAGTCTGAGAGAAAAGAACGGCCTGTTGGCAGAGAAGGTGGGGTTCCCATTGAAGATAGTGCTTCAATATAAAAATAGCCATGTTTGTAGACCGTTAATTACATCATCTACATTTACTAGGGGTCCCTCCAGTGTTACTCAGGGCCTCCGTCCTCCATGAATGTTAGCACTACCTCCAAATTTCCCGGACCCTTATTCGAGTACTGCCAATGACCGATGAGGCGCTCTTCTAACTCCCGACTGCTACTACAACATGAGGCTCCTACACAAAATATACGATGCCGACTTACAATTCTGCATTTCGTAGTATGTGACCGTATATTCGACTCAGATTCGAAGGCATTATTCAAGTTCTGATTTAAGCGACTATAGAGCGATGGTTGATATGCAGTCCTTTAATTCAATAACTTGTTTTTGGGACGCTGGGATATGCTAGCGTGTCGACGGCAGAACTCAACAGAACTTCCGAACTCTGAATCACTATCACTGGGAACCTTTTTGCCGGACTGTGTTACCCGAGGCGAATCAGAACGAACACAAAGTTTCAGCATCGGCTTGGCTTTGAAAAAAATCCGACTAGTGCCAGGTGTCGTGGCCAAGCGACTCGGCCAAGTACTGGAGGCAAAGTCGCTTTTTCGGGTTAGAGCCAATGCCATCTTTCGGAAGTCATGGAAAAAGTCTCTACCAACGCTTCATTATCTAATGAACGTTTTCTGCAACTGTCGAACTCAAAGCACTCAGCGTATAAAACGAGAAGTAAATTGCCTGAATGTTCGAGTCGGAGTTACCGGACAATATGCGGGCCCATAACAGCAACGCTGAGTCTGGAAAGCATCTGGACGACAGATATAATTTAGCAGAGGTAAGATTCTGGGTTGAGCAGCACTCTGTTCCGTCTCCCAGCCCGCATGAACCACATGAGATGGAAATTGGAAGGGGTGATGGATGTTTCGGAATAATGGCCTGAAGTTGATGATATAACTTGGTATCACTGAATTCAATCCCCGCATACTATTGAATCAGCAGTTCTCTCCCAGTGCCATGTCGTTCGATGGATCCTCCTTGTCCTCTCGTTCTCAAATGGCCTGGGTTCATCAAACGAACTTCATATTCTCAATGCCCTTCAATCCAGGCCTCGGAAATTGCCTTCTGAACTGCCGTCCATCATCTTTCAGCACGCCTGTCCTACTCCCGATATTTTCGATGAGAAACACACCCAAACACCGAAACCCTTCCATCTAATCCTGCGCTTGGTGTCAATTTTATGGTAACGACGTATCAGAGTCGACACCTCAATTATGGTCCTCCGTCTTCCTGCCGAAAATTTGCGCCGAAAATGTTGATATCAGAGCACAATATCTGAAGCTTTGCCTGGACAAATCGGGCGACTTACCTCTCACCTTGTTTCTTCAATTTGGCCTAGAGTTATGGGAGGCTGGGTACTTTATTTCTTCCTTAGTCGATGCCACTTTAGAGCGCAGTACGCACCGGATCCGAGCTCTTCGACTCTTGCGACCTCCTCGTATCTGACTGGAAATTTTAATTCTAAAAATGTCCCGACTTGCTACGATACACTTTTGCAGTCCTCTTTCGCCACCAGCAAGTCGTGATGAGCACCTTTTCCTTCCAAGACTGCCCATATCAATCGAATTCACCTTCAATTTCCTCGTCTCGTCGACTTGCGCCTCGAGGCCACGATGTCATCAGTCACACACATGGATTTAAATAAATGTCCCATTGACTTTGTCATGGAATTTCTTCTTAGGTGCCCCAACTTGATTGAATTCCATAGTCGGTCTCCCTTTTTTCCGTCCCAATTCCAAGTTCCCCGTAGAATACTCAAAACCCCCCTCGTACTCAGCCATCTTTCTTCAGCGTTTACCTGGTCCACCAACATAATAGTTCTTCGCGACTGGGGGTGGTATACCGTGCTATACGAGCACATCCATTTCCCATCCCTAACAAGGTTCATTTGGGCGCCCGGTCATCTTCGGTGGGAGGATCACGCTGCACTAGCGTTCCTATCAAGATTTCCGAAATCGGTTACTACTCTCCAGTTTGGAGAAGTTTATTCCGATATCGGTGGAGCGACATTCAGTCATTCTCTCCCGCTGGCTAATATCACTCAACTTCGGCTTTTTCATTGTAACTACTGTTCCGTGGTGCAAGCCTTCTCTATTCTCTCAAAAGGGACAGACGAAAGTAACATTTTTTCCCCTAAACTCACATCTCTTGTGATCAATTACCTGGTGATTGAGGGGACGGCAACACTGGGGGTAAACTTTGGTCCAGAAATTGGGAACAAACTAGCGCACATGTTGCGGAGCAGGATTGGATTGATAGATCAGTTCACTCTGATAACGGAAACAGTTTACCTGACGCAACGTTGGAATAATGAAATATGGCAAGCTCTCAGAGAAGTCAAGCGAGATGGACTCGATCTGGATATCATCGAACATGGACATCCTATAGTGATTGACTGAAAGGAAAATCTGGTGATGATTGGTTATTTTTGCTGATATGTACGTCCTACTCTGATCTGCTCGGACAAATAGCTCTCCAGACCAGCCTACCACGCTTCTGTTTACTTCGACTGATGAACCATTTGTAGAATTTCAACTCGTCGATCCAGATGATGGAACGGTGTCGGAGTGGACATACTGGCTTGTGTATGAGATTTCGAAGCAGGAACAGAGAAAATTTGGGAGCGCCGTATATGACTGGATGTCCTCATTGTAACTCAAAGGCCATTCTTCTTATCTTGGAATGTTTTTATCTCCGCTTCTGATGCACTGGCCAGCAAGGAAGGACATGCGCTTGGTAGGCAGAGAGCGGGAAATGGCTGCTGAGCTGTATATGGCACACCGACGGCACACTCGGCTTACTCGGCGGGTTTGTCAATAACAATGCACTTCCGCGGCATGTTTCCGCGGCATCGGGTACAGCCGAAAATGTCAAAAATCCACGTTGACTTGCTAGTGGTGAACTTGGTGAACCTCCCCATTACTGAGCAGAATGACCTCTTGATGTCCCCGTCTAGAATGCAGTGACTTCAGTCAGAGCTTACTGCTAGGACGATCCACCAGCCTATTAAGCTGTGCAAAGTAGGAGATGCCTCGTGTCGAGCTATTCTAAAGCTGGAAGTTCGGCGTCTTTGAACACGTTATCTGTTATCTTCCTATCCACCGTGTCCAATGCCCAAACTTCCATTGCATCTACCTGGGTTTATGCACTTCGGACGTTCACGTTCACCAAAGCCAAAAAGGGACTCGAGTAATGCAATTGACATCTCTCCATCTTCTCATTCCTCCTCGCCAGTTGGTGCGTCGCAGCAAGGTATGATGGTTTCTCGATTGTATCCTGATCTGATACTCATTATTGATTAGTTCAAGGCGGTTCTACTCAAAACATTTCCGATGGTTCTGCTGGCCAACTCACCCACGACCCCCAACCGGTCATTTCGCTAGTTAAACCATATACGACAGGTTTGCAACTGCCCTCGCCTTTTCCACAACCGACCGTGAGATTCACTGATTAACCTTGTTAACGGAGTCACTGAAACGTTCCTAGCCGCCTCCACGTCAACATTCACCACAGTCGCAGAACGAAAATCCAGGCGCGCTCAATGTCGTTCAGAACACTTATGAATCAAGAAACGTGTCTGTTGAAGGCAACATGAACCAAGGTATGAAACGTGTCCATCGCATACCTTCATGTCATATTAATATCGCCCATTTCTACCAGTCAGTTACAATTATGCAAACACTATTGTTAACGCCTCGAATAAGTGTAAGAGTTATTTCCATTGCCACTTGCTTTTACCGACGCTGCCTAGTCATGGCAGAGCTCCTGGAGAAAACGATACCTGGGGCAGCCTTCGATTCTTCCGCTCGTGATCCACCTCCACGATGTCATCCTGGCACCCGCTTAGCCATTCTAGCACGGTGCATAGAGTTCATAGCCAATGCGGTTGGGGAAAAAAAGATGCGTTGGGTGGTTGGTGCGGCCGGAGTCGGGAAGTCGGCCATCATGCAGAACGTCGCCGAGTCTCCTCTTCCTTCCGTGTCTAAGCGTGTTTCAATTTTCTTTTCTATCAACGGACGCAATGATGGAATCAAAGCCATTATAACGATTGCCTATCAGCTCGCCGCCAAGTGTGAGCCTTATCGTCAATTCATCGAGCACGAGATTACTCGTGAACCTTCCCTTCTTCAATCGTCGGTGTCAGTACAATTCGAGAAGTTTGTTGTTGAACCCATGATACGCCGCCCCCTATTAAATCCTCTCGATCGCGTCTTGATCATCATTGACGGCCTCGATGAATGTGACAAGTCTCATACTCAGCGAGAGCTTCTCCGGCTCATCTCTGATGCCTGCTCCACATATCCATCCTCGCCCATTGTATGGATAATTGCCAGTCGCCCGGAGCCTCATATCACGTCCTTTTTCGCTCAAGACCGTGTCAAAGCAGTCTACGAGAAGGAGGAAATTCTGGTTGACTCCTACGAAGCTCGCAGTGACGCCGAAAAATTTCTTCGTAATGAATTGACGAAGATCCAAAATGAATTTTCTCTCCATCCCCGGTGGCTTCCAGAGCGAGATTTATGGAAACTGGCTAATGCTTCGGGTGGGCTATTTGTATTTGCCGATACGGTCATCAAATATATTGGTGATCCATTGTATGGAAACCCGACAGCACAGCTCAATGATGTGCTCAAGGTCATCGATGTTCACCCACTGCGTAATGTTTCCCAAGAGAAAAACCCGATGGCACGACTTGATGCGTTGTATGCGCAGATCCTATCCAAAGTTCCGGGAGAAATCATGATAAACACGCGAAAAATCTTGTTGGCTTTGATTCTGGCTTCACGAAAGGGACGGCGTCTTCGAATAGCCAGCTTCCTCGTGCTTTGTAACTGGTTGGGTATGACGAGCGACGATGCTTATGCTGCCACTCGTCATCTTCTCTCTGTTTTAGATGTTCCTGAACGCGACAAAGCTCATAAGTCAATGATCCGCTGTTTTCATAAATCATTCATCGACTACATATCTGACTCCACCCGGTCCGGGTTTTCCTCCAATATCGAACTTGAAGCTTACGAACTCGAATTTCATTGTACCTTCAGGGTTTTCAAGGAGGCTTCCAGTGGCATTGATCTGAATGTTCGGGATATGGATTATACCATTCATGATTCCAACTTCTCCGAGATAGGAGAACTAGCGCGTGGGCCTGGCACTGGGGACAATATCTCGCTTACTTGGTCCGTCGATGAAGAAATCGACCGGACTGATAACGGAACGAGGTTGGTTATGTATAAATTGGCTATCTCGAATGTTGTAGAGGGAGTCAGAGAAGGAGACCCGGCCTTCTGTACTGAATTATGCATTCGGCTTCTAACAACTCGATGGCGCCGTTATAATCGGAATCAATTTCCATTCCGAGAGTTGCAAAAATTGGTGTTTGAAAGTTTCTTCTTCTACTCTTCACATGGTTGCGATGCTGAAGCGATGCATTAGGAGACATCACAAAGTCATGAGTACATGAAAAACGGTATACTCACCCAGATACCCGTCAAGGTGCTTCATTTTCACTCTATCATTGGAAGGGACATCAGAATGCAGTTCCGTTGTCCCGCTACAAGAACGACCTATCTATCTGATCCGTGGGACCAAAATTGCAACGTGAGTCAAATATTTGTGTCTGCGAGAACCCCGACAAATCAGTGCCGTGCAGCATAACCGAGCAGGGAAGTGGGGAGAAGGCATGGATGAGGACTGGACAACCGAATTTGAGACTGGAGTTTATTCTTCCGCGTGTAACTCTTGCATTCTACGGTTCAAGGAACAACTAGAAAATTGGAAAATACGATCTCCGGACCACCTTGTCACGGTTCTCTTTACTTCGACCGGAAATCTTTTTGTAGAGTTTCAATTTGTCGATCCAGGTGACGGCGTATCGGAGTGGACATACTGGTTCCTGTATCATCTTTCGGAGGGGGATCGTAGGCAATTAGGAAGTTCCGTGTAATATTTGTTACTACTAATATCAAACTGCATCACGCATAGTGGATTTTTTGACGCTGGTTCCATATTTTCAGTAATATAAGTATGTCTTTCTGCTATGCGAGCAAAGTACCGCATACTTATGAATTGATTGAACACATGGCCCCGAGAGCCCTTGTTGAACTAGGCAGTAACGTATTAAATTCCGTTTGCACAATCCCCAATAATGCCAACTCCGCATGGCTGTACAAAGTAAAATTCAGTTGTGGTGTGAGGCTCGTGTCGTACTTTTCGTCAATAGGCTGGACGGTTGGGTGTCCTTTGTTTGATACGTTGCCTTCATTCTCCTCCACTATCTTTCAATCCCCAACCTTCGCTGGACCCCTCTAAGTTGAACGTTGAACCCTCAAAACAGCGACATTCAAAGATCTTCGTTTTCTTGGGGCCTATCAACAGAGTTAAACTCATATACCAATTCTAGCCTTCAGACTCGGAGAATCCGATTCATTGTTTTTCTTATGATCGTACTACTATGTACAAGCGAAATTGTCTCCTCGGCTAACAATCCATCAAACACCTTGAAGAAATTCAAAAAGCTGTTTGTTGTTAGCCGGGTATCCGACACTAATGATGTCACTGGCGGCGTATTCTACTATGTTTCAATGCCCAAATCCTCGCTGGATCCCTCTTAAGTTGAACGTTGAACCCTCAAAACAGCGTCACTCAATCTTCATTTTCTTGTTATCAACAGAGTTAAACTCATCATATACCGATTCTAGTCAGACTCAAAGAATACAATTCATCTGATCGTACCGGCGAAATGGTCTCCTCGGCTAACGACCCATCAAAGAAATCCAGAGAGGTAAAAAAGGCTGGTGCTATTAGCCGGGGGTATCCCACCAATGATGTCACTAGCGTCACTGGCGCAATTCAAAATACCAAACCGCTTCGAACCTCCCAACCCCACACCATCCACAACAACCGGAGATAACTACATCATACTCAACAATGGCGTATAGTAAAGTAGCTCCAAGGGACAAGCGAAGCCTTAATGATCACGCGAATGCACTTCGAGAAAAAGAGATTTTTATATTATTATTTTTGTTCGATAACGTCTCATCCAACAAGTACTTCGTAAAAAAGAAAAAACCCAAGAATAGCTACACACAACATGCGAGTTCAAAAAAGAGAAGAAAAAGATAGAAAGAAGAAGAAAAAAAAGATTCAAAGCACAAGAAAACAGCAAGTACGCGTGAAACAGGAAATAAAGCTAGAAAAGAAAAGAAAGAAAGAAAAGAAAACTATGCTCGCATCTAATAAAAAAAAAACATCGGTTTCTATTGTATGAACCCAACATTAACATGAACTTTTTTGTCAAAAATAAAACCGTTCAGAATTGTATGATGAAAAAAAAGGTCGTGCATGTCTTGAAAACAGTAGGAGAGTGAGACAGAGAAAGAAAGCGATAGTAGAAATGCAATGCAGTTTTGAAAAGATTCGGGGTGCGTGGAGGTGATGCGATGCAAAAAAAATTTCAATGGTTGATACTTGTCCGTCGTGTCGGCGTGAATGATGGTTGCGGAGGAGGCAAAAAAATTGTCTAGTAAGAATTTAGACGAAGTTGAATCGAAATTATTTTTCCACAGCAGGATCAAACAAGGTGGTATCAGATCCCTCCAAGGAATGTAAAAAAAAACGCAATTACGCCAACAGCTGGCCAACCTAATATTCTTTCTCGTATTGCTTTATTACTTCAACCACAACCTGACGCTTTCAAGTTGTAGTGAAGAACGGGGGAATCGGATGGTAGGGGGTATTTTCATCATACACATTTCTAAAACAGCATCGTGATCCCAACATCCACAATTCGAAAAGGGTGGGGAGAGATGAAAGATCATACAATAAAAGCCATGTGTTCCATGCGAGCAGCGAGGAGAGACGGAAAAAGGAAGCTCTTGAGTCTAGGAGGGTGTATTATGAGGCACATAGTATAAGGAGTGCATGCGGTGTGTATATTGATGGCGAGAAAAATGCGGGTTCACAGTATACATGTTGGCGACGAGGACCGTTATGAAGAGTCGAGCTGAGACGAAAACGAGATCAGAGAGAGACGGCGAGGGCGCATAGAGGAAGGGAAGCGACATGTCCAGATATATTATCCCAATCGGACAACTGCTGCAATGATCCAGATTTCGGGATCATTAACAAGCGCCATCAACAATCGGAGTATACACCTGAAGCATGTGAGAGGGGAAAGGAGCGAGACATGTTTTGATGGTTTGATGTTTTTTCAAGAAAAAAGGCAACGAGCTTGGTGAGGATGCTGACGACAGCATACCCAGCACATGAGAGGGATCATCTACCACCATCCCCCACCGCCCGAGTTGCCGCCATGACTTCCACCGTATCCGCCGTAACCACCGCCACCACCACCACTAGGAGGACCGTATCGTGCGGGACCGCCACCTCCACCTCCACCACTGCTGAAGCCTCCACCGAATCCGCCACCTCCACCTCCACCACCACCATAGCCGCCGCCACCACCGGCACGGTAATCCCTACCTGTGGTGCCCCTGCCGCCTCTGCCTCCGCGCCCGCGTCCGCCACGGGATCCGCCACCGCCAAAGGTTGCTTCATGAGCAACAGTTTCTAGCCAGCCCGGAATCTCCTGATTGGCCTCACGAAGAAGCTCAACAAGATCACGAACGATGTTTTTGTTGTTCCTATTAAAGAAGGCGGTACTGACACCAGTGTTTCCAGCACGGCCGGTACGACCGATACGATGAACGTAGTCATCGATATCAGAGGGAAGATCGTAGTTGATGACGTGGGTAACGTTGGGAATATCCAAACCACGCGCGGCGACAGCAGTTGCGACCAAGATGGGCGTCCTCCCTGTGCGGAAGGTCTGGAGTGCCGTCTCACGCTCGCGCTGGCTACGATCACCGTGGATAGACGTAGCGGGAAGGTTGTTACCCATCAAGAAGTCACTCAGCATATCAGCCATGCGCTTGGTCTCCACAAAGATGAGGGAGAGACCGAGATCCGCCTTGGGTTGGGAAGCGAGTATATCGAGAAGGACGCTGCGTTTATCGGCGTCTTCAACGTACTCGATTTTTTGCGTGATGTTCTCGGACGTGCTACCGACTCGGCCGACAGACAGGAAGATATAGTCCTTCAAGAAGTCTTTGGCTAGAATTTGAATGTCACGAGGGAAGGTGGCACTGAACATGAGAGTTTGACGTTCGTGAACGTCAGGCATGTCTTCGCCTTGAACGATGCGTCGAATCTGGGGTTCGAAACCCATGTCCAACATGCGGTCAGCCTCATCCAACACCAAGTATTTGATGTTTGACAAGCTGATGCGCCCGCGCTCGATGAGATCAACGAGACGACCGGGAGTGGCACTCAGGAGGTCACACCCGCGCTCAATTAGACGCAATTGTTGGTTAATGTCAGCACCTCCGTAGACGACGGCAGGTCGAACCCAGGAGCGATACGCGAACTTTCGGGCTTCGTCATGAATTTGCGAAACGAGTTCACGTGTAGGAGCCAAAATAAGAGCCGTCGGATAAGCCTTTCGGTTGCGGCTGAAGTGATTACCAGTGTCTGGTGGGGGTGGGGAAGGACCCAGCTGGAAAGAGGCAGAAAGAATTGGAAACAAGAACCCTCCGGTTTTGCCAGAACCAGTCTAAGGAAGAAATGAGTTCTTAGTGGAAGCTTCTAGACAATAACGTTGTTAGGTCACGTACCTGGGCACAAGCCATCAAATCTCTTCCTCTCGCCACAATAGGAATGGAGTACTTTTGAACGGGGGTAGGAGTAGTGTACATGGCATACTTGATATTTTCCAACAGGACAGCGTCAAGGGGGGGAGAGGTGAAAGAGAGGACAGGCTCTGGTACATCCGCGCCAGTAGCCTCGACAGGGATATCATCGTATTTCTCGAAATTAATGCCGGTGTGTTGTTTGGAGGTATCGGTAGCGTCACCAAAAAGCTCCTTTTCCAGGCGCGTATTGCGCCCACCCACGACGTGTTGGCCATCCTTCCAGACACCATAACCGAAGGATGGGCCAGACGGATCCCGAGGTGAGGAGCTAGAGTTGACATTAGGACCGGACCAGCCACCTCCGCGATTGGTATCACGAGAGGCGAAACCGCTTCTAGGTGCAGGAGTTCTGGAGTCAAAGGCGGAGCCACCGCGGGGTGCGTTGGAGGGGGTAGTCGGGCGAGAATCGTTCCAGCCGGTTCTGTCAGCAAACAATGAGACGTCAGCGGGACGAAAGAAAAACGTGAACACACACCCATTAGAAACTACAGGAGACGAGGCAGCTCGCTGCGCCCGAAGATGAGGGGGAACATAGGCAGACTTGCCGAGGCCAAGAGAACCTGCGGACGTGGGTTGAGCCAGCAGTGAGTGACGAGTGAAAATGCTACTGACCAAATTTGCTCTCGAGGCTCTGGTTTCCGTTTACAAGACCATTTGTCATGATAGAAGGACGGGGGATGATGGAGGAAGACGATAAGAGTTTTGTCAGAGCGAGCACTGCAATTCCGAGAAAATTACCCCGTGAGCTGACTCATCCACGATCATTCCACGGTCACGTTGTGTGCCAAGAATAGCTCTCACTGCATCGTGTAAATTGATTCCAGCTGCCACCGCATCGCACAATGGCCCACTCGCACTCGCACGCACCCGGCCAGGCCCATTCTCACTCGCACGCAAACGGGCCTCAGCAGCAGCAGCAGCCACAGGTGTTGCCCCCGCCCGACCCTGTTCTCCAGGCTGCCATCGACCAGGACTTTCGCCCTGTTTCTCTCGCTTTGGGCGGTGACGGTACAATTGCCGTGTGCGAGCCTCACAAACTCGAAAAATGCGACAACTGTAACGTTGACTTTGTCAACACGAACCGTCTCTCGCGGCTCTTGGTCGCAAATCCCAACCTTCTTTGCCCGCCTCCAAGTAATATCGTCTCTCAGAAGCTCACACAAATGGTGACAAGCGCAAAGGAAGAAGGAAATGTAAGCTCAATCCTCATCTTTCAGATCTCACTGAAAACTCACCCGTATTTGCAGGCGCTGTTCAAAACCGGGCAAGCACAACAGGCTGTACTGCGTTATACCACTGCTTCTACCCTTGCCATCCAACGGCCACCATGGGAAGCCAATCAATTCATGCGTGAAGAATTATCGACCACGGTATCCAACCGTTCCGCAGCGTATTTCGAAGCAGGCGACCATGTGTCAGCCCTCGTTGACGCCGAGACTGTCATTGCCATCCGAAGAAATTGGTCAAAAGGTCATTATCGCAGAGCCAAAGCTCTGCGTGGTATGGGTAGACCTAAAGAGGCCGCCGATGCACTCAAACTCGGATTGAGCTACGAACCGACAAATGCAGTACGTTTATCCTCTCTTTGATGGGTGGATGGATATTGACATCCTTGGCAGGAACTCTCAAATTTCCTTACCGAAGTCCAAAAGGAAATCGCAGCAGCGGCATAGTCGATCGTCTCGCTATTAGTCTTAATTCATGTACATACCCGTTTACCTGTTGCAACACACTCATTTCGTCGCTCCAGAATGTCATTTCTTTCGCTCTTTCATCGAAGTACCATTGAAATTTGAAACCGCTAAAGGCCTAAATTTTCAACAAACGTACATATATAATAGTATGTACATATGAGATTAGATTTCTCCATCTACTCGGTGATGGACACCCATCCACAAATCAGACGGCATCAAAGTTTTTCTTTTTGCAATAGTTATAGAGTGACAAGAATGGCGAAATATCTGGATGAGTCGATATTCCGCCGCCTCTTGAATGGCCTGCAAAGCCTGCGGTGTAAACCTGACATGCGACTCATTCCAATTACTAAACTAAATAAACAAAAAGCGTTTCAATAACAAACACTCGTTAATCGTTGAATGAATGTAACTGACCTCGGGTGCTTCAGTCACCTTGTAAGCAATATATCGAACTAACTCCTCAAACGGTACTCTCGGAATCAACAAATTCGTTGTATTTTGATAATGGTGAACCTCATGCGCCATCCGGTTACGCGGTTTAGGTCCTTTGAGAGGCGGCATAGACACAAGATTTTTACGTTTCTTCCTATACCGAATCCGAGGGTCCGCTCGTGGAAAAAATGATTTTCCTAGTCCACCGCGAGCGGTACCAGTGTAATGATGAAGATGGGCAGGAGTTTTACCTCCTACATGAGGTCGATTGAATTGTCCACTGCCGAGGCCAGGTTGTTTGGCGGCTTGGGTGCGTCGTGGATGTTGGATTCGGTCTGCTTCGGTTAATTCTGTGATGGAATGTTGAGGGTTATTAGGTGTAATGATAAGAAGAGAGATTATGGACGTACGTTGGAGGTTTCCTCGCGTGCGCGCCATTCGGTGTTAAACTTGAATACCGGAGGGTGGGGGTCTATTGGTGTACTGTAAGAATTTGAGCCTGGCCTAGGGGCTTTTAAAGTGCATCTCCGAGAATCGGTATTTCATCGACGTCAGTGTACTCTTCCTTTTTTTTCTTGAATAGAAGGCTTCTCGAAGTAATAAGATTTAGCTCAAGTTGAGCAAAAAAAAAATGCCTTAAAATCATTCTTGATTGACAACGAAGGAACCGGCGTCCCAAGTAGAAACAAGCCCGGCATGAGCATTCAAGGATCTCGTATCTAGGTTGTATCGGTTGTAAGCAAATGTGAGACGGATATAAGATACAAGTACTTACTTACTATCGTGGATCGGGAGAAGATCACAAAAGGACGGCAGTGAGCGCTATTTGTAGCATCACATCATAAAAAAGTGGTGACGTTACCTGACGTTACCTCGGCAAACAAAGCCAAGGTCTTCTTTTCACCACTCTCAAGAACCCTCACCTCAACTTCGACAACGAAACAACAATGCTTCCTTCACGACTTTTCCGTAACACAGGTCTACCACCAGCACTTCGCAGTCTCCTCATTCCAAGTCCATCACTTCCATCGACTTATAATGTTCAACTCCGTTTTCGTTTGGGTATAGCCGTTCCTGCAGTCGCTGCTCCTCAATCTTCACGTTATTCTACCGCTTCTTCATCTTCATCGTCACCTCCTTCGTCATCATCATCTAATAACACGTTGAACCTCGGCAATGAAGAAAAGACACCCACACAAGAAACAGAAGAAACACCTGTCGTCGGCAGACAAGCTGTGGGTAAAATGGAACCCAAGCTCTCAATAACATTCACTTGTACCGTTGAAGGATGTGGTAAAAGATCATCGCACGAATTCTCAAAACATGCATATGAGAAAGGAATTGTACTAGTACAATGTCCTGGTTGCAAAAACCGGTACGTCAATTTTTTTCGTCCAAAGTCTAATTAAGCTAATTTCATTATTCATGATACCTATAGGCATCTCATAGCGGATCATTTGGGCTGGTTCAAAGATTCAACGGAGGACGGTAAACTACGAACGATTGAGGATTTATTGAAATCTAAAGGCGAAGTGGTGAAACGAGGAAAGGTGGATCCTAACGGTACAATCGAATTGGCCTACTAGTCGGAGTTGACGGAAACTTTCCTTCTAACACGGAGTGTCTTTATAAACGATACTGCGCCATGTATTGTTTGAAAAAGAAAGTCTAAGTGTACAGGATGGATCTATGCTGGGGCAGTCGTGGCAGGTTCTTCTACTTTGGGTATGACGCCTTTGTCCTCGAGTAGAGTTTCGAGTTCGCCGGACTGATGCACTGCGTAATTTATGAATATTGTATAGCCTTAATGATTAATAAACAACCACTACTCACTTGAAAGGAGAATATCACATCCACCAACAAACTCGCCGTTCACATAAATCTGAGGAATAGTCGGCCATTCCCTAAAAAAGAAAAATCCAGGTCTGAGACACAAGTTAAGCAATAAAAGGAGACGAAAAAGGCGTACGAGAACTCTTTGATACTGGTTCGAAGTTCAGGATCCTGAAGCACGTTATACGTCTGCAGTTTCCCATGCGGTACTCCTTGCAATTCAAGGATCTGAGCCGCAGCACGAGAAAACCCACACTCTGGCGCATCCAGAGTACCTTTCATAAATAACACCACTGGCTTCGAATCGACGGCCGTTTGGATTTTCGAGCGGGCTTCATTAGAAAGGAAGCGGTAGGCGGCTAGCCTACCATTGAGGAATGAAGTGGGTGTCGTTCCGCGAAGGATGCGGGTCTAACAAGAGATATTAGTTGTATTTTGTTTTTTCGTGTTTCAGTGGACGTACTGTAGAACGTAGAGTGGGTCGGAACATTTTCGTGCAGAAAGTGTGTCGTGGAAGCTAGGAAGACCACTTTCAAGTCTCAATGACGTAAGCGTTACTTCCACGTGTAGCTTTCTCGTGTGATTCCCGGGTCCGGCAACAAGATTGAAATTGAACCATATCACGTCGAAATACCATGAAATTTGTTCCCTAGCTTCCTTCTTTTTCTTCCTCGACGAGAATGAAAGTCTCTGATCGTACCTTCGTCGTTTCCGGCGGGTGAGTTTTTTATCTTTGACCTAAATATAAAGAAATTAGTTAATTGACGACATACATATACCAGTTCTTCAGGTCTAGGCCTAGCTACCGTCGAAGACCTCCTCTCTCAAGGAGCCTACATATCCATTCTCGATCGTTCCTCCCCTCCAACCACGATCTCCAACAATTCCCATCTCAAATTCTTCAAAACCGACATAACAAACCTCTCTCAAATTGAATCCGCCGTCAAACAAACCGTATCCTGGACCCGTGAAACCAAAGCACGACTAGGCGGTGTGATAAACTGTGCAGGTGTAGGTACCGCGGAGAAAATGATCAATGCGAATGGTGAACTTCATTCATTGGAATTATGGAATTTCGTGTTGGCTGTGAATTTGACTGGAACGTTTAATTTAACGAGGTTGGTGTTGAAGTATCTGGTTAAAGTTGAGCCAGAAGAAAGTGTGGATGGTGAGAGAGGTGTTGTAATTTTCGTTTCGAGTGCCGCCGCGGTGAGATTTAATGATTATTGCTTACCCCCCTCGAAATTTCTATCACCACCTTACTAACGTTCGTGTTACTAGTATGAAGGACAAACCGGACAAACGGCTTATTCCGCATCAAAAGGCGCTCTTAGGTCCATGACTTTACCCATGGCACGAGAATTGGCCAGACATGCCATTCGCGTCGTATCAATTGCACCTGGTCCATTTGACAGTAGCATGACCGCTCATTTTTCTGGAAGAGTAAGAAAAAGCATCGAGAACGGCATTTATCCGAGTCGATTTGGTCAGCCTTACGAATTCGCAAGAACGGTTAGATGGATTTTGGATTGTCCTTATGTGAATGGCGAGACGTTCAGGTTGAGCGGAGGTGGAAGGCTGGCAGCAAAGCTATAAATATTTTCGGAAATACTAAGGAAGGACATATTTTTGGAAGGACGATATTTATTGTCGGTGTGTGGACATCATGTTTTACTTCTCGGACTTCGAGGTCTCCTCGAAGAATTTCATTATTTCTTCGTGCATGAATTGTCGATCGGGAAGGTTGCGTCCGTTTCCAGCTGCAAGTGCAGTCAATGAGTACGAGAGATATGACTGGGTAGACGTAAACGTCAGGCCAACTCACCCATGTGCCCCCATACGGAAGGTATGACCACAAGCTTCGCAGTATTCGGCATGTAAGAAACCTCGGTTTCACAGTCTTCAGGCTATACCAACATATTAGTTCCGGGTTTTACATATACTGCGGCGAAAAAAATACGCACAGGGAAATATAAATCCGTTTTACTTGGCATGATTAAACCCCTCGCAGTGATGCTTGACAGACATTTCTCTAAATTACCGCCGTCACGGATTACTGAAACATCGCCCGTTTCCCAAGTATGGAAAAGCGTAACGAGGTCGTTGGCATCCCAGAGAAGGTTACCTGCTTCCCATTGGCCTCGCATGAAGGTCTCCAGATCGGGATATCTGAGAATGATGAGTGGACGTATTCTTTAAAAATCAAGTCATGATACTCACTCGCCACCCATCAAATAATGTTTCTCGCGGAACCACTGATATCATAGATATTATTTAGCGAGCGCATAGAGGACAAAAAGACGAGCATGACGTACAGCTTGTCCGTACGCCCAGCCACAGTACACACGACCGAATGCCCGAAGGCCATGTTGAGGTTGAGTTTTATAGTGCCCATTATCGAAGTCTTTAGAAGCTACCAAAGCTGCCTTTGGTCCTTCAATGAAACTATTCGGTGTCAACGTTTAAATTAACTCATATCTTTCGATAATACATAAATCGTACCATTTATTATGATCACTCGTTCGAGCTGATCCACAGATGACTATATATCTAAAATACGATGAGACCGAAGACAGCACATAGACATAGAAGTACTTACCTCTCAACGTAGTCTGGATACATGACAGCCCAATGGTAAGCTTGTTGGCCGCCCATCGAGAAGCCAACCACAGTATGAATCTTCTGAACTCCTAGATGCTGGAGAACAGTATATTGCGCACGACTATATGAAAAGTCAGTAGATGTCAATTTCGAGCTACAGAGTGATACGTACATGTTGTCTTGGTATGAGACGTTCGGAAAGTATGGCCCATTATACGGAGCAGGCTATGGCTACGTGAGTGACGGGGAGTTCAATACACGCCCAACCAAGCTCACGGTGTTTGAAGGAGAACTAGACTAATCATGAAGAGCGATTAAAGATGGGAACAACCAGAATAAAAGGATATTACTCACCTCGCCATTAGAGAAGAGTGCAAATGTGACTATGTAGTACTTCTCCGGGTTGAAAATCTGTAATAGCATGAATTATCAGAACTTTAAGATGATCATATTAAAGACCTTATCAGGACCGATGAAAGTCTCTTGGGCTAGGCATATAGCGAATCAATGGATCAGGCGCAACAAGAAAAAGGGACAGCGTACAATCAAGCCTCGCTCCATAGCAGGTCGGATATACGATACAAGGGTTATTTGGGTCTCCGTAGGTCCTATATGCAGTGATGGCTTCGGGTATGATTCCTCCTTCAACACGCAGCCGGCCGTGGTGGTAGTGGCGGGTCTTGGAAGCTGAAAAGTCGAAGAAACTCATGGCTGTGAGATCGATTGCCTGGGAATCCACGGTTTTGCCATTGCAGGTGACTACAGTATTTAAGGCTGCAACGATCGTGTGCCGGCTGTTCGCACGTCTGCTGGAGTATGGTGGGCGACCAATGAGAAACGTTATTTACAACCAAGTCTAGCCCCTGTACGTGTGAATTTTTGTCACATCGTTGGCCGAACATTGATAGAGCACTGAGCTTGATATCTCAGGTCGGTGGTGAACGAAAGTGTTGGGTATCGGTGTTGGTTAAGATATTGAGAAGCGTACAAATTCATTATCCGCTTGATAAGAATTGAACGTTCTGATGACACGACTTTGTGATAGGGCTTATGTTTAATCATAGAAGGAATGATAATCAATGCTCTCATCACAATCATGGTACAGTACTAAATTTAAGTTCATTGTTTGACTCGGAACTTTGAGAAGTTTTGGGCTTTCTAGCTTCACAAATCCACCATTTCCAATCACGTAGTCCGTCAGACGGTGCTCCGAATGTCAATCCGGCTCGTACTGTTCCGGAAAGGTCAATTAATTTTAGGCGTTGATGAATATTTTAATGTTGTACTTACGAAAAGTATGTCAATCAAATTGGGCAGTTGAGGGACCGGTTACGATTGTCGACAATCCGTTCCTCACCTGCTCGTTGTCTTTCATTCGTATGTGCAAAACTATTCGGCAGGAAAAGACGGAACGGAGAGCTCCCTGGACCCTTGGATGGTATGAGTAAATATTGGGAATACTTTGCCTCGATTTTGATTCAACCTACGGCACCAAAAGTAGCTGGTAATCGCCCTACAAACATGTATATCAGTAATAACTTCAGGAGAAGGATGGTTTTTAAGGTATCTACCTTGCCGAACAATAATACAACATTTGTAACCGAGACAGCTTCGATTTTTGGGGAGTTAGAATACTTTGCTGCATACAAATTTTATAAATTGGTTTACCGGTTATACATATGTAAAGTAATATCCCTTTGTAAAGTCATTTTAGCATGTTGAGAAACCTCGGGCCGTGAGATACTGACCATCATGGAAGACTGTTTGAAAGAGAGGAGAGTTTCTGCCCCATCGGTCTGTGTTGAGACGTGATTTCATGAGGATGGCTCTCACTGCTCAAGAAAACACTCACAAAGTGACACCCCTCGAATAAGCAACAACAACAGGATGACTATATTACTGAGGTGAACAGTGTTTCAGCATGATGATGAGACATACTAACCCGAATCATAAGCAGCTTCGACCACAAATACTATAGGTACGTAAGAAGCATAATGAGGGACGCATCCAAGTGGAAGCCAGCTTATGACCAAATCTATACAATGGAATGAAGAACGGAAACAGAAGATTAGCAATCCAGTCCCTGCGGCGCCATGCTAATTAAGGCTTACGGCTGATATCTCTCCAGGAGATTATCCATAAAACAAAGCTCAAAACTGCAGTCGCAGTAGCGGCGCCAAATAAAGCGTAAGCCATGGGTTTTGCCATGCCCCAGATGGCCCAGGTTCGAAGTGTTACAATCACTGACAGTCGTCGGGACAAGATCATATCTAATTCAGCCTCGCACTTACATTCAGCACCGATGGCAGCAAGTATAAACATTGCTAATGTCTGATATTAGCAGGTGTCTACTGATATGGATATTGACTAACTCACTTCCTCCGGCTTTGTACAAAGTATCACATTCTGAGGTAGTAGAGTGGCCAAAGCGATCTGAAATAGCGCATTGTGAATTCGCCGGAAGCTTGATGTGAAACATGACTTACAATGGAGATATACGAAGGAATATACAAGCGGCAGGTAGCGAGTAATTGGATACAAAACCTTTATTTTTACTCCTTTGGCATTCCATATCAGCTTGATCTCAGAGTCGAAAGTCAGAAGCCAGTCAAAATACTGGCAGAAGAATTAGCCGTGATGTTTTGAGCCGGAGTTTGCTTCCAGACCGTTGGATGAACTTACAGCGGTGACGAAGCCAGCCACTGAAGTTTAGATGCAGGTCAAACAGGGCCTCGAACGTCGTGGTATAATGTGACATACGAGTAGCATACTAGAAGTGTTGTAAGCTGTTGAAGAAGGTCACTGCGGGCTGGCAAGGAAGGAGACATACGTTCACATTTCTAGATATCAGAAGTCCTTTTGCTAGCTCCTTGAACAACGGTGCAATGACGGGGTCAGCCATAATAATCTGAGCCTCCTTCAAGACTCAAAAATTCGGTTGGAAAGTAGAGGCGTAAAGGAACGAAAGCGTGATGCTTGGCCGAGGTTCTACCACTTAAAGGATTTCTCACTGTCTATCGATGTCTGATGAAATGATATATTAGAAGTGTCAAATTCCCTATGATCAAATATTATTTTCAATGACGCGTAATGAATCTGAGCACAATAAAACTTCTTACGACTGTTAATTGAATGTCGTATTAGCTACGAAGTCGCAGTAGCATCTCATCCCGAGAATGCACAATATGGAGGTCTGGAGCGTAGGTAGGGAAAATGGATCGCACAGCGGACAACCAGCTGTCAAACGGAGGTAAATCCCGGGGGGTTTGATGTACGCATCAGTGTTGAACTTGACGTTTCCCATACCTCCATCTGACAACCAGATGTCTACCGTGCGGTCTGTGCCTCAAGAGCTACAGGCAGAGGGCCTCACGGCTGGAAGAGATGCCAACAGTAACCGCCAGGGGGGGGGCACCGCGTGCTCATAGCCAAGATATAAGTGACGATCCCACTTGCCCCAACTTTGCTCTTGCTTGAATGATTAATTAAGAACATGGGAAAGCCACGAATCGATCTCTGGGGAAGCTGATAGATTCAGAGTCACTGACATGCGAATGATCAAACACATACTGAGTATTTTGGTCCCCATATGCTATTATAAGTGACTGGTCGACGAATAGCGACGGTATAGGTTGGACGTTACGTTAGCAATCCGGGAGCACATCAGGACACTACGGTCACGTGTCCCCAATTAAAGTTGTTTCCTGGTTCATCGCGTCACTGCATGGACTCCTTGGCCAAGTGTGCGCTACCGAGGACTATCTGAGCCAGATTTTTTCTCCGAGAGGGATACTCTCTGCTCCTTCCAGATGTCGCGTCCCAAATCATCCAGTCGCACAGGAATATTCGAGGATCTCGGCAGCTCATTTAAACCAAGAAAACCATATCCTGAAGGGAAGAAAACCAGTAGCCCGAGGAAACGGCGGTCTCCATCGTTATCTGACTTTGGCTCGGACAGTGATGGTACAGATGAGCTGGATTGTCTCTCGAAGCAAAGCACAAGAACGGACGCTGACAAAAAGCAACCATCGAATAGCCAGAATCACCGACTGCATTCTTATCATCCGGATGTGCTTACAAGTCGGTCAAATGCGTTGAAAGGACTCAAATTTAGCAGAAAATTGGACTCTACTGAAGGCAGCAAAAAGAAAACATCCCCCAACCGTCCCAAACCTCAGCCAAAGGCGAAGGCAAAGGCGAAGGAACCGCGATACCGGAGCGCCAGAGAGACGGACTCAGAAGATGAGATCCGCGAACCCGCGGGGAAGGGAACGGGAAATTCGATGGGATCAAGCACAAATGTGATTCCTCGACCTAAACCTAGGCCCCGGCCACGACCAATTCCACGACCTCTTCCACCTCCCGATAGCCCACCAGATTCGTTGTTCGGTACTCCCAAAGCTCCCTCGCGTACGGCCTCATTATCTGTGATTCCCCTTCCGTCCCCTCTGTCCTCACAGAAAACCGGTGCTGCTCTTCGATCGTCAGCCGCGAATACGAGCTCAAGCTCCTCCACTTCTAAAAGTCCCGCCTCATCTTCACACCCCCCTCCTTCGAGTAGCCCATCGTATTGTTCAAAACGTACTTCTCTATCCTCTTCGAGAATAGCACCTCGCCTTCCGCAAAGTTTCCCTAATGTTTCCCCTCTCGTCTCACCGGTCCGAAAGCGAAGCACTGTAGCTGCTACACGGAATTTCCCAACCCTTTCTCCCCTTGACAAAAGTGCCAAAAATGTTGCACTTCCAAAAGCTGTCAAGAGGAAGGACAAAGGGAAAAGGAAAGCTTTGGATCGGAATTTGCAGCCTTTTCCTATGTCAACGCAGGATTTTGGTGGCGTGCCCATTTCATCGGACGATGATTCCGATGCTGACGGACGTCATGCTCGTAAGCGAAGGTATCAAGAACATATAGAAGAATTGTCGTGCGTTTTTGCTTTCAACTCGATCACGCTATCAGTACAATTTGAACCTGGCTTACAGCGACATGGACTTGTATGAAGAAGAAGATTCATGTACGTGCTCCGTTGGATTTCTATACAGTCACCGACGATGGTAACATACGATGGTAGTATTCATGTCTCCTGCCATGGACCCTAAAACGCTATGTCCTTACTGCGATGAACCTCTTCCAAAAACCCCCACGCTTCATCTTCATCGACTTCTCAAAACCATATACAAGAAATCTCATCCTGATCCCCGTTCCACCAACCCTTTAGGCCGTAAGGCACCTTTATCGATTTTCGCAAGTGTATGCCAGCGACACAGATTCGAATCCGAGATTCTACCTGAAGCAGAAACCAAAGGTTGGCCCAAAGACATAGATTGGGAACGACTAGGGACGAGAATTGAGAATTTGAGAGAAGATTTACGTGCAATCGTCGATGATCCTGGTCCTAAAAACGTCGATGTTCAAGCGTTGGAGGGAGGAAAAGGAGGAGGGGAAGGAGGAATGTTCATGTTAACCAATTTTATCGGAAAGGGACCGAGACTGCAATGCGTTTTCTGGCGAGAGGCGATGAAAGCTGTTTTGGTTCGTGGTACGAGAGCGTTGAATGGCGTCAGAGCTCAGTTTATCGATTTCGATAGAAGTCAGCCGGGATAGTGCGTGTCGTGAACTCTCCCTCTCTTGCATTCCGGGACTGACAATTGGCGTTGTTTCGTAGCTATGGAGGACTCGGTTCGATGATCATACATCAAACGTTGCTTAATATGTTTCCTTTGGATTCCTTCGACCCTCAAAAAATCACACCTTTCACAGCGAACGATTTTATTCAACGTATACTCATCCCGGAAGTCGCACTTCAACTCATCATGGAAGACCTTGGACTCAAAGGTCTCATAGGAGCCGAAACAGCATTTCAAGTTTTGAGAGATAGCACCGCATATGGTGCAGCTATGTTCCCCGAAGATAGTGGTGAAAGTGCAGTAGCAAAGAAGAAGATCAACTACGATGAAGACGGCGATTGTGATGATGGAATATTCGATATTGGCATTGGAGACAGAATTGTTATGGAGAGAGCTAGGAAGAGGAGGAAAGAAATTGAAGATGAGATTGAAAGCTGTATGGAACCCGTAATGGATAACGAGGAAGAGGAGGGGAAGCGAAAGCGGAGAGAATGGGATCCTTTGCCGATTGAAACCGCGTCGGAAGTGGATGAACGGACGTTTCGAACGTCTCCGCGGCGAAAAGCCTCCAGTAGACGGAAGAAGAAAGCCGATATCGGAACTGGCTCGGACGCGATGTCCATTACCGATGGAGAAGAAGGAACTGACTCGGGAATGAAGACAGATGGATCTTTACGCTGTTCAAGACCAAAAAGGAATAAGAAGGCCGTAAATTATACAGACTATTCCAGCGACGACGGCAATGATATCCGACTCGAGAAACGGGGGAGGAAGAAAAAATCAGAATCGCGAAGGAGTCAAAGCTCACTGTCAAAATCAAGAATTTCACGATCACCCTCTGCGAGTAAATGGCCAATATCCCAGAGACCCATCGAAACGGAAGCGAAATTTCAATCAAAAGACCCGCCATTGTCAACTTTTGAAATACCTTCCAGTGATGAGGAAGAGAAAGGAAGTTCGAAAATCAAGTCGCGAATTTTAGCTCGAAGTCCTTCGAAGAAACGATTGGGAGGGAAAGCTTATATGGGAAAAGATGGGGAGAAAGGGGGGACTGCGGACGATGTGGACATGGATACAAATTTGAATACCCCGATGCCTAAAGGACGTGCGATAGGGAGCGTAGCCGGAAATGACGATGTTGATCTCACGCCTCGTCCTGGGCTGAAGCCTGATGATACCAAGTCTTGGTCTTCGGAAGTGGGAATCGCGGCTCATGAGAGCGTTCTTGCCAGGGCCAGGGCTCGGGCTCAGGGGACTAAGTGCGTTTCCCCTTCAACCCACTTGCTGCTTCATCTGTGAAGACTGACGTGTATTTTCCAGTGTCAATGATCGACCTAAGAACAACATGGCTTCAACTTCGAAGACGAAACCAAGTTCTAAGAAGACTCAATGGGCTTCTCGTATGCATGTGGATCCTGTTTCGGATGGGAGCAGTGTTAAAGATTTGTCTTTGAATTCGGGCTGTTCTTCGGGGTCGGAAGACGACGAGATGTTTCGAAAGAAGAGAAAAGGTAATGGAAAAGAGAAAGAGAAAAAGAAAAAGACGGGCGAACATAGCTGGATTTTGAGTGACATTTCATCCCAGGAAGGTCAATCTCTTATGAGGCAGAATAGCAGGTCTACTCGACGATAATTTTCATGGGTACGTTAGCCTTTTTATAATGTTATGATTCTATGCTAGTGGTATAATATACCCTGAATTGCGTTCATTATTGTCAGCTCTAGAGAAGTCGTGCTGTCTCTTGAATTAGCATCTTGGCAGGTTGGAGAAAGAGAAGCGACGCCTCTGCGGCTACCTGCAATTTGTAGCGGGCCAAAATTATATCAGTGCGTTCGCACGTCGCTCCTCAAGGCTGTTCTAGTCATCTCGGGCAATCCTGGCGGCAATTGGTTGGAAACTTACAATAACCTAAGTCTGACCTTTAGCTTACCTCTCAACGTGCCCTTATCGTAACTGGATACCAGAACGCAAGATTCACAAAACTAACGACCATCATAAAACTGTCAACACTAGCATTCGAACTTCGGACTTCCTTCAACAGCCGTGCCGTCCTCGATACACAACGCCGCAATCGGTATGTACTTCGCGCTTCCGAGTAATGATATGTCATTCAGTCTATCAGTTTCCCTGGTGATCAACTCATGTCTTTCCCATACCACTAATTAATCAGTCAAGCAAGAACAAATCGGGGACGCACTCCTCACCTATATTTTGGTCACTTTGATCGCTGCCCCTCGGCAGTTGCTATTGATGATGGAAGGGTGGACATCTCTTCGAGTGGGGCCCCCCGCCTGTGATCCGCCGGTTCCCTGCATATACACAGATCGCCATATCGTATTTCATTCTTGGGACTAGATGCTACTGCGACTTGGTAGCTAATGCGACATTCATTAAACAGTCGTCAGAAGTTCTGTTGTGCTCAGATTCGATACACCATCGCGGAAAATGATGCTTGATCATAGATGAAACTTGATGTTTCTATTAGTGTATCATTTCCGTATCATTTGGTCAGATATTAATAGGCGGTGAGATTTTTGAGTTGTAGAGTCTTGGCTAACCGTCATTCTCCTCGTCCTTTACGCCTTAGACTCTGCTTTCAACCCGAATTATTGAGCCCTAAAGAGATTGTTATGGCTGACCCCGTCATTACGCCGTTTATCAAGGAACTAGCAAAGGCGCTTCAAATATCTAGGAATGTTAATGTATGTCTCCCGGTCCCTCACTGGCTCACATTGTCCTCTTTTACAACACGGCTTACAATGCTTCTAGTATGCTACTCGTAGGTCACATCATACTATCGCAAAGTCAAGGGCCCTGCTTGATTTACATCTAAATGTCAGTGGCTGGCCTCGTCACCGCTGTAAGTACTATCACAGGTCCGGCTTCAAACTCCAGTTCAAATTCTGGAACAATAGTATTTTGACTGGCTTTTGACTTTCGACTCGGAAGTCAGGCTGATATGGAATGCCAATGGGGTAAAAATCAAGGTTTTGTATATGATTACACGTTACCTGCCACTTGTATGCCCCTTCCTCAATCTGTATTGTAAGTCACGTTCCATACCAAGCTTCTGGAGAACTTACAATGCATTTTTTCAGATCGCTTTGGCGATGCTACTACGTCAGAATGTGATGCCTTGTACAAAGCTGGAGGAAGTGAGTTACTCACCATTCATAAACACCGTATTTCAATATCAGATATTAGCAATGTTTGCTGTTTCCGCTATCGGTGCTGCATGTAAGTGCGAGATTGAAAAAATCAGATATGTTCTTGTCCAGTGACAATTGTCAGTGATTGTAACACTTCGAACCTGGGCTATCTGGGCCACGGCAAAACCCGTGATTTACGCCTTATTCGGAATCGTTACTGTGACGGTAGTTTTGTGTTTCGTTTTGTTGTTCATCTCATGGAGAGATATTAATCGTAAGTTTTATTTTACGAGCAGGGATTCAGCTGCTGACCCTCTTTTTCTTCTTTTATTTTATTTTATTGTAAAGATTTGACTGTAGCCTTAAACCTTCCATTTGGATGCATCCCCCGTTATGGTTCGATCGTCCCTGCGGCGTTCCTGGTCGAAGCTGCCTATGATTTGGGTTAGTATATCTCATCATCTGCGTGGTGAATCACTGTTCACCTCAGTAACATAGTAATCCTATTGTTATTGGTAACTCGAGCGGCATCACTTTGTGAGCATTTTCCTGAGCAGCTAGATTTGTCATCCTCAAAACGTCTCAACACAGATAGATGGGGCAGAAATTCGCCACTCTTTCAGACAGTCTTCTATGATGGTCAGTATCTCATGGACGGCGGTCTCTCAAGATGCTAAAATGACTCTCATGTACACAGGGATACTGCTCTACGTATATATAACTGGTAAATCAGTTTATATTATCTGTAAACGGCGAAGCATTCTGACTATCAAACTCACAGTTGTCTCTGTTGCAAATGTTGTGTTATTATTCAGCAATGTAGATATCTCACATATCATTCTTCTCCTGTCCTACCACTGATATACATTTTTGTAGAGCGACTACGAGCCGTTTTTGCTACCGTAAGTCAATCGAGGCAACATATTCCCAGTATTTACTCACTGGCATACCATCTAGGATCCAGGGTACCCTTCGTTCCGTTCTGTCCTGCCGAATAGTTCTGCACATACGAATGAAAGACGATGAGCTGGTGAGGGACGGATTGCCGACAATGTCAACTTGCGGTCCTTCAACTGTCCAGATCAACTCGGAGTGATGTGCTTGTAAGTATATGTATTCATAAATTCGTCAACACAAGCAAAGGCTTACCGTTCCAGCACAGAACCAGTTTAATTGACCTCTAGGGTATCGTTTAATTGGGGAAATAATGAATCTGTGAAGACAAAAAGTCTAAAACTCAGCGCACTCGTTGAACAATTTACTGTACAGTGGCTGTGATAACCATATTGATTGAATTTTTTTTTATGGTTACTGAAACACAAGTCCTACGAACAGACGTTGTATCATCATGATGTTCCCTCATTCGATGGAGGGAACTAGTTTTAGTGACTTTGGATGGTTTTAACCAACCCGGGATGCTCTACGTCTCGGTCTCTCAGATTCGAAAGGGGCTGAGTTGCTTATTATGCGACTTGAAATCAGAGACTCGCCAACCTCTGAACGGTGGATGCCTCCCACAAAGCCTAGAGCACCAAAATACTTCATGCATATTAACTAGGTGTGGATCCCTCAACTTCATTCAGAAGTCCGTCTGGCCGTTTTTGAGCCAAATTCATCTCGATTCGCGCTATGCAGAGCAGTTCACCATTGAAGAGCAAGACTGCCATCAAGGCCCTTCAAAATCCAAGTTCATGCTTTCTGTGCTGAGTGTATTGAGCTTGTTTTTCCGGCTGCCTCTGAAAAATCAAGGCTTGGCTGCGGTGAGAGCATAGGCAAGATCAACTTAAATCGAGTGCCCAAATTCTCACTTATAGTTGTATGAACGATACTCTCTCGTTCGCATAAATAATTTTATTAATTTATTAATTAATAAATTGCCCTCACTAATGCGCGCATCTCCTGTCGCGGCGTATTTCTTCCCCGCAACATAGTCGTATTCCTTGCGACTGAATAAAGTGTTCAGCCGAAGTGGCAAAGAATCTCAGGTCGCTCATCATCCTGCTCTTCGGCTCTTCCCCGCCATCATCATGCCCCGTCGAGCCAATTCCATAGTCCTCACCAGCCGTACAAGTTCTTTGACCCTTCGTATCAGAGGTCAAGCACCTGTTCCCCCTCAGCAGAATTGTATAGTCGTATCTCCTCGCGTTCCACTCGAGGTCATCGAAAGGATCATCGAACTGGTGCAATCGGCTTGTCTCTGCCAATTGGACGCTCCCCCGAGTCGTTCTGCTATTGGTTCTATCATCCAAGCCTCAAAGGCGCTTCGCGGAATTGCCATGCGCGTATATTTTCGCGACGTGGTCGTTGACTCGCCGTCTCACTTCCTCGAACTGTGGACCTCTCTTGCCATCGAGAAAGAAGTATTCGGTATGGTCAGAAGTTTCAACTGGGTCAAGTTAGTGTTTCTGGCCTTATTTTGCACGCATATATTGATATCCAATGATTCATTTAGGGCTTTTTTTGGTTCCTCGCAAGTCATCATGCGTGACGTCAGGAACATAGGAGCTTTTGCTAATCTACAAACACTGGACATCTGCTTCGCGTCCGAGGGTTTAAAAACACAAGACTTGATAATTACTTTGCTCTTCCGATCTTTTGACCAATCTTCTGCAAGGACAAATCTGAAATCGCTGTCTTTCATGAATGTCCCGCGCATTGATACTAAACTGTTTGGCCTTATCGCCAAAACTTTTCCTCGGCTAACAGAATTGGAATTAACATCAACTAGTCGAATTGATACGGATTGCTGCTTGGGATGCCTGGAAGACAGCCTTGAATGCACAAGATTTTCGCCGATTCCGGATCACCATTCTAATGCCGAAATACTAGCTGTTGACCGTCTCATGCTCATTTCTCGCTGAATGCCCACTGAATCTATGTTTTTCTTGTTGCTGCAGGAATCTTTTGCTACTTCCTTGGCTCCCCTCGAGCATTTGGAAGACTTGTATCTGGGGATATACCTGTCTGACGCGTCTTTGCTAGAGGAACACCTTACTCATGCCGATGGAGATCTTGGAGGACGAGATTTTATAACGTGTTTGCCTTATTGCCACATGTGCAAGGATCTTCTACGGGGAATGAGGGAACGAGAGACTCTCGTTTCGAAAACCCTTGCTAGTAATTTATCAAGCTTAGTCAAGATTCGATGGGATACGCTATTCTTGCCACCTGTTACGAAGAAAGAAGAATGCGATGCAGGCGGACACTATTTCGATGAAGAAGAACGAGTTATATTGTCGCGGATGCCTTATGCTGCTGTTTTTATTTTTGCAAAGACTAACGGAGAGGCGAAATTGGTGAGAGAGTGGAGGTTCTGGTGAGAAATGGTTTTTTCATCCTGAATATGATTTTTTCACCTGATATACTGAACAACAGACTTCTTTTGATGTGATAAGTTGGCTATTCTCAATAAACGCATTTTATCCTGTCTCGCGACGTCCAAGTATTCAACATATTCTGGCTGATCAGCACTCGGCCGTCGCCAGTTATTGGCGATCGTGTGAGGTTATGGTAGATGACGGTCCTTGTTTTCATCTGTTGTTATTGCGTCATGCCTCGTGCATCATGCTTCGTTGATCATAACCCACCCGGTGGCTTCATCATGTCAAGGAGCTGGCATCCAAATTGTACTTCGCCTTCCAACGCGACCTGTAGTAAGGTAAGTGGGACACTCATTTCCATCGGGATAATGCGAATGATCGTTTCAGCACCATTAAAACTATGCGGTCAGATACTGGTTACCTTCGGAGTGGCTACAAATCGGCTGATCTTTCATTGGCTAGCCAAAGCTTCGCTACACCACAAGACGAAATTCGCTTCATCGATGACGAGACCCAGAGGCTTGACAGCCTTATAAGTCGCCTTCGAAAAGAGCGAGCTGGTCTCTTAAGGAGACTTAACGAGATACACTCGATGACGAAAGAGCTGCCCGTTGAGATCATTTCATCCATCTTCCAACACGTTAGCCCACCAATTAATTTCAACACCCGTGTTTTTCGTACCGAATCCGTACATGGCCATCGATACGAACAAACGTCCCTTGATTTCGAGGACCCTGGACCACTCTTCCCTATTATCTTGGCAGCTGTGTCCTCGCACTGGCGTCAGATTGCTCGGTCTACACCAGAACTTTGGACAACGATAGCTCTAGAGGTCAAAGGGCCACGATTACGATCTCAAGTGGCTCTACTTGACTTGTACTTTGGAAATACCAGAAACTTTTCAGGTTCCTTGGAGCTTGATTTCAGAAATTATTTTTGCGCCTTTCCAAATAATCAATACCATACAGTATTCGAAGACGACCGCGAATCACTGCAGCAAATGCTTGCAGTTATCCTGAAGTACGCGTCAAAGATTCAGAGCCTACGAATAAGCGCCGTTCCACCCGAATGGGTTGATTCGCTTTCCGGTGTTTTCTCTTCACTCGAAGACCTTGCATTGGGCTGGCCAACGAATGGTCACATGAAGACGACAGAGAACATTTCATTTACTGAAATCATTGCTCTTCGTCGCGTAACTATCAGAAGGCTGTTGGCACCGCTTAAACTCCCTTGGATGCAGATGGTTGTACTTGATCTAGATCGTATGGCAATGGACATTTGCGTGGATTTGCTTATTGAATGTCGCAACCTGAAAGAGTATTCAATACGCGAGCCATTGTTCACGCCGTCTGATCGTCGTCATCCTTCGCTCGATGGAACTATCACGCTCGATAATTTACGAAACCTCGTGTGGACATGTCTCCCAGATGCGTGGAGCAATGCCATGCTTGAGCATGTTCGCTTTTCGAAGCTCGAAAGGTTAGAATGGCATGGTTTTCCTGGAGAGCAGCATCGCAACCGTTTCCGAAATTTCTTTACTCGCTTACCCTCCACGCTACGAACTCTTGGCCTTTCGCGTTACGACTCCCCTGAGGGTCTACTTGACATCCTGACAAGTACACCTCAACTTACACATCTGGAATTGTTGTCATGTCAAATACGATTTTGCCGTTATGTTCTTCAGAGTTTGGCCCGGCCAACGTCGGCGGAATCGCATGTGATGGCACTTCTTCCCGTTCTCAAATACCTCACTATCAACGACTGTGACGATATGCAGCTATTTGGTAAAAGGAATAGCAATCCTTTTATGGATCTTTTGTCTATGCTGACAATTCGTTCTACCGTGCTCGCGGATGAAAGACTCGGGTTACGCTTTATACCTAACATGAACTGGAAGGCGGAAGCACTGAGAATATTGAAAAGGGTTGGTTCAGGAGGGGATCATGTTTAACCCTGTGGAAGCTTCCGGCGTTATGGACACCGACTACGTAAAGCGTCTTTGGGCTTGACAAACATTTGGATACCCGACTTCATATTTTTCGCATTCTACCATGTCAGAAGTAATAATTAGTACTATACTTGAGATGCGTAGCATACCTTGTGATTTGGACATCATCAAGTCATATCCCTATACGCGCCGCAGTTCCTTGTCAGCCGTACTTATTGTACAGAGGGGCAAGAAGAAGCTAATAGCTAAGCGTATCGGCTGTGGGAGGAATCGCCAGGTTTTGGAGAGATTCTAAAGCTGTATGAGCAATTGTCTCCGACCGTCCACAAGGTCGGCGCCTGGAGGGTACCATAATTAGGCATGGCACGGGTAGCTCCAGCGACAGCATTCAAAGCTGAAACTGATCATCACAGTACGGCAGGAAGGGGTTAAAGATAGATTCCCCCAGAGATTCCCCAGAGATTGGTAGGGTCGACTAGGTTTCGCTGCACAAGGAATCTTCGGCATTATGCATCACCAAAATGTATTCGATAGGGGCGTCGTAACAGGAAGCGTAGTCTGGTCGGATTCAAGAATGATTTGAACTGTCATTGTCGTAGTCGCAATCTGAAGGCATTCTTGGACGCCCTGGATGCTGGGTCTAAGTAATCTTCGTAGAATCCGGCTATAAATTCCTCTGCTTTGAACCCAAATTGGTTATACAGCAGCTACAAGAAAGTGCAGAGTTTCAGAATGATGGTAAAGTAGATCTCATTAGATAGCTTTACCATTGCCGAGTTGTTGGCCGAAACGTGTAGTGTAATGTCTTTCTTGGGATTCAACTTTATTAAATGGAAGAGCATAGTCCTGCGAAATTTTCAGCGATGAACTTGATCTGAAATTCCTGTCCTAAACGTAAACGAACCGTGCTATTCGAGTTTTATCCCAACCGACCCTCACGGCCAGATACGTGATGTACGTATCTTGTGGCGAACTTATGATTGCCACGCCAACGACGAGGCATTTGTAGCATGCTACAACTGTACAGCGTTCAGGATAATACTCCAAAGTATCACTCACTGATTGAGAAAATTAGCGACTGAATTGAGATTACAATTCAGGACATGAGAAAGACGGGTATTCACCATCTATCCCCGTCCAGAAGGAGCGCTCTAACAAATCATGGGTTTGGGGTAGATGAGAAGCCTGGAGAGTGCTGTATGTTATAGGCGCAAGATCCTCCATTGGCGAATTTTGCTCAGGACTAGTCAAGTTTCGTGTAAGATTTATGTCAGTACGGAAGGAACTAACCAATGCCTAGAAAAACCCCTACTGTGCAAAGCCATAATGATCCTGAATGTCTCTCATGAGACTCATCCAAGGAGTGATTGTTTCCCAATCGACGCCAATCAAGCCGGCAAGAGCGATTCCCCTGGTACCTTGCAAACGTGACAGAAACGAGCTTTCAAATGGAGTTGTTTTGATATTTTCGAGTATTGATAACACCAGTGGCTTTGGATCTGCTTTTTCTGGCGTGGGTTTCAGCTCATGTAGTGGCGCCGATTGCGCCACCATTGTTTGCCGATGGACATGGTTTTGCCGCCTCTCCTGTGAATATTTCTGATACTGATGGAAACTGTCTATTTGAAAGGTGTACCATACCTGCGATAATTTGAGCTTCCGTTGGGTAAGAATAGCCGTGGCATCGCCCGCGGTTTGAGAGTCCAGCAGAAAAGATACTTCAGACCGTGTGAGGGGTCTAAGGTAAGAGCCCTTGTTGGTGCCTGTTAAGGTTTCACAACACGGGTTTAGGAACATCAGGAAACCACCTTATCATCGCATTCCAGCTCCTTCTCTTGAAGAGATAATCGCGTGTTCAGAAATTCCGGAAGAAGTGCATCCATTGCCTCATCAAAGGCAGCATCTTCCTCGTGGGGGATGTTCCCGCCTGGTGGATACAAAAGCGGGTCCCAGAAGAGGGACGAGATAGATCTGTCTGATTTTGTGACGTTAGTGTTCCTATTCTTCGGACTACTATCCTCCTTCCAGGCAGGCTTCAGCAAAAGGCCAAGGGTCAACTGTAGGGCGGCTTACCTTTATAAACTTCTGGCGTTTTCGAACTCGAGGTGACGTATCAAAGTCTGATTCATTCGAAGACATCGTTGTCAACGTCGCTGATATTGAACGAAATCTAGCCCGTTCGGTGCGGGGAAAGGGATTGAAATGAGATGAAGGTCAGGGAAGAGTGCGTGTGAGAATTTGATGACAAGAATAAATTGCAAAAATTTAGATATCGATAGTACAATACGTACGCTAGCTAGATATGCTAGGAATACACTGGGACTACAACACACATGTGGGGTGGTATCAAATAGCAGAACTACGGAAAGGCTATTAACATGGCAAGAAAATATAGCAGGCATAACTTAATAGACCAAAAATGCACCCAGTGAGTTGAACACATAAAAACAGGGAGCGACAAGACCTTCGAGTACAGTGTTCAAAAGTTCCGACCCCGCACCACAAGACCACCTTCCCAAGATCCTACGGCCCATCCTTCCTCCACCAGAGCATTCCTAACTGCGGGCTTCAATATACCAACTTTGTTCACCGAGTGTGAACCTTTTCCGGTGATGATTTTGAATGGCTGACCTATAATGAAAGCGAAGGGAAGCGGGCCGAGTCTATGACATAAAACAGAAGATATACATACTGGGTGAGCATCTTGTTTCCTGTAATACCTCCTTAACGATTGTGATCGCTTCAAACACCGTCGTTCCATGAAGGTCAATCTCATCATATTTCCCAGTCGAGGATCTGGAAGGGTCATCTTGAAATGCAGTGACGGCAAATAAATTCACTATCTAACCTTTTGGCATAAACCATGATTCGCGCATTCTCCAGAGCTTCTTGTTTGGCCAAGGCTTGAAATTCGCGCGCCTCAGGTAACCGATCAACGAACAGTTTGAGCAGTGATACGATAGCGTAACCAACCTTTTCAGCATAATAGAACGCAATCTCGCCTCCACGAGACTTTTTGTCTCCTCTCTGCCACATCTTGGCTGCTTGTTTCAAATATTCCTCTTGTTTGAGTCGATGTCGTTGGATACGGCTTCGGGTAAGTGGCATTTCGCCTACGTCGTCTTTTCCACCTTTCCCATATTCATTTCCGCCGCCTTTGATTTTGCGACCGTCCACGGTAGTATGAGCATAGGCAGGTATACTTTGCGCCAGAGGATGAGGACTATCGTCTGGGACAGGCCGTGCGGGAACGGTCTGCCATTGATACGGATCGGGTTTAATTTTTTTGGACCTTGGCGAAACTAGCGGTACTAGCTGTGAAGGGGGTTTGGGAGTAGCGAGAGGGGATAAAGGAGGGCTACTAAGTTTTGATCCAGTCGTGATGATAGGTGAAGGAGGAGGTCTTTGAGGGGGAAGATGATAGATTCCTAGTTCCCATTTTCCCGAGGAGAAATCCGAGTCTAGGTCACGGAGGAGTTTGACAATATCAAAGACGTCATTACCACGGCCATTAGTTGCTCGTATCGCTAACTGAGTCTCATGTACAAGACGTGAGCGTTGCTCTGAATCGAGAGGTTCGTATTGAGGGAAAAGTACGTCCAGTAATGTGAGAAGCATTTTGGAGTCTTCGCCAAGGCTACGAGAAGGTTCACTTAAATCCTCCAAAGCTGAACAAAGTGCATGATATGGCGTCTCATATTTGGGAGAGTGCAGGTAAGAGAGGAAAAAGGAAGGGGAATGTGGGGGAAGAAATGTAGCTATTAGGGTTGCAATCGATGAAGCTAGAGTCCATAAATCGGGCAAGGGAGGTTTCGAAGTTGCCTTGGATTGCGGCTTGCCATGGTTTTGTTGTCGAATGTCGATGAGGGTTATCTTGGTTCCACGTCCTTGCTTACGCTTGACAGGAGATGTAGGAGTATGAGTCTTCCTAGTCGTGGGCGTGGCAACCTCCCACTGAACATCTTCCTCTCTAAAAACCCCATCTTGTTCGTCTAAAGCATCTAACCCTCGCTCCTCCAGCTCACGAATGGACTCCATGGACAAAATTGTCGCCACGAGATCCCACATATCCAGATCCAGATCCTTTCCATCCTTTTCTGCATGTGTCAGTGCTTTTTTCAAGGCATGAAGGGGCGCGTCTGGGAGTGCAGCCTGAAGAAACCCTAAAGGTGAGCTGAAAGAATAGTCGGATGAACCGGAAGAAGATTGGGAGCTGAAAGAGGTGTCTGCTGTGAAAGCTCCGAGACCAGCGTCTTGGGAGCTGGCGGTATCTTCAGTAGGAGAAGTTAAGCTTAGATCCGCCAACTCGGTCAGCTGAGCCGCATCGGCGTGTGTAGCTAGTTCTCGTAGTGTGTGGCGCAAGGCCACAATTTCCGGCGATGAAATTGTCAGGGAATTTTGAGCGTTTTCAGTCTCGATCTCGGCCAATAGAGCAGCTAAGAGAGATGAATCTAATGGGGGGCAAAACTCATTCTGCGAAAGAAATCATTCACAAAGATACTACTAAGATAAGGGATGTATACCTCGAGAGTCTTGAAAAGAAAAGACATTTTAGTCAAATGCAAGTCTGACTATTGTTCAGAAAAATAGGGATGGCGTAGAGAGACAGTGCTAAATAGCACGTGATCGGTGATGGGCCGGACCTGCGTGTCCAGTGACACAGCCTGCTCCGTGTCTACTTGTACCATCTAATAGCCGCCCCTGTATTCTACCCAATGCTGTTCTATGCATCAGTATCTGCTTTTGTCTTCGTCGTTCTGCTAGGTGTGCCCACTCACTTGACTTTCGTCAACACTTTTGTTCATATAGGTTGTTATTACTAAGTGTCTTATCGTTACCGCGAAATGATCCTTGCGCATGCTCCAAAACGCTTGAAGGACTCCTTCCCCAGGCTGCAGCATTACGCTCCTGTGTCAACATTCTCACAGCAAGCCAATGCCGGACTAACTTCATCCGCTTTTGACATTGAAGCCAATATCCAAGACGGTGATTCCAGGGTTGGTTTGGACGAGCAAGGCACGCAAGAGGTTCTTGATATCATGCGTAGAGAACGCGTCAAGTGAGTCCACCGCCTTCTGCAATCATTAGATACTGATAAACATAACATTAAGCTTCGATCAGGCGAGGCTAATTCGCCATAACCGAATACTTGCATCGAACGGTATTGACGCTTCTGGTGAGTTTGAAATTCCTTCAATTTCAGGCGTTCAATGTCTTATGTCTTATGAATACGCCCAGGCATGCCTCTGGACTCGAAAGCAATCACGCGGTTGTAAATAACATCTCGCCATGAGTGTTCTCCGTTCTCTTCTTCGCCACTCCTTTTTTTACTCCTATGTCGCTCACTTCTTATCCCCTTTCCACTTACTCATCTCTCATTAAGATTTGCCACTGATATTTACCGGCAGTGCTCTGTAATATATAGCTGAAAATTCGTAGTTTTATTTTTAAACGCACTGTGTGGGTACAATTTACTGTTGACAGCGAGCTGCTTCTGCATTCGCTTTCTGCTGCCTTGCTTGCCGCTCATATTCGGCTAGATATGGGTGCCTGCTACTTTTTGGATTCGGGTAAATGCTTTCACGGAAGTATCGTGCGCGCTAACGGATTTACCGATTCCTCAACGAACATTTGAGAGCTCCGTGGATCAATTAAACTAAATTATGATTCCAACTTTCGAAGATTGTGTCATTGTGTTTGTCTCCGTGCATAATATCCGATGTCGGGGAACCCATGTAGTACCCGGGCCCATGTATCCTCTTTTGACATACTTCAGAAGGGTCTTCTCGGTCATCTGTTGTGTAAAAAAGGATCCAATGTCCACAAATGTGCGGGAATAGTATAAAAGCTGTACTATTTGGGGTATCATACAGTCAAATTACCGGTCGAAAAATCATTGACCACCCTGCATATCATTTACGATAAGCCTGTTAGACAGTATATGTCCTTGTCTCGGAGAACATGAGGTATATACGCGTTTCCAATTCAACTTACTGAGTGACGCACGTGGGAAGATGTAATACGTGATGCACTCCGGTCAGAACGGCTTCGGTCGAGCACGGCGCACGGAACAGCGATCAACAAAGATCATAACTCGCCGGAGTGACATATGATACCTATTCTTGCAAAATTGGTGCAAATTTGTAAGAAAACTTCCGGGTAAAAATTCTCTTGATGATGTTTAAGGGTTGGGGCAAGTAACCTCATGCTTCAGGGTCGTGTTAAAACGCCAATTTGCAAATCGCAGTTAATGACTTCTTTTCAGGGATGATCTCGTCTTCCATCTCGGTCTCATGAATTTACCGTGCAACACCGAGCCCCAACTTGAAAAGAGTACGCACCTAAAGCACCTCTACCATGGTAATTTCCCGACTGTCCTTAGACGACCAGAGACAATCGGGTGGTCTTTTAAACAAAAACAAAAAATAGTGAACACCAGTGATAGACAAGTGGGTACACAACATAGTGGAACAGAATCTGTTGTTTGAACAGCCTAGTACCCACTTGGAGCTAAGCGAAATTGTGGGGTTCAAAATTCACATCTATCAAGAATTTTGGATCATCTAAACATCGAGTTCCCTTCTGGTGGAAACTCGGGCCAACATTTTCGGCAACAGGTGATATTGCAGAGGCGGTCTTTGTTCGGCTGTTTGTTTTTCGGGTGCTTATCTAGGTCAGGGACTATTTTTTTTTCGAGTTTTCTGTCGTGAATCTAAAGCTTCATCACAAGTCCGGGGACTCCTTTGCCGCTGAGAAGAGGCGCCACCGTGAGCTATCAATCTAGCTTCCCAGCTGTCAAGCTAAGCGGCTAATTTGACCCTGAGCCCTTGACGACGGATTTACATCCTTCATCTCCTTGTGGTAAATCCAAGATCGTCGACTTCAACGGCTCTGCCTGACTTTTCCGAGCCGAATTGGCAATTAAGCCTTCTGATGATTCAAAATCATCCGGCTGACTTGGTGCACATGAGGACCAGTAGCAATTTTTCGTGGTCGAAGCCACATGTAAATCGATCGCCACTCTGCTAATTCGAGAAGCATGCACGCTGACTACAATTGATAAGTAAGCAAGCTGGTTGAGTTAGTCCGAAATCGAGGTTCGCAGCACGAATGATCCAGTTATATCAGGCCCGAACTGATTTAGCTCGCACAGCAAGGGTGGTGAGAGTGCACGGTAAGTTGTCTATTACCCTGTGCTACACATCGACCGCTTCGGCGATGTTTAATGTTATTCGAGTCGCCTTAATTTGAACCCCACCGCAGGGTTGCCAAAGTTTATATACCCGAAACGGATATTGGTGCAATCACCGCCACCTTGAGAAGTAGCAAAAAGTACTTAGTACCCATAATACCCAGGAGCCGCGAAATACAACTTGATCAAAAGGTGGAAAGTCGAGAAAAATAGTGCGAGGGTGCTATAATATATACATATAAATACATTTCCTCTTTTCTTGCGATAATTCGCGCCGCTGATTTTTCGCAGCGTAGACAAACTCATATACCACATGGTTACTGCAGCCTGATTTCAGGAAAATGACGCGGGGAATTTGAAGTTATGAAGAAGCTCTCTTGAGATTGGCTCCAGTAACATTTACTTCATTCCCCCAAACGAAGAAATCAATTACGTACTGAGATTGGGGTACCTATCTGCGTTGTTCAAAGTGGCAGTGATTAGGTGCACTACACCTTTTCCTATACCTTTGCCACCTTTGCTCGTGTGGCTGTGTAGCAGAAGCTATCGACAAACAGTGACAATTAGAGGCTCTGACGTTTCGCTTACCCAAATGTGAGACGGTATCCACACCTTAGCCTTCCTTAGTCTTCTCTAGTCTTCCACGTTGGTCTTTGCTTTTTTCTTTCTGCTAGTCAGATAATGGTAGCGGCCCGCAAAACACCCTCCGCGCCGGCTCCTCCAACTTCTCGCACACATTCGACGCAAGCCTTGCCTCGGGCGGTCGGTGCAAAACTGTCACATTCGAACCTCGGAGCAATTTCTTCGAGCTTGAACCCAGCACAGAGTAAAGCCGTAAGTATTTTCTTTTTAATGCTCTCATTGCGTCTCATCACCGTATATGAAGGAGCCAAATGGCGTCGCTAAATCAAGCTCCAAAAAGTCGAAATCTCGAAAACTCCCGCAGGCGCAGAGAAAAAAGCGGTCCCCATTAGACCGTTTGTTTATCCTTATCCTTTCCACTTTTGTTGCCTACGTTCTCTACAATTGCCCTTCCGATTCTAATCTCAATAATCCCGTTTGTCGATCTCTTGCAAACTACCGAACACACGTTCTCGAACCCTTTATAATGCCACCCATCCGCGCCGCAGTCACACACCCCACTGTCGTCGAACCCTTTGAAAAATATGCGAAACCCATGTATCAAAGCTACATCGAACCCATCACCCCTTACGTTGCTGCTGCAAACCGACGTGCAGCTCCCTATATCAACAAGGCAGTCAGTACTTCCGCACGCACCTCCCAGCGTGTGTGGAACAATGTCATCAAAGTGTATTGGATGCGTGCAGTAGTGCCACAATACCAATATCGCGTCCAACCCTTGGTCAATAAATACGTTTCACCCATCACCAAACGCGTGAATCCTTATGTGCAAAATTTGTCCCGTCAAGCCTCTATCTACGCACGTCGAACCCAGGAACGTGCTCAGGTCGTGTACGATTTTGTTCAACCTTATGTCGCTACCACATATGCCTTTGCAAAACCTCGTGTCATACGTGGCTATGCGTTTGCTAAACCGTATTCTCTCCGGGCAGCAGGCGTCGTACAAACGCAGGGCAAATCTCTAGCTTCCGGAACAATGTTTTTTGTCCGGAGTGCACTTGGACGTATGGGAGATTTACGCAGGCAATTCGTAGATCCCCACGTACTCAGAATCTGGGAGAAGGCAGTTGAAAAGTCTGGTCATTCTGCTACTCCGTCAACCACTGCCACACAATCCAAGTTATCTTTTGCCGCGGAAAGTTCTGCTACAAATTTGCCGGTCACCTCTGAGGTACCCGTGGAAGAAAACGCCATGCACGCGGCTACCCCAGCGTTGGTTGAAACCCTTGAGAAAGCTGCTAGCGTAGCTGAGCAAAGCGCCGGCCATGCGAGTGAAGTAATCGATGAACTAGAGAGGGAGGTTCACTTGACCGAGGCTGCGCAACCGACACTGGCCGAAACTTTTGAGAGCGCCGCTAGCATAGCTGAGCAAAGCGCCGGCCATGCCAGTAAAGTCATCGATGAACTAGAGAGGGATGTTTACATGACTGAAGCTGCGCAAGCGGTCCTTACGGCTGCTCCACAGGCGGAGATGACTCCGGAACCTACACCTTCTGATTATCCCGAGGCTAAGCAAGATTCGCCTTCCGAAACGCCTGCAAGTGACCACGCCACCACTGATAATCATCCTCCCCCGGTTGTTGAAGATTTGGACGATTTTCTGAAGGAGATCGGGTTTAACGAAGAAGAAACGGCTTCCGACCCCGAAACAACAACTGATTCAGAGCCTACCCCAGAGGTGGACCAAGAAGCCAGAAAGGCGGCCACGGCTCTCAAGCGTACTAAGATTGTTGATCGACACATGCGCTGGCAATCTCAACTCGAAGAACTCGCGAAGGACGCGGAAACTCGACTGAAAATTGAACTTTCGGCTATTCGCGAGGCTGCAACAGCAGCCATTGGCTTGCTTCCGTCGCCCACCGATAATACTAGTAGCGATGGGAAGGGCCAAGAAGCCATTGAAAAGGTTCAGAGTGAGGGAGAGAAATTGTTGAAAGGTTTAGAGGCATATATCAACAAACTTATGTCCCGAGAGATCAAGCCGGAGGACCGGGAGAAAGAGCAGGAATCATATGACAAAATCGTCGACAAAGTTAAGGCGAAGTTCAGAGATACTGTGAGGAATGTCCAAGAAGATGTGCACAATTGGTTTGTATCTGTGAGAGACAAAGAAACTGAAGCTGTCAGTGTCATACCCTCATTTCTTTGCTTGCAGTTGACCTCTTCTACTCTAGGTTCTCACCGCTGGCCGTGAATTGAAGTCATTGGCTGAGGATGCACAGGCCGACCTAGGTCTTGATTATGCATGGCTAGATGATGTCACTTACGAGGATTGGCAGAAGTATCACGATCTTATGAGGAGTAGGTACTCAGTACTTGTTTTACTCCGTATTCTCAACTGCTTCTCAGATTATGAACGATTCGATCAGTTGGCTCATTCGCTGCAGAATGGAACTCATCCCGAGGCCCCCGAAGACCGGCTAATTCCTGCGCTGAACGATCTTGACAACGAAGTTCAGAGTATGATTGGTGGTTTCGCGATGAGGATGAGCGTACTGGTTCGCAATGGTGAACGATGGTTGGCAGGCCTACAGCCCTTAGCGGAGCCGGATATCGAGGATGAGAAGGCCGCTGAAGAGGCTTCTAAAGATATGAACGAACCCCAAGTTTCCATCCTACCAATTTCTTCCGAAGGCTCCGGGAAAGATCTTCGTCCAGAGGATGTGATAATAGGTAAACTACCCGAGCAGATTGAAAAGATGGGCCAACAAGCCCAGCGCGTCCTTGAAAAGACAGAACTGTGATATCAGTAATATATTTGCGAGCATCTCCCTTTAATATTGTTTCTGATTTATTCGATGATATCTCACTTCTCACTTCTACTCTGGGCAGTCTCTATGATATATAAGCTACAATAGGAACTCTTTATTCGAGGTTACATATATGTGGTTTTCTCCTTCATCTTTTTGCGGGTGATCCTGACGCGTGACGTCAATGATATATTTGTAGCCTCCGCCATCAATCTTTCCCTGCGATTATCATGTCCCTCGGTCACCACAAATCGAACGCCAAAGTTTATGGTCGCCACGCTCGAAACCTGTATACCAGCTGTCAGAATGGACTTGCTCACTCTATGCCTTCCCTTCTTAGGTCAAAGTCTGATATTGGACCCGACCCGGCTCGTTTAAGGCAGGTGTTTTCGGCTCAGGGTCCAATTGGAGCGTTGGACATCGCTTCATTGTCATCTTCTGCGGCATCGTCTACAATCTCGGGGCAACTTGGGTCGAAAACTCTTCTTCAGACACCTCTTCCTACGGAGGCAACTGGTTCCGAAGTCTTTAAACTGGGAGGCTCGAGGCCCGTACCTGACACGCCCGGACATGAATTTTCTCCCGTACCACCTATTCGCGACGAGGTCTCTGAAAACACGGCTATTGGTATTTTGGTGGGACATCCTATGGAGCGACTGGGAAAAACAAAATTAGTGAAACGTGCCCGTACAAGCTCTCGAAGCAAGAAAGAAAATATGCAACCGAAGGCAAGTGCTTGGATGTTGCCCTTCATGACTTGCTCAGGCGCCGGTTCTATTAGATATCTAAGGCGTCGCAATACAAGGCGCATATATCCTCCCTTGGACCCCAGAAACCTAGCCGTCTTGGACTAGCTAGCCCCTTTGTGTCAAGGCCGTCTTCTCCGTCTGGTGGCACACCCCATAAGGAGAATTCTCCGCAAATTGACGTGAATCAAAACTCGTCCCGGGCTCCTCGGGATAGGTCTGGCTTGTCTGATCGAGGAACAAATTCCAACGGTGTTCCGTTGCTTCCAGCACACAATTCTGGCTCGAAGGAGACTCGTCTAGGAGGAACTCAGAGACAACACGCGGGGCATCGACCAGTTATCTCGCAAAGCGCACGAACCTCACCGACGAGGGATGATCGAGGCAACCAACTTGCAAATCATCTGCGAAGGCCTTCCGCTCCTTCACTGCGCCCTCCTATGGCTGTCTTCGACGTTCCTTCGGCTCAAACTCGATGGTGCAATACAACTGCTACCGGAGATGATGACTTCAACCTTGACCCAGAGAATACCGCGCTAATCACGCACGTCAATTCTTACGTTGACCTTTCTGAGTCCGAGACTTATTTTGCATCATCGTTGGGAAGTGTCGACTTTAATCGCCCGCCATCCCAGATGAGCGTGCGTGGTTTGGAAACGAATAACGAATACGCTGGTGATGATTTCTTTGCGCATATACGAGGTAGATCAACTCCTCACCGCGGTGGATGTTTTTTGGATTTGCTTGACCCGACCTCTGGCGTCACTCGCGGCCTCGATGACCGAAGTGACCAAATGAGACCGAATTCGGTCGTACATACGCTCTCTTCCGAAGAACGTTCCCTTTGGGTTAGTGACAGTATTATTTCTCCACCCAGTTATTATGCTCGCCAAAAGAAGGAAAGTGCGCTCGAAGCTAACATAATGGAGAATGCTCGGGACGAGATGAATCGCGGTACGTTGCATTTATGTTCTGAGAAAGGATTCAGATTCCTGTTTCTAATGCGAAATTGAACAGCTCGTTCCTCGTCCCCTCAGGGCGTCGCTTCAGTCTTGATCAATTCTGTTATTGATACCGCCGCAATCGGTGACTCAGTGGGAACCAAGGAACCTCGGTTGAAGCCGATCTTGCCGAAATTACGAACGCTAGGATTACCGGTCACCCAGACTTTAAATATGAAGACAACGTATTTTATTGTTGAGGACAGTGAGAATAATTATCCTGAGGCCCGGAGCCATGGCGTAGCTGTGGCAAGGAATGGAACCCTCAATCAGGGTAGCTCGACTGGTGGCCGTACGGCGGGGAGGAGAAACCGTAGTGATACTATTGTACAAGGCGGTGGTGGAGCGAGGCGCACTAGAAGTGGAACAGTCGTTCAAGCAAACCGAGTAGAACAAACAGAGTCCGGTAATTCTGAGGATGACGAGCCCCAAGGGGAAGAAGAAATTGATGATGAATCGTGCTCATGTCGGTCTTCTGACGACGAACTCCTGCTCCGTTCTCACTCACATCTTGATGTCGAAGCAGTTGATTTGACATGGAAGGTCGCAGACCCTCCATCCCCCGTACAAAGGAGATTAAGGAGAGCAGAACGAATCTATGAAAAGAAGAAAAAGCGGCGTCAAAACGGACGAAACGGTCAACTTGGGAAGGCTGTCGAAGGGATTGAAGGCGGAATGGAAGACCTTGGCGTTGATGAACTCGACTTGCTTGGGAGCTTTCTTCCGGGAGACTGGTGATGCTTATGTGGATATCTGATACTCTCAATTGACCTTCGACAGCAGGTGACCATTATACTTATCTTCCATGCTGAGACCGAATAGTATTTGTAACATAACCTGGAACTTTTTTTTAGGAACATCTTTGATCTCCTTTTCTCATGAGCTTTATAGCAGACTAGCCTCGCCTGTGCTTATTGGGGTAACGATAGCAAGATCGGCCGTCAGGCCGCGGGATTCCCTTCGGATTTCCCTTCCTGAAGGTCGCTTCTCTTGATATGTAAAAGCGGTTTGGCTACTATTCACCGACTTAATGGCAAAGCTCTCTTTCTTTCATTGATGTCTGCTCTTGTCCGGTCCTTCCGAAGCCCCTACAATACTGAAAAAGTTAATATTGCCACACGGACACCACGTTCTATTGTTAATCGTATAGATGGTTTTCACTTCGACTCTCTGAGTCTAACCTTATGTAGCTGCTTCCGTATGCTTAGGCAGGCAAGCAGTTCGGATGATAAACGAGGCGAATTGGGTTGCTATTGTTGGTCGAAAGCAGAACACAATCAAGGTTCCGAAGGCGATTAGTAATCCTGATAGAAACTTCTAAAAAACATAATCAGAAAAGGGCTCCCGTCAACGTGATTCTTAACTTACTTTAGAGACTAACCACAGTAGGAATCTGCTCCGGGCTCTCATAAGGGTGAATTTTGCGGAGACGGTGGCTATAATTTTTTTCACGAGGCGGATCTCTGCGCCACTCAAAAATTCCTTCGCGTGTCGTGCGTAGGGAAGAATGTAATTTATCATTTCTCTCGTCACCGCCAATCAATGGAGAGTCAAAACTATTTGTTAAACGGCCGTAAAGATTTTTGACAGGACCTTCAGTAGAGCAATTCTACAATCAATATAGGAACCGCAGGCTCAGGCTTTTGCCGGCCACCGATATGCGTCATACTATTTCAAATAGATTTCAATGTCGGACGGTGATACCTGATCATTTGTTCGCATATCGACTGGAACTCATCCAGTATCCAGGTTTTGGGATATCTCTCCTTCCCGTTATATTTCCTGATCCTTCTTTCATTCATCATCTAGGGTTCTGCCTAATATGCGCTTACCTCTGAGAGATATCCGACGGACCGTATAGAAGAGGTGTGTTGCAATGCGCGATCGAAAATCAATTAACGTACGTAAGGTGTGTGCTTCTTGGAGCAATGAAATGTGTAGCCACGACTGATCACCACAGCTCATGAATTGCCATCTTGTTCACCAAATCGGATTGAAAAATCTGGTCTTCTTCTTCCCTTGGAATTCTCAGGCTTACGTTGATGGGTGTGAGAGAAACTTGGGGTGTTTGGTTTGTTTTATTTTTTGACGTTTCCGAGCGCCTTTTTTTATTTTGTCGGGTTTGAAAGCGTGGCAGCTCGTGGTCGCACCGTTGACGTTTTTGCCGTGTGGCTGAGTCGTGGGCGTGCTCTGTCTGACCTTGAAACCAGGGTCCAAGATTTTCTTTTTTTTTGTGTGTATGTGGCTCTTTGTTTTGTTGCCGCGTGAGTTATTTATGAGGGACCTTCATTGAAGCTTCGTCAGGTTCGTATATCCACCCTGGGGAATGTGGATGTTATAAGTTACTGATGTTATATGACTCTTGATGGGAGTCGGAGACACAGAATCTCGAATGATGATTTTTATCCATCTTTCTTTCGAAATTAACAATTCTTGTCATTCTTGGCCTCGGGCCAAGGTCTACATACAATTTAAATGACGAAAGGATGTGTGCCTTGTGTTTTTGTCAATATAGCACATGTTCGTACGTTTTTGTTTTTGATCTTTCTTTCCCCCCTTCCCTGAAACGAAGGCATTAAACATTTGCCACAGGTATCGGATCACGTACCAAACATCCGGGGACAAGGGGAAGGAAAAAAAGTCGTTCACCTTACTCGAGGTCGAAATGTACGAGACTGGACAACCTACTGAATACTTCAATGGTAGGGACTATTGCCCGACTCGGAACGCAAGGTTGAATCCAGTTAAGGCATCGCTTCAAACAGAAGAGACGTGTGACCATATGCAGCCTGGTGATATCATATACGTCTAAGGTTCGGTTTGTCTCGTAGAGAGGGGCCAGGGTGCGTGATGAAAACCATAGCGGGAAACAGCGGGAAACCAGGTGAAGAGGCAATACAGTTCATGATGCGCCCAGGGACGTCCTTGAACCCTCTAAGCTTCGGTGAATGGGAACGTAGAGTTTGATTTCAGATGTACAAAAGAAGACATACAAACAGAACGTATCGTAAGCGAAAGTGAAACTCGAAACACATTTCCCTCGGTCCATTTACGGTGCCGTCGACGTAAAAGCCAAGAAGAAGAATCGCCGACTCATAACGACTCACAAGCTGTCAAATTATTCATTTCCAAAAACATGCATGAAGATAATAGTTGACATTGTCCCAGAGATCTTCAGTCATCGTCACCGGCTTCAGCAACCCTCCATTTCAAATTATTTTCGTAGAAGGCAAGAAGCTATTAACTGGAATCAGATAAATCTCATTTGCAGTTTCATGAACGACCTACTTTTTGCGGGAAACGACGCCGACAAGTTTCACTGTCTTCGCGAATCTGCTCCCCATTTTTCCTTAGGAAGAAGCCGATTAGTCCAGGAAATGAAAACGGCCTTCAAGTCACGTACAACGTGAAATAGACCTGCAAGCCACCACTATCTCCCTTTTCGACGGTGTCGACTGTGTCGACGAGGTCTTCCCAACTATCCTTGTCCATGTACTTGCTCATGTCCATGACATGAATTGTATCGTCTGTCTTTCTCTGCTTTCCTACTGGTTTTTCGGCTTTCCGCGTCTTTTTGTTACGGGCCGCCGTTTCGTCTTCCTCCTCGGATTCTACATCGACCACTGATTTTCGACCCCGCTTTTTGGAAGCTGAACCTGCGTCGGATTCTTCCTCCGCAGCCAAAGACTTGCGTCCACGTTTGCTTGCTTTGGGTTCAACTGACTTGCGTGATTTCTTCTTAGGGTTCTTTCTCCAGAATTCCGCCACAAGTTCTTTCGCGTTCCTACAGTCGTGATAAAGCGGAGGCAATGACATGCCCTGTTGTCTCACTTACTCAGTATCTTGTTCATCAACCCAACTGTTTTCCTCCATCCCATAACCCTTCCATTTCACGAGGTAGCCCATTCTACCCTAATGAAACGCGTCATTTTGAGCATAGTGTCAGACAAAGAAAGATGAAAGCAGTTCACCTCGGGGAAAGCGCCTCTCTTCGCGTCCATGATTTCTTCAATCTCGTATTCCGAACCATCTTCATCTTCAGCCCCAGATTCCTGAGGTTTCTCCTCATTATCAACGTTCATAGCGTTGTCATCTTCAGCAGTAGCAAGTTCTGGCGAGAAACGAGCCATAAGACCCGGAAGAGTGGAGAGAGAGAAAGAGTTGAATAAACTCTCGTGCCAGCGTGTGAACATTATTTGGACACTACAAACATGACGGCCGCCAGCAAGGAAGTCGTATTACAATCTACGGCAAAAGAGAAAATACAAGCACTGTGTCTACTTGGCGCGACGGGCTGGACTGGCACTACGACCCCGCATTCTACCTTTCTTGGGACCAGTCGGAGGGGGACGAACAAAGGCGTAATCACACTGCACCGTCTGCTCCAGTAGTGTAGTTCCAGAGGCACCGTCAATTGCGGCCTGGGCTTCACCCATAGTCTCGTATTCAACGAGGGTATAACCCTACGTACCGATATGAGTAAAGGACACGACAAGGGAGGGTTCGACAGAAAAATACAGACCTTCACATAACCCGTCCGACGGTCGAGATTGAGATGGAGGTTTTTTATTTCTCCGAATTCTGCAAATTTGTCTTGCACATCCTCCTCCGTTGCTTCTTCGTGGACGTTGGTGACTAACACGATCCATCCTTCGACAGCTGGAATAGTTCAGATGGGATTCAGATTGACGAAAGATAATACATACATCGTGCAGCCCTGGTGTCGGCGCCTGTCGTAGTGGACTCTACTCGATCGTAGGTCGCGTCAGTCGACGATTTTAGGTCGTTGTCGCCTTGAGAAAGGTAGTATTAGGCTATATGTGGATCATTCCACGTCTTGGCACACCTGTGTTTTGAAAACCTCTTCCTCTCCTACGAACGGCACCTCCGGCCTCGACTAGCTGCACATGAGCTGGATAGAACAAAATAGTTGATACAAGTGCTCACCGTCGTCAATATTCATTTCATCTTCAGACATTGTAGTGGTTGGGCTACTGGAAATAGCAGAGTGAGAATTGCGGATAGCCGGAGTGACGCGGTCACGCCGGCATGCCGAACTGCGGCACCGGGAAAAAACATTGATCGTAGTCAAATCCCAAAATATGGGGGATATGTATCTACGAAGTCATCTCTCATTCCCCCGCGGCGACATTGTTGACGGGTTTCAGCGGCTCTTGGAATCGACAACAATGGAGCTGGCTTAGGCGGTGTCTCCGCGTTTGTCCAGTTGTCCATGTGCCACGAATGGGAATAAAAATTTTCATGAACATTTCCTTATACGTGAGCAATCTGGATGAATCTTGATTTGGTTTTGGGTGTGTCTGCCGTTCCTGCATCTAGATTCCAAAAACTGAGCTGGCTTCATCATCGAACAGGTCTTGTTGATTCAATCGGGCCGTGCGAGGGTTTAAAAGCAGAATCTTCGAGTGTCATTGTCTAGACATTTTGACCTGTGATCCATTTACTCCCACCATGCATGCCGTCTCAGTCATCAACCACCCATGCACCCTGTGCTGTCGCCCGACTTCTATGTGGTGTAGCCGCTGTCAAGCTGCTTGGTATTGCACTCCAGAACATCTTCATCAAGTGGGCCCTAATATCTCTTGGTGCTGACCTTGCCGTTGACGTTTCTCCAGGACTGGGCACGACACAGAAAGGAATGTGTTCCGGCAAATCAATCCAATGGGAGCCCCTCAAGCTCTGGTACCTACAATGGTGTTAACATGATTGCCACTCCTCCGCCCGCCGAACCCCAGTACATCGCTGTTTCTACCATTCTCTTTTCTCCAGAAGAAGGTGAGTGACACGTATCCTTTACTCCCCTGTGTACGTCCCTGACTCCTCTTAGAGCGACCCCGCATTATCACGGTCAACTGCCGTCCTTCCCATAAACCCTCCCAGGGCATGTGTCCCATTCCGATTGTACGAGAACTCTTCACCGATGGCGCACCCGAGGGCATTGTCCTCACACAAGGTCTCAATAGCGAGCCTCTGCGTTTTCCTCTTCACTTGTGGTATTCTCCGAATGCACTCAAAAAAGGCGCCCCAGTTAACCGTGCTATCTATCATATCACCTCAGGAGCCGCTCCTAAAGCTTGGTGCGGTGCCGTCGTGGTCCTCAAATTCAACGGTTCGAGGAGACAAGGCTATTCGGACGCTGGTTCCAACGACCTCCCTGCCCTGTCAGCTTACTTCTTGGCTTACAATTAATTACCCTGCCACTGACGCCCACCAACGGGACGAATTCCGACCTTCGCCCGCGTGCTGGTAGCGAGGATCTACCCTAGAAGCATCAAAAAACTCCGCCGACTCTAACGTCGCACTACTCGTTTGTAGCATACCTAATTCTCTTGATACCTTGTTCTATATACATGAATATAATCGACCCTAGAAAGCTTGTAGACACAATTTCTGCCATCCATTGATGGGGGTCGAGACTTTCGTGGTCCGTTGGAGTAGAATTGATCGGAGGTATGTATGGTCACCCTTTGCTGTCATACACTTGATGGCGTTCATTTTTTGTGTTTACAGCTCTCAATGGGCGAGGTTAACACCGATTACATTTACCCATTGTGGAATAGCAATCAGAAGAAGCATGAACTTTCAAGGAAGAGAAGCCAGCGAGCCAGGTTCCTGATGTCCAATACGTACATCAGTGAATATCTTCGGTTCTGATAAACACGTGTCTGGACTAATAACTTCCACCACCCTTGACCAACCAAATTTGCTATCTGATTATTCAGTTCAAGGGTTGGAATCCCTGTTCCGAAGTTGCAGGGAGAATACTATCCTTAGACTATCCTTAGTATCTTTCACGTTTGTTTCATGTTGTAAACGTGCCCCCTCGGTTAATTCCATTGGTATGTAAAGAGCCTCGTCGTCAGGTAGCAGCAAATCACAGATCTTACATATATGCTTCTACGATGGAGACGCCCATGTGTGCATGTGATGTTCATTCACTTTTGGTCCGCGTTTTGAAATAATCACGCTACGTCATTGATTCCTTGGCCGTGCTCTTCGGTAGTATTCAGAATAGAATTGACCGGGAGAATGCTACCAAATGAGAGGTTGGTGCACGCTCGCCGAAATGGTGTCGCTTTTGGCGCGGCGTGTTCTATGACATCGGACTGGCGCTCGGGGTAAGCAAGGGTATGCTCGTCAGCTGAGCTCGTGACAGAAATAATTTCAATGACTGCCCTGTTCAGAATGGGTCCACAACATATTGATTCACGTTTATTATACACGTGGGCCTGTCGTGTCCGCCTGCAATGCGAAAATCCCGGCCCTTAATCTCATGAATGGTGGTTACTTATCTGAGTTTTAATTGCTTGATCCGGGGGCGCGGAGAACGAGAAAGCTCGAAAGTATGTCTTTCATCTGAGAAGGTTGGAACAGGACCGTCACAAAAACTGAAATGTTGAAGACACTGCTACTTGATGTTGATTCGCAGATTCATACAGGTCCCAAAATAAATTTCCGAAAGCGCTCATTATCACTTCGTTTGCAGTTGGTTCGCCGCACTGCAGATACCGGATGGAGTCTGAATGTATCAATTAATCATTGATCCATCAACAAAGCCGAAATCATCTATCTATCGCTGGCAGCAATCATTTTGAGTGGGCAGATCTAAGATCTTAAAAACACCGAGCACCTGATGATGCTCTAGTTTGAAGGCCCAGACGATGCTCCATTGCACATAGAATGAAGAAATATGACACTTTTTGGGTACCTTACACCTAATGATTCGAGACTTTACCTAACTCCCTTTACGTTCATGAGCATTAGCTTCTTCGTGATAGATCTACACCTTGCCGACCTGACCGAGTCGCCTGGCTTTACTCAGGATATTTTGTTTTGTTTTTCTTTGTTTTTCTTTGGGAACCGAACGTGGATCAAAGGATTTGTCAGCACTAAAGGATAACGACTAATTTTCAAGATTGACGAAGACCGACCATGATCACCTTTGCACCCTTTCCTGCAGCACCTCATGTCGGAGGATACAACCAGCCGCACCATCCTTACAACCTTTCAGAAGATGTCGAAATGGATTTGGACTTGGACGAACTCGACGGCGATGGATCAAATCTCACTTGCCCCGGTGAATCATTGACATCGTCCCAGGCTTTCATGCGGTAAGTCGCATGCTGATATCACTTGGCGAAATGTTGTAATGTCAGTTGAGCCAGCGGACATGGGACTTATGTCAACGATGAAGAGGTTATTGCTTCCGTGACTGGTACCATTGAACGTGTCAATAAACTGGTAACCGTTCGCGCGATTCGCAGCCGGTATGACAAATTGGCTTGACACTAGTGACCATGGGAGTTTACGCCGAATCTTTACTATAAAGGTATAATCCAGAAGTTGGTGATTTGGTGGTCGGACGTATCACAGAGGTACGTTTTTGCCTGTATCAATCACGGAGCCTCTTGTCAAGCGCTGTCCAGGTACAACCTCGGAGATGGAAAGTGGATGCAAACTCGAGACAAGATGCTGTTCTAATGCTGTCCTCTGTCAACCTACCGGGAGGCGTCCAGGTACAGTTATTTTTAGCGCTTGGGTTATCTATCTGTCTGAGCGCTATACCAGCGACGGAAACTAGAAAGCGACGAGCTTCAAATGCGCAGCTTTTTCGAAGAGGGTGACCTCCTGGTTGCAGAAGTTCAAGCGTTCTTTGCTGATGGCGCTATGTCGCTACATACCCGGTCTCTCAGATATGGCAAGGTACCACCTTTTATTTCAAGCCCGCATAACCTTCATTTCATTATTCCCAAACTAGCTACGAAATGGACAACTTGTTGCTGTGCCGCCTATCCTTGTTCGACGTCTAAAGTCCCACTTTATCTCCCTTCCGTGCGGTGTCGATCTCATTCTCGCATTAAATGGCTACATCTGGATTAGCAAACATGTCAAACAGAATTACCAAGAGGGGGAGGGATTCGATGCCGAGGGCGTCTATTCCAACATCAACGACGTGCGTTAATTGTTAATTATATCAGAAATATACTTATACACAATTGAGATAGGAAATAGACGAAGCAACTCGAACCGCTATTTCTCGTGTTACCAACATAGTACGGCTACTAGCATCCCATTTCATCCCTCTGACCGATACCATATTGGTCGAGGCATATGATTGGACCGTTGACCAGGAAGGTGGAGTGAAAGATTTACTTTCGGAGGAATTTGGTGATGCTCTGGTTACTTCTTTGTCTTCAGGGGTTTGAAGACTCCACTCTGTGATGTTGAACTCCTGAAGCTGATAACGACACTTTTTCCGATGCGCATAACTTCCAACGACAACTACTTCAAACCCTTCAGCTATAGTTGAGGTGACTCTCCAATTCAGTGATGAAAGTAACAGAATTCGTCCATCATGAGACCGATAATAATGATCAGAACTGGCTGATCATAGATTAGCCAATACGGACCAGCGCGTTAATTACGCCCCGCCCTATTGAGCATTAATGATTAGGACAGCGCTCCGTTGACCCCGCCAGGGTGAAACAGGATCCAGGTTAACTGAAGGGATGATGACCCCAGTTTGCTGAGTCTCCTTTTGTGTATAGGCTATCTTCCTTTTCACCCTTCGAAATCTTGATTCGAGATTTCGAAAAAAAAACTGCGCGTGTCGCCAAAACTGATTTTCACGCTCCCCATTTCTTGGCCTCGCCACCTCAATCAGCCGAGGTTCGCGGCTATATTCAAATGCTTCGGCATTAAGGTCTCAAGATCTAGTCGAAAAAGACGTGGCAGGTGGTATCGCCGGAACTAGCGGATGGTTATTCATGGGGGTACACTGTGAATAATGGCGGGTAAACTGAATAGTAACACTTTCAACACACCATTGCAATGACGCAGACATCATCTCTGAAGTTAATTTACACGGACCTCGTAAATTCGTCCTTAAAGACCTAACGCTCTGATTTTCGTGTCTGCTACATATAATGCAGTGCCTCACGATCATCCTGTGATCGTATGATGAGCTCCATGGGGCTGATAAGAATTGAGACAACTTGGCCCAGCTCTATGACGAATTATCTACCCTTCCCTCGCTGTGTGACGGAGAGATTACAATCAAACTGAACTGGTCTAGTGTTGATAACGGGGATCCCAAAAGAACGTCCTGAAACCAGACTTTAATGAGGTTCTATGTCAGACATTTCTAATTGGGCTTGATGGTCAAACAGAACATCAGTTTTGTAATTTTATCACTCGTGGACAACCTTTGAGTCTTTTGGGCGAGAGTTCGGACATCTGCGTGCAGAAATGCATCAACGGGGGGAAAGAACTGGTCAAAAACATACGCGAAGTCAAGTTATCGGTCCGAAAAACCGAGAATGGTGAACGAAAGAAAGAAGCTTCTTTTTGCATCCTCAATATGAAGAAAATAAGGTTAAACATAATACGACACGCGACTTGGTGATATAATATCACTCTAACACAAATACGAGAGTAATTTTATCGTACTAGGGGAGAAATTCTTGAGAGGCTAGGGGGTTGACTGTTCCTTAGATTGCTACCTCGAAAATTCACAAGGGTAGCGATCTAGCTATTCAGAACCTGGAGCCAAACATTGAGTCCGTGGGATGCTTTACGACAACTTTGACTTGGATCTCGTGTCCGTTACATAGTTGACTACTGTCGCCTATCTACTGAATAGCAGGGGCACGATGGAAAGTGTTGGAGAAGGTTTACGTGAAAGCTCGGAGGCTAGGGGGGAATAAAAGGGCATCCATGGAGCAGTATACAATTTTTTTTTTGGGAATGCTGTGATTGTGGGTAATTAACAAGATTGACTTGATGACTTTGCCTATGTTTAAGCAGAGATTTTGACCGCGGAAGCAAGGAACCCATTTGCGTCCATTATTGAGTTAAGAACCCATCCAATCTGTCGTTGATTCAGAATTACTGTTAAGCGACGCAGTCCGACGTATCAGTCCACAGGCAGAGAGACCATCAATGTATCTCATGAGAAATTCTTATCTATTCGATTACAGATCTCGATGTATTATTCCACAAGCGAGTGGATTATGTATACCTCAGAGTCGTCTCTCTCATTGAAAGATGTGTTTTTAAATAGGCAATTGTAGAAGATTGACAATTTGACATGATGCTCAGATGATACCCCTGCGAGGTTCACCTACATGGGGATCAGCTGGGATAAATGTTAGGGAAGAGTACTTGAATTAATAAAATTGCAGGTTCAAAGTAGCTTTGTAAATGAAAGGGGTGAGTCCTGAGAGAGTCATTATAGCGAATGCTCTTAATGGACATTGATGGAAACGGGTCCGAGAAATTCGTATTTTCACATCGACATTGTACAACATTGGTATCTAGTTAAGCAATACAAGAAGAAGCTGCTTGGTAGACTCATTTAAATAAGTCCCTGAAGCCTCAGAAAATCGGGAGTGCCCAGACCAGTGACCTAGAACAAAAGGATATGAATGATAAGTCCTCCGAAGGGAAGAAGTGTGTGAACATATCACTTACCGGATCCCAACCAGTACCAGCGGTAAATCCTAATTGTACAAGTAACATGAATCAGATAAAGATGAGATGAGAGGAGGAGGAGACTTGCCGCGAGTACCACAACCAGGGTTTGTACCCGCCCTGATGTCATTGAAGCCGGATGTAGCGGAGGAGTATATAAGTGGGTTGATAAATCCGAGTGTCGACTGGCCTCTTGAGAGCTTGAAGTCATTCAAAAGCGCAAAGATACCGGCAACCGTCTGACACGAGGATTCAGTGGGCTATACGAGTCGTCCTTGGGAGGCGTACGTACCGGAGAGCTGGCGCTGGTCCCTCCAACCGAACGGACGATGCCGTCTATAACAACTTGGAAGCCATTGCCCTGTGCTGCAAGATCTGGGTAGGCCCTTCCATTTTTACTATAAAGACCCCGAAGGATTTGTAAAAAGCCCTTGGTGATTAATTAAGTGAAAGTGTCTTACTTGTAGAGTCCGTTGAATGTATTCCCAAGATTAGAAACAAATTGAGCCACAGTTTGATTCTGGTACGATGGCCTGGAGAAGTAACGGGAAAAGCCTCCTCCAGAGAAACTGACAGCAATCTCAGGATCAAGCCTGACAGTTCCGCCAACAGCTGTTACGAATGGGCAGCTGTAGACCAATGAGAACTTAGGTAAACTCTATAATGGTGACCGGTGCGACTCACGAAGCGGGGAAAGCCGGCTGGAAAAGGACCTGGTTTGAGCCATCATTCGTGAGGCAATCTCCACCACCAACACTTTGGGTTATTTATTATGTGAGCCTCATATATAGCTTACGGAAGATTGCCTCACCCAAAGTCGCCGCTGGAGAAGAATACTGTAACGCCACGGCTGCCGAGTTGCGCGAAGAGATTACACACGCTAGTAGCGTAATCTTCAGGAACCTTAAAACATTTGATAAGACAAGCCTTGGTGAATATCATGAGAAAAAAGGTAGGGGTCTGACTTACTGTTTGCTCGTCGTCACCATAGGACGTTGAAATCACCTGTGGAATCTCGTCCTGGCCTAGGACAAAATTGATCCAATCCAGGTAGGGCTCATTGGTGTTTGTCGGAGTTTGAGTATCTGGAATGAAAGGTGGAGAGCCGCCAGTACTAGAACCTTTCAGTATGCCGATATCAACGGCTTACAGATTGAAACGTTTACCTCCAGTATGTAGCTGGTGTGGGGAAAGCGATACCAGCGGCGTATTGAATATCGAGGTTGGCCTGTAGAGAAGGTTAACCAACGATACTATGCTGGGACAGAAGAGTTTACCTCTACACCGGGATCATTCTGGTCGTCTCCTCCGCCATTTAGTTGGACGGTCGTGTAATTGAAGCCAACGGCATCGGGCCGGAAGCGTCGGAAGAAAGTCTATAGACACATCGTCAGCTTCGAAGCTCTTGATATATCAGCACTTCTCCTACCTGAAGATCTGCACGGTTTCTACATCACCCTCATGGTCATTATCTGTTTGAGGATATACAGTATCAGAATGAACGTACGCAAATTCTACAAAATCAATCAATATCGAAACCCCAAAACAAAAGGACAACATTACGAACGATCCAAGTACCCAGCAATACCAATGGCATTCCGTGAAGTGGCGGAAGGAACGTAGTCAGCCGTATTATAAAGGTCACGGAGGCAATCGGGGGTTATGACAGTGGTACTCAAACAGGAAGCTGGAGCAGCCGATGGTTTAGCGCTTGGGTCAACAGGCTCTATTTCCGGCTGTAAGAAGCTGGTCACCCGCATGCTTTTCATCGTGCCGAAATAAGTAGTGGGCGCGACAACATCAATGTGGGAGTGAAGTTCGCTGGGAAGCGAATAAGACATTGTCCGGACAACAGATTCCCCTGACTTAGAATGGCGGTAGACATTATACTTGGTACCAAGCATACGTTCAGCCTGGGCTACGGAAACTCGAACAGTAACCCAGTTGCCACTTCCAGTACGATCAATGAAATCATCAGAGATACCGAAATCTTCAAGCCATGCTTCGACCGCTCCGGAAGAATCAGGATGAGGCTGAACGAAATCATGGAGCTCTTCTTTACTAAGATGTTGACCATATCTGAGCGACGGTGGTCAGCACTTACGCTGAATCAAACACGCATCGCGCATACCTGGAATGAGTAGGATCGCTGGTTTGCATCAAGTTTTCAATGAGCTGCTCCATGCCACTTGACTTTACTCCAATGCGAAGATCAAAGGTATGGTCACTGGGAGCCTCGGAGACCATTTCCCACCCGCGAGGAACTTCAACCCAGGCATGTTTTTCTGCGAAATCATCCCAGCGTCGAGCTAAAGGACTAGCATTGACAAGCTGAGCGAGAAGAAGGACAAAAGCTGGACGCCAAAACATGCTGAGCTGGGAATGAGGGGAATAATGAAGTATCAAGATTCTCCGTGTATCTGAGGCCAGAAACGCTGTATTTATGTCGAGCGAAGCTCAGAGACTCTGTATTCTTCTCGAGGTCGACAAGCATGGTTGCCTCCATATATGGGATAATGGCAACTAGTATCATGACAGAGAAGCTATCTGGACGCATGACCCATATACTCGGGAGAGCTTCTTGACGACAAAGCAGCAAGTTTATTTTCCACGACTAATCAAAAGAACATTCTTGAGTGAAATTAATTGAAAACAGCCGAACCTTGTATTGATTTTGGCGGGAGAGTCGAGGGTAAAGATAGCCAGCGACCATGCGTTGCCAACTGGAAAAGGATAGACCATGAGAGAGCGCTGAAGGAGGAGATAACGTAATCACGGATCAAGTGATCGAACATCACGTGGCAGCTGGGTGCACCCGCAAGCTCAGGATCCACCACCGACACCATCCACGACATACGCGACCTCTGACACACACAGTTTGGTGTTCTAAACCCACCCCTTTTCCCTCTTTTTGAGGCACAAATCCCCAGCTCGAGCTCTGATCAGCCCCATTTCTGATGCAGGAGGCAGAGGAACAGGGTATGTTCCACCGTTTGCTCATCTTGCCCAATATCCTCATTCGTTTGTCAGATACATGCAGAATATGCAGTGCCCCGGCGGAACCTGGGCAGCCTCTCTTTCATCCCTGCAAATGCTCGGGGACCATTCGGTATATTCATCAAGACTGGTATGGTGGTCGCATGCACACTCCCGGTCGTACAAACCCATTCACGTCCTAACGCAGTTTAACAACATGGTTGGCTCATAGCAAGAAGAAAACTTGTGATGTTTGCAAACATCAGTATTCGTTCACCAAAGGTATGATTTATGTGGCGTTTGTAAAGCATTACCTCTCACGATGATATTAGTTTACGCTGCTGATATGCCCACAAGACTTCCGACCGTCTTGCTCGCTCGGAGGTTCTTTCAACATGCTTTGCTTGCCATATTGTTCATTTTACGTGCGATTGCAGTCGCAATAATTTGGCTGGCAGTGCTTCCTTGGGTGACCGTATGGACATGGCGGATGTATTTTTCAATGGGAGAATCAACGTGAGTCAGTTGTTGCTTCTTGTCTTGAAGTGCTCTCAACGCCAATTACAGTGCCTGGTATATCAGTAATCTAGAAAGGCCCCCAGGGAGCACAGGCTCGCCTCATTATCAAAAGTTGACTAATGAATCCTCCACTACCGCTCCAAAGAGTATTATCGGCCAGATCACAGCCCATCCAATATGGGCGGCACTCTCCGCTGATATATTCACAGGTCAAATCATCGCTTCGCTCATTGTTCTTACGTTTGTAGCAGTTTTCTTGCTACGCGAATGGATATCTCAAAATGCACGACCTGGGGTTTTCGAAGACGAAGAAGTATTTCCGGACATGCCTCCTGCTGTTAATGATCCACCTCCGCAGCCCGTGCAAAATATACCGGCACCTGTCGCGCCTCTTGCTCTACCAAACCCTGCAGACCTGGAGCGCCGGCAACAAAATGCTATTAGAGAATTGGAACAACTTCGTGCGCGGGAGGAAGCTAACGTTCAAAAAGACGAGCACGCAAGTAAAAACGGCAATGGAGTGGGAGACGTTGGCGTGTCCAAGGTTGATTATAAGCGGAAGAAGCAGAGGGTGTATGCTTCAGAAAGTGAGACGGAGAGCAGTGGCGAGGAGGGATTGGATCGTCGAAAAGGAAAAGCTCTCGCTCGAACAACGTCCTTAAAAATAAAGTCCGATAGTATGCGACGTCGCCCTGTCAACGGCCCACCATCGGATTCTTCGACCGCTGTTGAAGAATCCACTTCCGTCAACCCATCCGCCCTCCAGGCCTCGCCTTTCGAGCCACATGATGTCGGTACTTCAGCCGAAGCCAATGGTGCAACTGCGTCTCCTTCGGTACCACTGCCATCTTCATCATTTCACCAGTCTCATCTGCGCGCAACTTCCCTCGATTTGGACGAAACTTTCGCTTTTCCGCCACGTCGGAGACAAGAGTCACATGATCTTGCCGCCAACGTTGTCCCGGAGGAACTAGATCCAGTGGGTTGGTCGAGCTCTCAGGAAACGTACGAGGGTCACTCTCAAAGTGTTGTGGAAAACGAGGAGGAAGTCGACTCAGAAGGAAATCAATCTTTTACTTTTGACGCATCCCGATCATTTGATGCCTCATTATACGGGGGTAATTTCGAAGGTGCTGCTGAGCCCGCCTCGACTCTCACTGCTTCAGAAACAAGCGGAGCACCCCCGCCATGGTCATCATCTAGTCTTCCTCCTGGAATTGACATTCCAGTTCCACAGGATGATTTGGATGACGTACAAAGAGATTTTGAAGGGTTTGGCTCGGATTTCAATTTGGAAAATGAGCAGCAGCATTATTTCCGCGATCCAGAAGACGAGGTACGAACGCCTCCATCTCTGCGTGTAGTGCCAGTCGAACTTCAGCCTGAAGATGCTGCCGAGCCTCATGTACCAGTTGAAGTGAATGGCAGGGAGCCTGAGCATGATCTGAGGAGGGATGATGATGACGAGGACGAAGAAGAGCCAGATGAGGATGGTGATGAAGAATTGTGGAATGATGACGCGCACTGGGATGGTATTGAAGTACAGGAAGTGGCTGTGGGGCAGGAACAGATCGCTGAGGGAGTTGCTGCCGCGCCTGACCCTAATCCTGGACAGGGTGCGAGACGGGGAGAACAGAATGCAGTTGCGGCTGTTAATGCTGAAATCCCTCCGGAGGTAGCGGATGATTTAGAAGGGAATGTTGAGGACGATATGGAGGGTGCTATGGAAGGTTCGTGGCCTTTTGTTCTCTTCTCAGTTTCATATTTACCGTTCCTCAGCGATTGGAATGAGAGGGCCAATATACAGCGTCTTCCAGAATGTGAGCCTTTGTCGGCAATCCGATGAGAGCTTGCTAACGATTTGTTTCAGGCTGCACTGATGATCTTTGTTCTCGACACTGCTATCGGAGTTGGGGTTTGGATTCCGTTCATGATTGGTAGATGTGTGGCTCAGCTATCGGTGTGTCCTCTCATCTAATTTCATTGGGGAGTAACTGACTTTTGAATCTATCCAGCTCAACCCGAAGCGCATCGTCCAAATTCTACATTTTCCGATCAGACTTATCCGCATAATTACTGACCCCGAGGTTGACCTGGTCATCTGGATCATTCAACGTGTATACCGAGACTTCTTCAAGGTCTATATGAGGCCCGTTGTCAAAATGGCGAAAATCTTAATAAAGAATACTCTTGGTGAAGACAAGGTGGCGACGTATGTGGGCTTTGCGAATAGGACGGTTAGCATTGGCTATAGCTCGTTAACCTGAAGTTGTATTGACATTTTCGTTGCAGTACAATGGAACCGTGCACTTATTTAGTGGGCCATCATCACCCATTCCCGCCAACGAAACAATTCCGGCTGAATCCATGCTCGATAAAATCCCTGCATACCTTGGGCCAACAGAACCGTACTTTGCTCTTCTCGGGAGGGAGGTTCGTTCTGGTGTTACTAGATTCAAAGCTAGCTGGTGTCGTTTGGCTATCGGAAGTGGGCCAACAGAACGTGCCTTTGCGATTGGCCTGGGGTATGCTGTGATTGGAATCGTGTTGGCGCTATATCTGAACGTCTTGACGATTGGAAATGCACGGAGTGCTACGAGGGCTGTTCGTAATGCTGTCCGACAGCAACTTTTGGTCATCAAGGTAAATAGGTGCTCATATGATGCGTAGGCTCGTCGATGCTCAATTTTCATGTAGGTTGCGGCGTTTATCTTCATTGAACTCGTATTATTCCCTCTGGGTTGCGGCATCGTTCTTGATCTTTGCACCGTCTGGCTCTTCCCCGAAGCCAATCTACAATCAAGAATAGCTTTCTTTTCCCAAGCACCGCTAACAGCCATGTTCTATCACTGGATTGCTGGTACGATGTTCATGTATGTGTGCTCGTTCTCGTCGTTGTTCAGTAGCGAATAACGCTGATACGTTCCCAGGTATTCGTTTGCTGTGTTGCTTTCTGGTTGTCGCGCTGTGATGCGACCTGGTGCCATGTGGTTTATCAAGGACCCTCAAGATCAAAACTCTCACCCTATACGCGATATTCTCGATCGACCGACGTTGACCCAATTGCGCAAGATCTTCATGAGTGCTATCTTATACTCTGTAGTTGTCGCATGTGTCGTAGGCAGTGTCGCTGGGTTACTGATTCTTGGAAATAAGTCGATACTACCATTCAGGTGGAAGAATCGGTGAGTCGGTAATAGTGTCGTACACGACCAATTTCTTGATATAGCGCATTTTAGTGAACCTCTCTCCAACGTTCCTATCGATCTCTTGTTTCTACATCTCGTCCTTCCTTACACCATGCATTATTTCCGACCGAAACGCGCTATCAAACGAGCTGCTACGGTCGTATGGAAGTACCTTTCCAGGAGATTTCGTCTTACTTCCTACTTCTTTGGTGAAACTCGGATGGAAGAGCAATACACCCCAAGACGATGGTTCGGCGCTGACATTAATGACCCGGACCTCGCTTCTCGCCGAAATGGGACTTTTCGACGTGTTCCTGCTACGGACAACTTAGCACTTCCACGCGATATGCGGGCAACTGCACAAGTGTTTGAGTCTGGGGAGCCATGGGACGAACGAGCGGAAAAATTAATGAGAGACCAAAACGCTGAAGCTCTCAAAGCCAAACGCGATATCAACTTTGATTATCGGGTTGTGTATATTCCACCTGGCTTCCGTTATCGCATAATCGGGTTTATCGTCTGTATGTGGATTATCGGGGCCATCGTGCTTGGTTTTTCTGTTGCACTTCCTATCACCCTCGGGAGGAGTGTATTCAGATTATTCACGAGCCGAGATGTTCATGATGGCTACTCCCTCATTTTGGGTTTCTATCTCTTGGTGGCTTGTTACTTGTGTGGGCGCGCTATTGATCGATTGGATAAGAGACGTCAACGTCGGTCACCTGAAGGTTCGCGTGCTGATCTCAGAGTGCTTGTTATCAAACGCGGTCTACTTTGGCTGGCGAAAATCTCGTTCATGATGGCCACTTTGGGTGTTGTACTTCCTATCCTGGTGGCTATTGTTATGGACCTATACGTTATTCTACCTGTTCGTCTGGCATTGGATCCGTCTTTAAATCCAAAAATCAGGGTCGTAGATTCTTGGGCTCTTGGGCTTTTATATGTCAAGATTGCGATTCATGTTCAACGTATACAACCTAATTCGCGGATATCGAGAGGGCTTCACCGGGTAAGTAGTTTTGGTTCATCTGCAAACTTGGTTGACTCAAGTATCGGCGCTAGATTATGAGTCATGGATGGTTACGCCCTGATCCTGTTGCCGCGACCAAAGACGTGATTCTGCCGGTAGGGGGAGGTTTACTGGCGATGATTGTTTTACCTGCGCTTCTTTTCCAAATAATCCGATATATCTTCCCTAACGTGATGGTGGATGATAAATTTGTTTGTGAGTATGAAGCTTCCTCGCTCTCGCGTCGCTTTTGTCGTTATGGTATACTGACTAGTCAATTCACTAGTCGTGCATGTTTATCCTTGCATATTTATAATGACCGGCCTGATGCAATCAAGTCGATATCTCAACGACATGGTCGCTTCGTGGTCACAAGCCATTCGAGATAAAGAGTTTTTGGTAGAGATGAGATTGAGGAATCTTGAGTCTGATGAGGCACCGCGGCAAGAAGTTCGACGAGAAGGTTCGGGAGCAGTAATATGAGGTGCTTGGCATATTTATGTCTTTCTTTTCTTCCCTTGTTTTTTGTTTTTTTGCTTTGCCTTTTTTATGTTCCCTTTCTCGGACGCAACAACCATTCAATTAATAGTAGATATTGCATGCCCATTTCTGCATTGTGTAACGTATTCTAGGACTAAGCATCTATATTTTGTCTTGTGGAGAGTTGAAATGTTGTTTGGTGAGGTGGTTGGAGGTGGTGATACTTCCAACCATGGGGCACATGGTGTAGTTGGTTATCACGCTCGCTTAGCACTAAAGAACGGATAAGTCTGCGAGAGGTGTTGGGTTCAATTCCCAATGTGTCCATACTTTTTCTTTTTGCTTGAAATTTGAGGATAACATGTGGTCAACAAAATGCTTGTTGTACATGTATATGTACTAAAGAATTGGGGAGGGGGGGTAGGTGGGGGGCTTGCCAAATTCTATCTGTGTTTGTTGATAGAAGTATCTTCACAAATCACTCACATGCGTTTACAAAAGGTTTGGACACATTGGGAATTGAACCCAACACCTCTCGCAGACTTATCCGTTTTTTAGTGCTAAGCGAGCGTGATAACCAACTACACCATGTGCCCATATGACCATTGATCACTCCTACAGAGATCCGAAACATGGTGGAGCCGGAAATATACAGCAGCGCTCTCATACCATGTAACCAGAGTAATCTTTTGAATTGCATTCTTTCCAAGTACGAATATTATATTTTACAAATACAGGTAACGATACAAGAAAAGAGGAAAATAACGAAGAGCTTAAGCACCGAAACCGTATAGAGTACGCCCTGATCGTTTGAGAGCGTACACAACATCAAGAGCTGTCACTGTCTTTCGTTTGGCGTGTTCAGTGTATGTTACGGAGTCACGAATGACCTGCGACAGTAGAGTCAGTAACAAACCTCAGACACTTGATGTAGTGCAACTCACATTCTCGAGGAAAATCTTGAGAACACCACGGGTCTCTTCATAAATAAGACCAGAGATACGTTTTACACCACCACGACGTGCGAGACGGCGGATAGCGGGTTTTGTGATACCTGACGTTCTCAGTCAGTCTTTTGATGAGTGCCAATAGACATAAAACATACCCTGAATGTTATCACGGAGAATCTTACGATGACGCTTGGCACCACCCTTTCCAAGGCCCTTGCCACCTTTTCCACGTCCGGACATGTTTATGGGATGTTAATTGAGTGAGAGTGGGGAAGTACGTGAGGTGACGGATAGAAGCACGGATGCAGTGATGCAAATCGGCTGACTCGTCTCGTCTTATATACGGGGTGTTGTGGCTGTGCTGCATTAGATCGTTTTGTTGAAAGGTCGCCAAAAATGGAACGCGCGCATCACGTGCAGGTCGCGGTCGCGACTGTATATAGACGGCCGTCATTTACTCTCCATCGTTCACCACATACCACCACCACCACCATCATCTTTTGACTTTACTTGCCTAAATATTACTCATGGCCCGCACTAAACAAACTGCTCGCAAGTCCACTGGTGGCAAGGCCCCTCGTAAGCAGCTTGCTGCCAAGTCTGCTGCTCGCAAAACTGCTGTAAGTTCTTCAGCCATTGGTGAAAAATGACTCGAGCTGACTTGTAATGACAGGCCGCAGCTGGTGGTGTGAAGAAGCCTCATCGCTTCCGCCCCGGTACCGTCGCTCTTCGTGAAATCCGAAGGTACCAAAAATCTACCGAGTTGCTCATTCGCAAACTCCCCTTCCAACGTCTCGTTCGTGAAATTGCTCAAGATTTCAAGGTGAGCCCTTAATGTCTCAAGTGACTTCCGCAGTACTGATGAGGTTCTTCAACAGACCGATCTCCGCTTCCAGTCTTCTGCCGTCATGGCTCTTCAGGAAGCTGCTGAGGCTTACCTCGTCTCCCTCTTTGAAGACACCAACTTGGCTGCTATCCATGCCAAACGTGTCACTATCCAGCCTAAAGATCTTGCGCTCGCTCGCAGGCTACGAGGCGAGAGGTCGTAGACGTTTTGGTTCTATCTTGTCGCTTTGTCGGTCTAGCTTATTCTTTATTGTACTTATAATAATGTATCACTTATGACTATGTTTATGCAAACATGCATTGATGGCCATCCCATATCTTGTGTCTTTGTATCGCTTGAACAACGTTCCGGCTTGACTCGAACAAGTCGGACTGGAAGAACGATTCTTAAAATAACCGAATGTGATGGTTAACAAAAATAGATGGCTTGACTTGTCGTGACTCTGCTTTGTATCCGTCCACTCTATTGTCTTCATTGAGATTGAGTCATGATATTGAGACTAGCGAGTGTTGACAGCAGTAGATCGTATATGGTGCTATAGCTAGCAAAGCGAAACGGCCTCCTATTTATATGCGCGAGGTAGCGGGAAGTGATGTCAGCGCCAGGTCGAAGTTCTATTCTCATCCCTCAAAGAGGAGGATGGTAAGGCTTTCATTCTTCGCCACTTCGTCGTTGTCATCAAGTCCAAAACCATATGATATCCTAGTCGTTAATGGATAGCATAATCGTATGAATACAGGCTTGCTTGGAATCCAGTTACTTCATTGAAGTATAGGCCAATCTCTTGAACGGCTTTTTAATGTTGGCCAGACTATCCAGAACCACGGATGCCCTTATTAGTCATTGGGCCAGTGCTGACACGCGACCACGGGATGGCACGGATTCCATGGGTAATATTGAGGACGCTGGGGCAAAATCTGATAAACGAATTGGTGGTTGAGGGATAAGAACCGTTCAATCTATGCTTCGAGTTTGCTTGATTGGTCAGTATCTCCGTAATTCTTCGATATACTATCTTCGCAACTCGAAATTCTGTCTGAGATTCGGTCAGCCTAGAGCAGAAGTTAAGGTGCCACAAAGTAGGATGCCGTAGGAGGGTGGACCAAGAGAAGGATGTGTCTTTCGATTTTGTCAATTATCCGGCAAAGAAAGTCGAGTTTGTCGTCAGATTGTGAGAGCTTTCACAAGGCCTCATCATATCAAAAGCGAACCCAAAATCTTGACCTATGACCCTCCGAATCTGACGGTCAACGTGGTACTAAACCGCCTGAACACACATTAACACATATGTCGTAGAGACGGTTAAGGATTCTCATTCAAGAGGAAGAAGAGTGGTTTGCGCGCAATGGGCGCGACTCGAGGATCAATCCATCAATTCCAAACTAAGTTTGTACTTGTGTATGATCCAGCTTAAAGCACTCTCATCCTAACCACAATCATCTCTAAACACAGGTGAGGATTAGCATAGGTCGTTTAAGAAAATGGCTAATTAAATGTCTAGCACTTGATTCAATAGTATCTTATATAATTTATTAACATCAAACTCCGGATTCGAGATCAACGAAGGGAGGCGCTCGTTCTTCTTCATCTGAAGTTCAAGCCACTACGAACGACCGAGCCGCAATGTCGCAAACTCGCGAACCATCTCCTAGTCGAGAAAACTCGCCACTCTCTGAGGACGAAGACGAGAGTCTTTTGGCCTTGCAAATCCGAGCTTTTCTGGAAGCCTCGGAAGACGTCGATATTGATCGAGAAACTATCGAAGACTTGATGCGAGTCCTTTCGGACCACCAAGAGCGCAAAGACTCAACAGTTGACGCTGAAGGCATTCCTGACGACCAGACAATCTCTCAGGAGGATCAACCTAGTTCGGAAGGTAGAGTTACTAAACTATTTCTCATTACCTACCATTCACGCAAAAAATTTGTGGTCCAAGAAGCTGAATGGACGAAGCAGGAAGTGAAGCAAATGTTACATCACCTAAAAGAATATGGTCAGAGTCATGCCTTTTCGTCATCCACGGCTTCGTTTCTCAGCAAGATCCCCAGGCTCGTCATCATTCATCGATAAATATGTGTTGGAACGGAGCATACCCATTACCCGTTTGGTGGAGGCTCTAGGCGTGTCTTTGGTGGGTCACTTCAACCCTTTACTCATAGCCGATAGCGACGTGGATACAGTGTCCTGAGCTACGCACCTTACGACCACAAACCCTTCTTTATTTCTTGAAAGTAGCTATGTCACATCAGTGAGTGAAACGGCCCGCATATCTCTATCCTGTCATTGTCCAAAACTGAATTGTTTCTATGAGACTCCGGATGCGTGACAGAATTGGCTCCTATAACACTATTGAAGACGCTGTGAAGTTAATTCAAGGTTCAAGGCGTATCATGATCCTGACGGGTGCGGGGATCAGTAAGTATCTTGCTTCGACCTTCACTGTTGCATTTCCAACCTTTTTGCCAGGTGTCTCCTGTGGAATACCTGACTTCCGCTCTCGCGATGGATTATACGCGTCAATCAAGGCGCGCGGCGAATATGAACTTGATGACCCTCAGCAAATGTAAGTACGTGGTCAAACATACGCATAGGTCAAGTTATACAAGGATCCCGCAGGTTCGATATACAATATTTCAAGGATGATCCTGCCGGTACGCGACCTCCACCGAGTCCCATCCAAATACTTTATTTAATTTAGCCCTGGGATTGTCACAGTGTTCTAGTGAGTTGTGCATGATCTCGATATCTGCGACAAACAAGATTTTACCTGATAACAGCTCTTTTGCTAGGTGGGCATTCATCGCGTTATAGCTCACTCCCGCTTATTTCGCCTGCAACAGCCAAATATACCCTTCTAATTTCATCCCTTCTCCATGTCATCGGTTTATCAAGTGCGTTGAGGATAAGGGAAAGGTATGCGATGCTACTGTAATCAGGACACGGAGTGCTGATTCTGCAATAATTACAGCTTCTTCGCGTAAGACTTGAAACGTTTCAACCAGATTTCTAACTCACTGATTCACATAGAATTATACCCAAAACATAGATACCCTAGAAACTCTCGCGGGTGTGAGACGCGTCTTACAGTGTCATGGTTCATTTGCCACTGCTACATGCCTCCAGTGTCACCGTAAAGTCCCAGGGACTGAGATAGAAACAGAAATATTATCTCGCAAAGTTCCACTCTGTCTGGTATGTAACCCTCTCAAAGCTGGACCCAAAAAGCGGAAACAGACACGAAAACAAGCGAAAGGTCAGTGGGATAGCGATGCGGATGATGAGAGTGACGCGCCTGCATATCCCCCTGGGATAATGAAGGTATATTGGTTTTTGTCTGATGTTATTGCACATAATCTTGACTAATAATCATTCAATAGCCCGATATCACTTTCTTTGGCGAGAAATTGGACGATCAGTTTGACCACGCACTCATCGAGGACCGGAATCAAGTTGACCTCCTCATCGTGATTGGAACATCCCTCAAGGTATCTCCAGTCGCCGAAATAATTTGTAAGGACAGCTATATCATGCGTAAATATAACCTCATACCCGAAATTTTAGACCATATTCCCCACTCAGTGCCGCAGGTAGGTTCCTGATCGTCAACTGATGACAAGGAAGCTTAAGACAATATCACCCCAGATATTGATTAACAAGACTCCTGTCCGACACATTAATCCCGATGTACGTAAATTTTGTGCCCCATATTCTAGCGAAGAAGACTCTGAAAACATATATATCAGATTATCTTACTAGGTGACGCAGACGCCATAATTTTATATTTATGTGAAGAGCTTGGTTGGGAGATCCCTTCTCCAGAGACCAACTGCGCAAAAGCTACATCATCAGATTCTGTGGATCAGTTCGAACCTTTGGAAGTCAATCACAAAAAACGGCCTCTCACAGTGTCGGACATTCACAAGCGTCCAACTCAGGTTGGAAACAGGTAAGCAACCCGAATTTATGATATTTTGCAAGTGGTCAATATGCAAACTTTAGCTATGTGTGGCTTTTCGACGGAGCCGAGGGCGGGACATGGGTACAAGATCTGGAGCGGGGCTCTTCCTGTATACAAGGCTCCTCTCGTTCTTTGAGTGGAAGTGCTGAAGATGTCGCAACCAATGGCTTCAATCAACGTGAAGCCAAAAAGCCAAAAATCGACCATTAACCTAGGACTCTAAGTATCGCTTTGGATCTTTCTAACTTACAGTCGCTGAATATACGAGTATATTTTTTGGATATCAAACCACCTTCCGCTGGGCATATAGTTCGACAAAATCGTTAGACTCGATACGGTCCGATGATTTGCTACCCAGGGTCAGGCCACTGGACACGCTCTTGACCACCAGATGAGAACCCTTGCGGTGATAAGGGAAAAACCTCGAGCACCCTAATTCGTCTTTTTTTCAATGAAACTTCCGATTCATCGTTCTCCAGTCCAGAAGCTGGAGCCTCATGCACCTGATGGAATGTCCACTACGCTTTGGACACAATCCAGAACAATGACATTCCTTAAAACCGAGTCCTTACTGCATTTTCCAAGTAAAATTTTGCAACTCGTGAGCCCCTCGACACGATATGTGTTATTTACTCTGTTTACATACCCGTTACTCGTGTCGCCACGACGTCTTGACACGGAGACAAAAAGTACGTTTTATAGTCCTTCACTTGGGACAGAGGCTGATCCTGCACGCCTTAAAGATTGACTGTCATCAAATGAAATGTTCAATCAGTGGAAATCATGCTGAAGGCTTGCATGATTGCATTGTAGAGTGTTGTGCGCTACGGTCAGTATTGACTCTCTAAAAAAGTCGCCTTTTGATTGACTGAAAACCTTTTTTAGGTTGCAGGATGAAAATAATCTAGTGAACGAAGTGGTTCTAACTAGAGTTTGTGATCAATGTCGTTGGGGTTTTTTGGTTGACTGCTAGTGGAGAGTATCATATATTCGAAACCAAAAATTGCGGTTCTCTGGAATATATAAACGTGCTTATGTTGATTGTGTGGATCATGATTGTTGAGAAACAATGAATGAAAGTCCTTGATCAAGAAGACGAAGTCGATGCACACGACAAACCGATAAGTACTTGAAAGTGATTTGAATTGCACGCTAGGCGTTATCGCGAATGCGCCACGTCTGACAGACACAGACAAGAGGGTGAGACTCATTTAAAATAGACCGCGAAACAGTACGAAGAAGTAGCATCGATAAACAGATCTCCTGCCTTCTCGGGCGATCCATGGGCACGAGATTCCATTGGACATAAAGTGGACATTCTACCCTTACATCTCTACTCGGACATATGAAAAATAATATCTGCATCCCAGAGTGGTAAGACTATACACTATCACGGCCTAACCCATTTATCATCGCCTTCCAATCTCTTGTGGTACATATTACAGCCTGATACAGCACGAGTACGAAATGCTCCTTCCTATTGCGCAACTACGGTTATCCCAGGAGCATTTCCCAAAACCGTGCATCGTGCAAAATACCGAGCCAAGAACAGTCTAACATTCCCCAGTTGACTGAGCGCATCTGCAGTGCTCATACTCTCGACTTCACCATCCTTCTTTCCTGATGATTCTTGCCGTTGCAGTCGCCGCGTGGCCAGTAGGCGCATATATAGATTCAGATAATCTTCTTCAGCACCTTGATTGACCCCGGTGAAAACCTCCTCAAGCTTCTGAAGTATGACAATTGCTTCAGAGGTATTAAAGACAAGCTCTTCGTCTATTACGCGCATGTGATCAGCTGCCAATAAAATAGATGTAGGACAATTTGTGCTTACTGTGTTGAAGAAGTAGGATAGCATCGTTAAGAAGGATAGCACCCCAAGCACGCGGTGCCACTTCTTCGCTTATAATGGTTACCAACGATTTTGCCGCACTCGCATAGTCCTTATTCGCAAGTGACTCTTGGAATTTGGCATATGACGTGACAAACATAAAGCGGTGGTAGAGGACCCAGTGTGAAGGACCTCTATTGTAGAGTTCTTGAATGGTACTCGATATAGCAGAAGCTTGATTGACAAATGATTGCGGTCCTATTAGAAGAAAAATACAGTTAGCTTAGGGTAGATGGCGCGGTGAGTTAAAATAGACCTGATATGATGTATTCTTCAAGAACATAATCAACGACACGCCCTAGACCTGCCCAATCTTCTGCTGAAGCACAATAGGCAACAGCTAGACCATAGTCTTTCTTTGCAACGAAGGCTTTTGCGGCGACCTAGGATAAATCAATGTCATGTCAAGATAAATGAACAGGTTTGACTCACGCGACATATCGTTCTCCGTGTAGCTTCTCTCTGATATTCGGAACACGCTTCATTTAACTCTTTCAGAACACCAACAACAGCTTCGGTTTCTTCTCTTTCCTCCGTAATCAGCTCGCCTGCAGCAGGATTTGGTCTATCGTATAACCGCAGAGGAACTCGTAAAAGAACCTCATCCGCTTGTTGCTTTCCGATGTCATCGCATGAATACATATAGTCTACGACGACGCGCCATAAACCAGCATCCGAGCGAAGGTAATCCGCATAAGTAAGGATATGATAATCCCTGAGCGAGAGACCGGACCTATATGATGTGCAAATAGTGGATAAGCATGCAAGCAACAGACAAAGGAGGCAGTGATGCGTACTCTTCATCCGGTTCGATGTCAATGAGTTGCAAAGGAACCATTATATCAGCTAGATGTGCTGATAACCACGGATCAAGTTTTTGTGCGTGTTGCAAGGCCTCCTTTAGGTTACCCGACAGTAGCGCAACATGCAGCGATTCTTCAATGTTTGTTGGGTCGGGAGGCATGTCATCCAATACCTCGGCTAGAACATCACTACAAAGACATCCGGTCAAGGAGGCATGATATGTAGCAGCGTTTGACTCACGGTAAGTCTTGCCTCCTCATCCTCCCATTCACGAACATCCCATACGCGACAACCGCATCCTTCCAGTCTCCGGTAAACTCTTCATCCACAATCCTCTTAACGACCTCGAACCTGCCCTCGAGGACGCCAACGATGTCACTCAACTTTTCCCACCAATCTTCATCTCTTTCACCAATTACCACCGTTCTCTCTTTTTCAGGTATTTTATTCAGTTCGACGCGGAGCGCCTTTACTTTATCTCGCCATCTGCGAGCAGCATAAGCAAATTCACGTTCCGAAGAATAGTTTTGGAGGCGAGGTTGGCTGGAAATTAAAGGAGTGATGAGTTTTGTCATGTCGCGTAGTGCGAATGAGGGGTGCTTGGAAAGGACATCGAGGAAGAATACAGCGGCTTTGGTTAAACCTCGCACGATACATCTATGAATATGAAGGCCATGTCGTGAGTAACAAAGCGTAGATTGGCATGCCGAACCTACTTGACCAGATACGACCAGAAGGTCTGATCCTCCCAAGGTTTCTCAAGTTTGCTCAAATGATCGCCTTCCTCCGTCGAAGGTTCGATGAAATGAATATTGAGCCACTCTAGCAGCTCATCACCAATAGGCGCGTCTTCAAACTCGGGTTCTGATAGATATAAAAGCACGAAGAGCGAGAAAGTGGTGTAGAGGATTCGATAGTGTTCCGAAGGAAATTGAAGAGGCTCCGGGCGAGATATGGGTTGCTTAAAAGACGCGTCAGAAGGGGTGTGTAATGTGAAGATTGGACATACGGATGCATGAACCCAGCATTCCTTGATAAAATTCACGTAGTCGATCCCGAGTTTCCGAAGCATGGTCAATGCATCGGGCGTTTGTAGCCTTAACCAATGTGCTCAGCGCTTTATAATGTTGATTGTAAGAGATATTGAAGTTACCATCCTTCAGTCTCGGTCTCGGCACTTTTGAGTAGGTCCCTGAATGCTTCGAAAATAACAAGGGTATCTGTTACAAACTTGAACACATTAGCATCAGCAAGTAGCAGAAGATTTCCACAGACTCACGAGTCGTCTCTCCATTGAAGGGGGCTTATGCCTTTTTGCGAAGTATATCGGATGTTCGGCAGTCTTAGGTTGCTTTCCAGCTTCATATTTCTGGCATAACTCGTTCAATCATATAAGTCGTCCTGGAACCCATGGACACATACCGTAGCCTTTAGATGCACCGCCAAAGAATCATCCAAAGATGAAATTGTTGCCGACAGCGTCCGGTTCGCCTCGACAAGTTTGTCGAACTTGCCTGCTTCTGCAAGAAAAGGTCGAAGATGCAGATCTTCCGAGTCCGAGGTAGTCATTGAATTTGTTTTCGGTGTGTGGCGCGTAACGACCTCGTTGACCTGGCCGATCGTCACGTGATAGTTCTATAAATACAGCGTGTAGAGAAAGAAGTAGAGAAGTATCGCTGTGACGCCCGAGATAGACGTTTTTGAAATTGAGCAGACCTAGATTACACAGCTGACTCGGTTCCTTCACACCAGCTGATACCTTGGATAACAAATTTGTGTTCGATGAAAACGGGTCGCGGCATAAGACCGGAGAAAAGAAGCTGATAACCCATCAGCCAGCCAAAAATTGTGTTGGCGCCGCCAATGATATATGAGTATAGTCTTTGAAAATGAAGTTTGAACCACTGTCAACGGAAGGATAGATCAAATAACGACATTCTCGTTTTCTAAGCAGAAATCAGATCTTTATCACAATATTGCTGACAATGCACTTGACTCGACAAGTAGTTTTCCACGTCATCGACATCAAACTGACGTATCTCGAGCTTACAGAGGAATCTTATGCTGCTGTTAAACTGAGTCCCATACTTAGAAATTCGCTCTCATACGCAGCGCACCACGAAATGGCGCAACTCGAATAACTAAATTGGTACCCCTGAGGATGTGTTAAGCAAAGGAGTCATTTTTCGTGGCAGAAAGATCGCGAGATTGCTCAGGCCGCATTACAGGATAAGTTAAGCTTCGATAGTGTTGTCACGGTGTTACTGTGTGCCATCAATGTGTAGGTAATTCTGATCATCGGGCCGAAGGATTCATTCGTCATATAGAGCGTCGAATTTTGGTTTTCTCTTCGTTTCTTGCCAAAATGGACTGCCGCGACAGAGAGGGCTGGGCGATTGTTTCTCGCCAGAGAGCCTTCGACGTCACTCCTTGCTTTGAGGAGGGCATCCTTCTCTCCTCTCTTCTAGCGGCTCTACTCCTAATTTCTCTCGTCAGGTCGTTGACCCTTGCCATCGTCGGCGCCCGTCGCGTCAGTTCTCCAAGTAGATGGATATTGAGGTTGAAGCTCGTAAGTTTTGTTCCTACATTTTCATAACTACCCCTCAGACAGACCGCGTAGGCCCTGTTATTCGGAGCGCTCCTAGCCAGTGCTTACAACCTTGTCAAAATCTCATTGGACCACATTGAAGTCCCTGTTCTTGCTTCGTATTTCCTGGAACCCATCGCAATCCTCGCGTCTATTTTCCTCACCTACTTCAACCATACGTGCAAACGTCGATCCTCGGCGACACTGTTGCTTTTCTGGCCATTATTTGCTTGCGCCGTCGGTGTATGGATCCGAACTCGTGTCAGTATCGGGCTCGACTTTTACTTCCCCATCCTTGTTGCCAAGGCCATTGTCTGTGGTCTCGGACTTCTTTCGTTCCTGTTAGAATGTGTGGGACCTGAGTATGGTGCTGAGTCCCAGCTTGGAGAGAAGATGACGCAAGAGAGTCCGATTTTGACCGCTAACATATTTAGCATATGGGTAAGCTTCTCTTCTGATGACTACAAGCCCTTTCTCATCGGAGTACTTGTAGGCATTCGGCTGGATGACTCCATTGATGAAGAAGGGCGTTAAGCAATACATCTCGGAACAAGATCTACCAGCGTTGGTTCCTTCAGATGAGTCTCGTCATCTAAGCGATGATTTAGAAAAGGCCCTTTCAAAGCAGTAAGCCTCTACTACATAATATAAAGCTTTGCTAAAGTGTCTCCAGTGCGCTATGGAAAGCACTATTTATCGCTTACGGAAAACCGTACGCCGAAGCCGCCGGGCTCAAAGTTTTACAAGATTTGCTAGCTTTCTCGCAGCCTCAATTCCTCCGACTGTTACTTGCGTATATTTCGGTGTATCAGACTTCCCGCTTTAACTCATTCAACCGTCCGTCCGAACTTGAGGGTTTTGCTATTGCCGCCGTTATGTTTGTTGCTTCTATCGTACAAACTATTTGTCTTAACCAGGTACGTTACCTTCTTCCTTCGCTCGCGACTCTCCTCAATTTAACGCGGTTTTTTGTACTAGTATTTCCAACGGACATTTGAAACGGGGTAAATGCTCAGGATTTCTCGTGTTATCGTTTTGCATACTTACCTTTTCTTAGAATGCGCGTCCGCGCTGGTCTAGTTTCGGTTATCTATAAGAAGGCTCTCGTGTTATCAAATGACGAGCGTGGTCGAGCAAGTGGGGATATTGTCAACCTGATGTCTGTCGATGCTACACGGTTGCAAGACTTGTGTACCTATGGCCTCATCGCCATTTCTGGTCCGCTTCAAGTGAGTTTTATACTGACCTATGAGCTTCAAATGTCTGAGTCCTCTTACTCTTCGAGATAACCATTGCATTCGTATCGTTGTATAGCCTGTTGGGTTGGGCCGCATTTGTTGGAGTGGCTATAATGGTTTTTTCCATTCCTCTCAATACGCGTAAGCCATACCTACAGAGTTGTGCGCGGACAGGATGCTTACTGAAATGAAAATCATTCAGAAATCGCCCGTATTCTCAAACGAATGCAAGAGCAGCAGATGAAGAATCGAGATAAACGTACGCGACTCATGAGCGAGCTTCTTGCTAACATCAAAAGGTAAATCAACCCCCGTCTGGTATCATGAGCTATCTTCTAAAACTATTGTAGTATCAAGCTCTATGCTTGGGAAAACAGCTTTCTCCGACGCATATTAGAAGTCCGAAATGAGCAAGAATTGAAAATGCTTAAGAAAATTGGTATTGTCACGGTCGGTGATGTCGATCCTGAAGTATGAGCGGACGAAATTAACGTGATCTATAAATCCCAGGCCGGTAACACTGCTCTTTGGACAGGGATCCCTTTGCTTGTCGCGTTTGCTTCGTTTGCTACTGCGGCTACGGTGTCATCCCGTCCTTTGACTTCAGACATTATCTTTCCCGCAATTTCGTTGTTTATGCTGTTACAGTTCCCATTGGCCATGGTATGTGTACCCATCATATATTTCTATTGTTTCTTGTTGCTAATGAGCTGGTTGTGGGCAGTTTGCGCAAGTTACTTCAAACATTATTGAAGCCGCCGTCTCTGTCAAGCGTCTCAACAATTTCTTGAATGCTACAGAGTTGCAAGTTGATGCTGTTGACCGTATCCCAGCTAGTAATATTCAGGAAGGAGAAGAGGTGTGTTCAATCATTTATTGTCCACGGCCTTGAAAGGCGTTGACTGCGTACTGATCGACTTTGCTCAGGTCTTGTCAATCAAAGGTGGTGAATTCAGCTGGGAGAAGGACAACGTTCAATCTACGCTTGAAGATATCAACCTTACAGTCAAGAAAGGTCAACTTGTGGGAGTTCTTGGGCGAGTAGGCGCTGGCAAGGTACCTTTTTCGTTTTCGTGATATGAAGCATTTTCCGACATCGCTGTAGACGAGCTTGTTATCTGCAATCATTGGTGATATGAATCGAAGAGAAGGTTCAGTGTACATCAAGGGAACAGTCGCTTATGCGCCACAAAATCCCTGGTAGAGTCTTCATGATTGCATTTTACCTCGGACCTGTGTTTCTAATCTTGAACACTCTACTCAGGATCATGTCAGCCACTATTCGCGAAAATATTCTGTTCTCACATGAATATGATGAAACATTCTATAATCTTGTTATCGAAGGCGAGTTTTCCCTGAGGTTGTAATTCTCGTAATTTCGCTTATCCTCTGCTTTGCTATTCTGGTGGTTAGCTTGTGCTCTTGGACCAGATCTTGCTTTGCTTCCTAATGGTGATATGACTGAAGTTGGCGAAAAAGGTATGTTGCTATTTTGAACGATATTGTTGGATTTCTGTTCACAGTAATTTAATTCTAGGGATCACTGTACGTGACTTTTGACCAAGCGCATGTTGGAGACATGGTATTGATTGGTTGTTAACAGCTCAGTGGCGGTCAGAGGGCTAGACTATCGTTAGCTAGGACGGTTTATTCTCGCGCCGATCTGTGAGTTTAAAACTGATTCTGTATCACACTGATCTTTGACTGAACGATAATAGCGTGTTGCTCGATGATTCTTTAGCAGCAGTTGACAGTCATGTTGCTCGCCACGTCTTCGGTGCGTTCGCTCGAGGTTCAATATAAACACGCGAGGAAATTGCTCACCTGGGGGCGTTTAGACAATGTTATCGGACCACACGGGATATTGGCTTCGAAAGCTCGGGTGCTCGTCACCAACAGTATCACGTTCGTCAGGCAATTTGATTCAATGATTTTTCTTCGTCGCGGTATTGTTCTGGAATCGGGATCTTATCAAGAGCTCATCGCTAACGAAGAGAGTGAAATATCCAAACTGATGTGAGTATCGAAAATTTTGTCATCCATGGTTAGTTGAGCTTTATTACTAGCCGTGGCCACGGAACGTCTGGTGGATCGTCCGGTACCTCGACACCTGTACGGACAAGTGGAACGCTCACGCCTGGGGGAGGTGAAGAATTACACGAAGTAGACGACAAATCATCAATCATAATTACTGAAAAGCTCCGTCAACAAGCCAGTATCTCCCGTCCTCGTCTCGTTCAACCCACGTTAGGTCAACTTACGATAGGCAAAGGTTTATCAACCGAACATCAAGAACGAGGTCGCGTCAATACTGAAGTGTATAAACACTATATCAAAGCCGCCTCTGTCACTGGATTCGCGTTTTTCTTGTTGACTGTCATCACTCAACAGGCTGCTTCAGTTATGAGTACGTTTGCGTTGAGGTATTGGGGAGAACATAATAGGGAACAGGGGAATAATGAGGGGATGATGTTTTATCTGGTTATTTATGGTCTGTTTTCGCTTTCGTCGTGTTTGCTTGGGGGGATTTCCTCGGTTTTGATGTGGGTTTTCTGTGCGCTGAAGAGTACGAAACGACTGCATGATATGGTACGTTTTTTTGATCGAGATTATGGTTTTGAGAATGATCGTTTTGACGTTCAAACAAACTAGATGCTTGACGCCCTTATGAAAGCTCCCTTGTCTTTCTTCGAACTTACACCTACTGGCCGGTGAGTATCAATGCTCCCCCCATTTACCTCCCTGCATGCTGAAGTGATTCCGGCTGCAGTATTCTCAATCTCTTTTCGCGTGATGTCTATGTGACGGATCAAATCCTGGGACGGGTTATTCAGAACTTTTGTCGGACGTCGGCTGTCTGTCTCTTTATCCTGGTTGTCATTGGTGGAAGCTTCCCTCCTTTCCTGGTGGCTATAATACCCTTGGGATGGTTCTATATGAGAGTCATGAAGTAAGTGGCAGTTTCTATCTCTTACAGTAGCCTTGACTAATTCCTATCACGATCAGGTACTATCTCGCTACCTCTCGAGAACTCAAACGTCTGGATGCCGTCTCGCGTTCGCCCATATTCGCATGGTTCTCTGAATCCTTGGCGGGACTTTCCACTATCCGTGCATTCCATCAGCAATCCATTTTCATCCAGCACAATCAATATCGTATTGACCGAAATCAAATATGCTACCTTCCCAGTATTTCCGTCAATCGTTGGCTTGCTGTTAGGTTAGAGTTTGTTGGAGCTTTGATCATTCTGTGTGTCAGTTGTTTGGCTGTGACTGCGTTGATAACTTCGGGTGTGGATGCTGGACTCGTTGGCTTGGTTTTGTCGTATGGTTTGAACACCACTTCGTCTCTGGTGAGTTTCTGCTTAATTGAGTTTTTTTTTATCTTTTGGTTGACAATCTTCGTAGAATTGGCTTGTTCGTTCGGCAAGTGAAGTGGAACAGAACATTGTCAGTGTGGAACGTATCCTTCATCAAGCGGAGATCAAGCCTGAAGCACCTCAAGAATTGCCTGAATCAAAACCAACAGCTGAGTGGCCGTCGGAGGGTGTGGTCGAGTTCCGGTAAGAAATGAATTCATTGTGGTGTATCGCGTAATGATTTGAACCTTGTTTTTCATTCAGTGATTATTCAACACGATACCGTCCAGAATTGGACCTGATTCTGAAAAATATCAGCGTAAAAAGTGTATGTACTATATTTCAGTCATGGTCTAAGTATATTTTCTGAATTTGCATCATAGAAACCTTGCGAAAAGATCGGTGTTTGCGGTCGCACAGGCGCAGGAAAATCATCAGTAGGCCGTTGTAGCTGTTTGATGCTATTTTTGTACTGACGGTTGTTTCCTCAGCTCCTGTTGGCGTTATTCAGGATCGTTGAGCCATCAAATGGGACTATCCTCATAGACGATGTTGACATAACTGAAATTGGGCTTCATAATCGTGAGTTCATACTGGTAATCGAATCTGATACTTGGCTAATGGTACTTTAGTTCGCTCTTCGATATCAATTGTACCCCAAACACCGGATCTTTTCGAAGGCACTCTCCGTGACAATATCGATCCACTGAATGCATACACGGACCATGAAATCTGGACCGCACTTGATCAGGTTTGTAGACCAAGATTCCAGTCGATTTTCTCGTTCTGAACCTTTGCTTCTCGTTTTGCAGGCTTATTTGAAAGGATACGTTGAGAGCCTTCCTGAACAATTAGACTCTCCTGTTCGAGAGGGTGGATCTTCGTTATCCTCTGGGCAAAGGCAATTACTTTGTTTTGCCCGCGCGTTGTTACGCAAGGTACGATTCAAAGGCTTTTTTCTTGTTTTCGAGTGCTGATTTGAATGTTGTTGGTAGACGCGTGTTCTTGTTCTTGATGAAGGTAAATCATCTATACCCAGAGATGGATAATAGTTCTGATTTTTCTCGATCTAGCTACTTCGGCTGTTGACCTTGATACCGATCATGCTATACAAGAAATCATTCGCGGTCCAGCGTTTGACAAGGTTACCATCTTTACGATTGCGTAAGTTGATGTGCAAAAGTTTAGCGGCGATGACTGACTTCGACATTGCTAGCCACCGCCTTAACACCATTATGACTTCAGATAGAGTCCTCGTGATGGATGCTGGAGAGGTATGTTGTCGTCGAATGTTTGGAAATGTTACTGAACCATTTATTCCTTCCAGGTTGCGGAGTTTGACTCACCAGAAAACCTTTTAAAGGATAAAAATTCAAAATTCTACTCGCTGGCATCGGAGGCCGGGCTTGTTGCTGAGACAGTTGATCAGTAACTGAGCATGTTGAGCATGTTTTTAGACATAAGAGTCGAGTACTCTATCAAGTTTTAGTTTAGTGACAAAGTTTAAAGTTTGTCGAACGGACTTTGTCTTCCCGCATTATGTCCGCAAGTCAGAGGATGCGAAAGTACCACAGTTGCCAGCCTGAGCACCCAGGTCGAAGCCAAATGAGTGATCACCAAGAAAACTGTTATCTCATAGTATTTTTGATCGATTCAAGGAAAACAAGTATGACTACAGATCTACAACATTAATGATGCCCACGATTTACATTTCATAGAAGCACGAATAAAATCGTGTCTCCCTAAGAGCTACCATAGACATCCTTGGCCGTGACGCCAGACTGACCTTTGGCTGCCTTTGATTGAGCCCATCTAAAGAAAATCAAGGCATAAGCTATCCCGAGCAGCAGGCAGAAAAAGGATGCTTACTTTTTGAGTCGGATAGACTCGATAGAAATGAATCCGGTAGTATCTGTAGGCTCGAAACCACCAAGTTCGTCCATGGAGGACTGAGCAGCATCATACAGACCCTGTTTTTTTTTTTCGAATGCTCAACGATTGAAAAAATAGGTAACTAGAAGGGGATACACTTACTTCACTGGATTCACGGCCTTCAACAATAGTGTTACCCTTGTAGAGTTTCAGTCTAACGATCCCATTCACAGTTCGTTGACTCGAAGGAATAGAGCTAGTAACGAACTCGCGTTCAGGCGAGAAGTAATGACCGTTATACAAGATTCGACTCAAAGCGATAGTCGTAAATTGGTCTCGAAGAGCTCGCACATTGCGATCGAGGGTAAGACCTTCAAGATCCATATGGGCAACACGAAGGATAGTAGCTCCAGGTGATTCGTAACAACCACGAGATTTAACTCCTATAAACCGATTTTCGACGATATCGATACGACCTATACCATGTTTCCTTGCGAGAGTGTTTAAAGCAGAAAAAATTTCTACAGCATCTGTGTATTCTTTTTGTTGTTCAGGAACGATGACTTTGGTGGGTAAACCGTTTTGGAATTCGAGGATGATACGTTCGGGTGAGGTTGGGGCATCTTCGGGAGCGGTGGTGAGTTTCCACATGTCGTTTGGGGGAGTGACGTTGGGATCTTCGAGGATACCAGCTTCGTATGAGATGTGGAAGAGATTCTCATCTGTTGACCATGGTTTTGCAACAGTTTGTTGGACAGGAATATTTTGTTCGGCGGCATATTGAAGAAGAGCTTGTCGTCCGGCGAAGCGGTTGTAAAATTCTATTATTATGAAAGAACGAATGAAATTACGGATTTGGTTTTGTTATGCAAGTAAGAACTTACCGGGAATTCGCCAAGGTGCGATAACTTTGATATCAGGCTTGAGACCGTAGAAAGCGAGTTCAAATCGGACTTGGTCGTTGCCTTTTCCAGTGCAACCGTGAGAGACGTAGCTAAATAGCGAGTGTAAGAATTTGGCATTTTAGGATAATATCAAAGACTTACTCGCAACCCTCTTTGTCTGCAACTTCAATCATTCCACGGGCAATAACAGGTCGAGCAAGTGATGTACCGAGGAGATAAACATTCTAGAACGGACTCGCGTCAAAAAAAAGAAAAGGTATTTTTTTGAGGGGAGAGGAGGATTTTTATTACTTCGTAGATACAGTTGGCTTGAACTGCAGGATAAATGAGTTCAGTAACGAATTCTCGTTTGAGATCCTATACGATAGATTTTTATAAAAATCAGTTTTTTTCACGGGTCTGTTAAATTTTATGAACTCACAGCCAAGAAGAATTTCTTTGCTCCGACTTTCAAAGCTTTCTTTTCTGCAGCTGCATAGTCCTATCAGATATAATCATGAGTCATTTATGTGATTGTGCATGAAGCACCCGACTGACTTCTTCTTGGCCTACATCTGCCATGAATGCATAGACTTCATATCCTTCTTCGATCAACCATGCAAGGATACAAGAGGTATCTAAAGTAGAGAGAGAGACATCAGTCAGAGCAAAGCGATTTATAATGAATTCTTGCAATCTACACACCTAGACCACCAGAGTAGGCTAAAAGAACACGACCTTTGTTTTCAGGCATTCTTAAGAGTAAGTTGAGGAGATAAGAGTGAGTGAGTTGAGTTGAGTGAGTGAGTGAGGAAGAGGGATGTAAAAGGGATTGAAAAAGATAGGCTATCGGCCGTTATTTGAATCTATAAATACATTTTTTGGAATCAATTATTGATCGATAGATATCCGCCGCGTTTCTATCGATTAGACTTGCTCGTCCTGCTGACTTTGCTCTAAGCACGGAACCTAAGGGAATCGTAGTAGGCAATGTGGTGGCTTGGTATGGGGGAAACGGATCATGATGTGGATGATGCGGAATGAGATTTACTATTCCTAGGGTTGGGGAAGCGCAACTTTTGAGTTTTCACTATGTCAGCTGAGGATAGTTAAGCTCTCTTTGTCGTTAGGATGAACCATTCATGGCGGGAAAGATCCGTCCCGTGCACTATACACTAATCACCAAGGGCAAATGCCTAGCTTGATTCGTTGGATACGCTTGGTAAAGGACTGATTCTCCGAAGTGCATCTACAAATGCCCAACGAGCCTTCTGTTATCTACCCCGGCCCGGGCGCGTCTCGGTTGATTTCTTATAACGCGTCCATCTAATCAGAAACGTGGGGGTTCAAATTTTAGATCCGCTACTGAAATCACTTATAGTACTTTGGCATCATCATCAAGTTTTAAAGTTACACCAATTATCAAAAAAAAAGCAGTCCTCCATTTTGTCTGCATTCATTCATTGTATTTATATGTGCAGATCAGTACATATAGAAATCAATTTATATCAGACCCCTGATCATATACCCCACGAAGATATCTAATAGTAGTTAAGGTTTATCGAGGTTGAGCTCCATCGCCCCGGTTATTTATCGTAACTTGTATATAAGTAGCCCTGGATGATTTTCAAAGTTCGTATCGGATGAATGAAGGTTAATAGATCTAGAGACTGTTTCCCCCAGTCAAAGCATGACGACACTTTAACAAAGTCTAACCCCTGGTAACCATTCAAATAACGAAACTCCCTGTTTTCATTAAGATAGGTATAATCTAGTCATGCAATGGAGGAAGGGTGTCGCCTGCGATATGTTCCCCCTGGGCAACACGTTCTAGTAGTTGATAAGCTCTATCTAAATCATCATTGACAATAACGACGTCATGGACATGAGGTTCCTTGGCATATGCAATCTCTTCGAGTGCCGTAGCTAGTCGCTTGGCTACCGAGTCTTCTGTTTCTGTACCGCGGGCACGTAGACGGGCACGGAGGGAAGCGAGATTGGGAGGGGAGATGAAGAGGTAGACGGGGTTGAGATTGGTGTATTTGATCTGTTTGACTCCCTGAAGGATGTGAGTAAGGGGTATGATTTGAGTGAAAAAACTGTTTACCTGGGCATCGATATCGAGGATGCAACGTTTGCCTTGGCTTTGGACGTGACGCACGGTATCGAAACTGGTGCCGTAAAAATTGCCAGAAAACTCTGCGTGCTCTATAAATGCGCCGCGAGCGATGAGGTCTTTGAAGTTGTCTTTGGAGACAAAGTGGTAGTGCTGGCCATCGACTTCGCCAGGGCGGGGGAGGCGGGTGGTGTCTATAAAGAGAATGGATCAGGAACGGTGTGGAGAGGGGGGAGTGTAGTGCGGACGAGAGACGGAAAAGCCAAAGGCGTCGGGGTGAGCGGTGAAGAGACGGCGAAGGAGAGTGCTCTTGCCGACGCCAGAGGGGCCTGAGATGACGAGGGGCCGGGTGGAGAGGGTCATGAAGGAACAGCAGGCGAGCTTACATAAGTCAGTCCTCCCTTGTCCTTCCTCCGACTCATGGGTGCCCTCTGCTGCAGGCCCCAGGCATGTACTTTGTTTATTGTTCAGTGCAGACACTGACCGCCGCTCTAGCCCATTGACTTTGATGGCGAAGTCACCCTTTTCCACTTTATCCTCCTTCGCTGTGTGGGCAAGGGCGCCTTTGGCAAGGTGTGTCTCTCTGTATCTCTCTCTCTCTCTCCCTCACATCCCCCCAGGTCCGCGTCGTCCAGCACAAGCAGACCCGCCAGCTCTACGCCCTCAAGTACATCAACAAGGCAAAATGCGTCAAAATGAAGGCCGTCCCCAACATCATTCAAGAACGCAGACTTCTCGAAGAGGTGCCCACCCCCTCCACACGGCTTCCTTTCGCCACCCCCTAATCCACCCCCTAGATCGACCATCCTTTCGTCGTCAATCTCCGCTATGCTTTCCAGGACGACGAGAACTGTTTCTTTGTCCTTGACCTCATGCTCGGCGGTGATTTGCGCTGTACGTCCCTCCCCCCTCATCTGTCCACTCCCACGCCCCAACTCTCCCCTAGTCCATCTCGAGCGTCTCGGCTCCATGGAAGAACACGTCGTCCGCTTTTACGTTGCCCAATTATCAGGCGCACTCTCATTTATTCACGATATGGGCATCATGCACAGGTTCGTATGTAATTCCCATCCCCCGACTCCCCTCACCTCATCATCCTCCCAGGGACATCAAACCCGACAATATCTTACTTGACGAGAAAGGCAATGCCCATCTCACCGATTTTAATATCGCTGTTCACTTTAGTGAGCGCAAATTGACCGGCGTTGCGGGTTCAATGGCCTACATGGCCCCCGAGTATGTCTCTTGCTTGCCGTTCATCCCGGATCTCATGCGATCCACATATCTAGAATACTTGCCAAGCGCGGTTACTCTTACCAGATCGACTGGTGGTCCCTCGGTGTTTGTGCCTATGAACTGATCTTTGGGCGGAGACCCTTCCGTGGCCGGTCTAATAACGATTTAACCTATAGTATCACCAAGGATCCACTCAAATGGCCCGAAGATGCCGAAAAGAAATGCACTCGTGCTGGTATGCATGTCCTGAAAGGGGTACGTCTCTCCTTGTTTGGACCGCCACTAAAGCTCACTCGTACAACAGCTTTTGGAAAGAGATGTTCACCGTCGAGTCGGCTGCAAGGGTAATGGCGAGGGCTTCCAAGAGTTCCAGCGGTTACCATGGTTCCACTCCATCGACTGGGAAACCATCGAGTCGAAAGAGCAGATTCCACCCTTCATGCCCGATGTGGGTCATTCACTCGAATACTCTTACTCTTGAATCTCACTCTTCCTTAGACCAAAAAGGCAAACTTTGACGCTTCTCATGAGCTTGAAGAGCTACTCTTAGAGGATAACCCTCTAAAGGCCAAAGCACGCAAGGCTAATCAAGAGAATCTCAGTGCAGAAATGAGACAGATGGAAGAACAGTACGTAAACACAAAAAGCCCACCCTTTTTGCTCCGGCTAAACACCCATTCAGGTTTACATCATATGACTTTAAGAAGATGCAGCGACGGTCGTATTATCCACATAATCAACAGTTGATATCGACAGCGACGGGGACGTCGTCTGGGGTTGCGTCGTCGAGACCTGTGACTCCTGCTGATGGGTTGAGACCGGATAATGGGATTAGGATTAATTCGAGTTCGTTGGAATATCCGAATGGGTCTGGTGAGATGGTGAGGGGGGAAAAACAGGAAAAGGAATTTTCATAGTGAGTGGAGGTTTTTTTTTTTTTTTTTTGAAAGTTGATTGATGAGATTGTAGGTGTTTTTGTTTAATGTCTGTGCAACGTCTTTCTTTTTTACGAAACCACGACGACCTCGCCTGGGAATGTCCAATTTTTTTCAATAATCTACGGTTCCCTGGTAGCAAATTATCGTATACCTGTTACTGACTTTTGACAATTGGCGAAAAACACACCCCTTTGTTTTTATGTTTTTTTTGGCTCTTTCTATTATATGACATACATACCCTTTTTTTACCATGCGTTCCCCTCTCTCTCTCCTTTTTCCTCGTCAATCTGATTTTCACTCTCTTTTTTTTTTTAATGAGTACAAGTTTAGTATTTCGGTAATTGCTTTTTTCTTTTTGTTTGTTTGAGATGCTGTTGTGTGTGGGTGATTTTTTTTTGTATAGGTATGGAATTACAATAAAAAAAAATTGGATGAGTTGGATTTTTTAATTAAGAACAGTAAGGAGGAGGGGGAGGGGTTGCTAAGCAACGTTTTCAGTGCCTTGTCATGATCATGATCATGATCATTGATATATTGATAAATGATAGACATCGTTCGGAATTATCATTATATATCAAAACTCCACTTGGATTGTGGGGTACATATGTGAATTTGAGTGTACTAACTACGATTGGGATGAAGGAGCGTTGATTTCGGACAAGGGAATTTTTTTTTTTTTTTGACAAGTGTGTGTTAAGTGGCTTTTTTTAATGGGATCATGGGATGAGTCAGATGACTTCAAGGTTGATAAATGGGGTTTGTCCTTTCTACGTGTCTCCTTTTGGCTTTCCCCAAGTATAACGCGATTAACGCCGGATGGGATAGTGCCTACCAAAGAAAGGAATATCAATTATACGAAATACGAAATACGAAATTTGGTTTGAAGCAGGTTTGAAGGGTGGTAATGGAGGAGGGTGTTCCGTTTGGATCGTGAGTTTTTACTTACTTTACTCGTTTTTATTATGCAATTGAGAAGAATTGCTTTTGGGTAGTTTGTGTTCGTTGTTTCGTGAATTATCAACTATCAAACCTATTCCCATCTCCTCTTCCTCTTCTACCTCTTTCGCTGAATCGTATCCAGCATTAACGATTTTCAAACATTGGTTCACACACCTCCATCATCGATATCCACTACATTCAACGACAACAACTGGGAATGTGTTTAGGTTGGTTTTTCCGGAGGAAGATGGGAGGAGGAAGTATGGGTTGGGGAGGGTCAGGTTAATGAGGATTTTGGAGAGTGTTTTGGGGGTTGGGGAGGGGATTTTGGGGGGAGGTGGGCGAGATGAGCGAGGTGATGGAGATGATGAGGAGGAGGATGGGAATGGATGGTGTTTGGGATTGGATGTTGAAAGAGTGTTGAAAGAAAAACAGTGTCAATCGGTACTTTTTACATTCCATTTTCATTTCTTTTTGACTAAACGATGTTAATATAGGAAACTGAATGTTCGTCGTTGACTATTGCTCAGATAAATGAACTCTTGGATGAATTATCTTCAACATCAACATTCACACATTCAACTATCCTCACTCAATATCCAACTCATCGTTCGAAATTCGATATCCTAAAATCACTATATCGTCCTTTATCTCCCTTCGAAAGCAAATTCATAACTCAAATAATATTAAAAGACCTTCATCCTCTATTATACCCTTCCCTCAACGATATCGGGTATTCAAGAGAATTGATGGAGTATAATACGAAATCGGTGAGGATGTTGAGGGTGGAGGATGTTATGCGTGTTTGGGATTCGACGGGGTGGATGGGAAGGGTATGGAGAGTGAGAGGGGAGATGGAAGATGTTATGAGGGAGTTTGAGGAATGTGGTGAGGATGAAAAGTTGAGAGAGAGAGCTTTGAAACCAAAATTGGGAAGTATGATAAAGGTGAGTCCAAGGGCTACAATGATTTTTTTGAGTTTGAATTGAATTTTTATTTTTAGTTACCGAAGAGCGTGAAAGGAAGGAATTGTTATCATGCTTTATCGTATTTCAAAAAATCAACGATGGTGTGGGGTGAAACGAAATATGATGGTGAACGCGCGCAGATTCATGTTGAGATACTTGGAGATGATGGGACTTCAAACATCAGGATTTGGAGTAAGAGTGGGAGGGAATCGACTTGGGATAGGTTGGGTGTTCATGAGATTATTCGAGATGCGCTTGGTTTGAATAAGAGTGGGAAGTTGAAGGTATCTTCTACTACTTGGATGAAGACCGCGAGAGTGAAGAGGAATGTTGTGTTGGATGCGGAGATGGTGGCTTGGTATAAAGATCATGTTGATGGTTTGTGGTTTCCTCTTTATTTATTTTTGGTGGCAATTAGACTCATGATGAGTTGATTAGAATTTTGGAGGATTCGTGGTCTTGTTGAACAAACCGCTTCTGGACCTCGCCGTAGAACCAAGCGTCAACGTGATGATTTTGACTCTCAAGACGAAGACGGGTACGGTCTCGAGTGTTCAGCTCAAGTAGTATACTCATGGACAATCAAACACCAGTGACTCTCAATCCCGACATCTAGCATTAATTTTCTTTGACGTTCTAGTCTTGGATGACGAACCTCTCCTTTTCGAATCTTACGTCACACGTCGTCAACACCTCGAATCTCTCATCAAAGTGATACCTACAAAAACCATGCTCTCCGACAGATATCCAATTCAAATGTCTCCTTCCATCAACGACAACGATCCACACAAAGGTTTACAAAAAATATTCGCTGAACATCTAGCGAATCACATGGAAGGGTTGGTTTTGAAAGCTGAGGAATCGCAATATAATGAATATGGACTTCCTTGGGTCAAGTTGAAGAAGGATTATATTGAGGGGTTTGGGGATTGTGTGGATTTGGTTATTGTGGGTGCGAGTTGGGATCGGGATCGAGCTAGGGAACTTCGTGGTGAGTACCTGTTGTTTCTTTTTGTTTTTGTTTTAGTTATGTGGGCGTTTTTCAGTCACGCCTCGTGTTTTCACAACTTTTTATGTGGGTGTTATAACTAATCGCAAAGAGTGTCAACTCCAGGTGCGCGTTCTTCTTCTTCTTCCCCTCGCACGCACTGATGCGGATACATTTCATTGACAGCCTGACCTAAAGCCCCACATCCTCGTATACTTCACGGTATCTTACGGCCTCAGCCGGAAGGACCTCGAGGATGTGAACTTTCGGATAAAAAACAGTGACAACGTGGTGTATCCTCCATCTACCAAGGTGAGTGAATCAAAATAGACCAAAAGTGTAGCGGGTTTGTGATTGATTGAGTGTTAGGAACTGAATGGTCTACCGTTTACGTTTACTCTGTCTTCGCATTTGGATTGTAAACCAAAGACTATACTTCAAATACCGTTCTTGGCGGAAATGGTGTTTGCTGGGTTTGATAAATCATATGGATGTAAAGTACGTTTGTTTTATTCCTTTTTATCTGAACATGAGCTAATGCCTTATTTTTCTTTGATTAGTATTATGAACCGAGGTTCCCGAGGATAACTAAAATCCATGATAAACGAGAACGTTCATGGTCAACGTGTATGGATATCACCGAACTCGATAAAATAGCAAGAGAATGTGTTGGGAAAGATAGGTCGGAGAAGGAGATTGATGATTGGTGTAAATCGTTGTGGGGGTTGCCAACGTCACCGACGATAGGTATGAAACGACAGATGAGGGTTGATGATATTTTGGAAAGGCTTGTGGATGTTGAAGGCGGTTTAAGGGATGCGAGGCGAGGTGAATCGGAGTTGAAAAGGAGGAAGTTGGATTTTCGTCGTAAGGAGGATGGGTTGTCGGTTCGGGTGGAAGGTGAAACGAGCAGCCTTATGATTATGAGTCGGGGCGCTCAAATTCTTGATACCGCTCTTCCGGAAGATCATACAGTGGAAGAAGCCCCACCAGATCGGATACTCGCCACCTCCATTTCATGTTTCATCAATTCTCGTAGCAATCATCAACGGTGCGAAGATTGTTCACATTGGAAGAAAGCGATATCGAAAGAAAGACGAGTTCACTCATTAGAAGCGTTACTGGCTGCTTGCAAAGTTCAAAATGGTGAAGAAATCAAACGAGGAATAGTGTTTGTAGACGTGAAGGATGCGATTGGTATTGAAAAGACGATAGATACTGTAAGACATAATGCTAAGGAAGTGAGAAATCGGGTTTTGGTGTTTGGTTGTAATGTAGATAAGTTGTCGTTGAAAGAAGAGAATGCGTTATTGGTCGTTTAAAACCCGCGTGGCATGTTTTTCTAAATTTAGTTATATATAGAGTTTGAGTGAGTGAATATATTCCCTCACTGAGTGGTTTCCTTGGTTCAATGATGCTTTCCTTCTTACGACGACCACGTTCACCTCTACTCTCAGTCTATCATTCGAGTAGCTTCTCTCGTCACTTTTCGTCATCTCATACAAGGTTACTTAATCGCGCTGTTGTGTATTCTCAACCTGGCGATCCGACACAAGTTCTCAAAGTCATTTCACTCCCTTCATCATACCTTTCTTCTTCTCCTCCACCTGGAACCATCAACATTCGATTCTTACTCTCTCCTATAAATCCAGCAGATATCAATGTCATTGAAGGTGTATACCCTACGAAACCAAGTAAAACTGAAGAAGGGTATTATATTGGTGGGAATGAGGGTTTAGCTAAAGTTACTGCTGTTGGTGGTAACAGTGGAATTAATGGGAATTTGGAAGTTGGGGATTGGGTTGTGATGCAGAGACAACAGATGGGGACTTGGTCTATGGAGAGGAATGTTGAAATCGGGGATGTGATTAAGATTCCGAATAGGAAAGGAATTTCCGAGGTGGATGGTGCTACTATCACGGTAAGTTTTGGGGAGAGTATATTGCTTATTGTTGTTTTTACAATGGGTTTTCTTGTGATAGGTCAATCCTCCGACGGCGTTTAACATGTTGAAGGATTATGCGAAATTGGAAGAAGGAGATTGGGTTATGCAGAATGGAGCTAATAGCGCTGTAATGTTGATTTTTATTTTTTTCGAAAGATGTTTATTTTGACACTTTGATATTTCATTTATCAGGTCGGACAAGCTGTCATACAGATAGCCGCTGCGCGTAATTTGAAAACTCTCAACTTTGTACGAAATCGGTAAGTAAAAACACGCTTCATAAAATTCATTTGTTCAAAAATGTTTTTCTTAGTGACGATATTTCGCAACTCAAAGAACAATTGAGTAGCCTTGGAGCTACTCAAGTGCTCACTTATGATGATTTGGAGGACAGAGCTTTACGTAGTAAAGTCAAAGAGTGGACAAATGGCAAGGTGAGAGTTGTTTCTACTACTCTGGACATAACGATTCTCAATATTCTGGGGATAGGACATCCGTTTAGCTCTAAACTGCATTGGTACGTCAACCTCAAAATTCCTATCCAGTATCATAAATTCTAAAACGTTTTTTTCACATAGGTGGAAAAGAAACAACAGCAATGCTCAAATATTTAGGCAAAGAAGCCCACCTCGTCTCCTACGGAGCCATGTCCAAACAACCTCTATCCTTACCCACCTCAGCATTCATATTCAAAAATCTAACCGCCCATGGATTTTGGCAAAGCCGTTGGTACACCGACCGTCCGGTCGAGGAAAGAGAAGACTTGATGGAGTCACTGACGCAGCTCATCAGAGGCGGCAAGGTAAATAAATTGGAATTTTTTGTTTGGGAGTTAACTTAAAAAATTTGCGATTTCTTTGTATAGCTTCAAGCGCCTCAGCATGAAGTTGTTACGGTTGAGAAGAAGGATGATGACGATACGGCGACGAATAAACTTCGACAAGTCTTTGGGAGACTCGCACAAGGTAGATATGGAAAGAAGGTTCTTCTCAAATTTGGCGAGTAATTTAGAAGTCTCGTGCAATTGAACGTAGACGAAAATAGTACGTATTTAAACAATGCATTTATCGCATCTTCCTGTCTTCGAAGAAATGCTAGGAAAAGGATATTCAAAAAAAAAAAATGAATGTGTAGAAGAGTAAGAGGGACATACCTTGAGATGGCGTAACTGCCATACACAAGTAACGATGAGAACGATAATCTGAACGACGCTATACCACACAGCCCTTGAATTCGTAGATTCACTCAGGTCTCTAAAATCAGCTTCTCGTTCCCGTTGATACTGCTGTTCTCGACGTATATCTTCTAATTTTTGATTAAGGTCACGAAGTTTTGAAGCGAGTTCGGATACATGAGAACGGTCGTGTTCAACATCAGCTTTGGTTGAACCGACGACAATGTCGAGGTGAAGACGGATATGGGTATGACTGAACCATGTTGTGTAGTTTGTGGAGAGACAGATGGAGTGGTCGGCGGCTTCGTGGGATGTGAATGTGAATTTTCCTTGATTGGGACCTGTTGTTTGGGCAACGACGTGGCCGGAGGGTTCTTCCTGTAGAATAAAATTAAGCGTGTGTGCTGTGGGATTGGATTTTTGACGTACCTGGACGTTGATGACGATGCCGAGTTCTGGGTTGTGAACGTATTGTTGTTCACTTTCAGACCATTCCAAAGCGTTGTAATTTCCTGAATAGAGGTGAGCGAGATTTGACAAACAACAAACTGCTAGTGACCTTCGACGACGGTGTCGATGGGAAGTTCTTCGATGAAACAGCGGTGCTGGTTTGCGTCGAGATAAAAGTGAAGGGCGTTTGCAGAGAAAGCGAAAGCGAGGAGGAAGAGGAGGTGCATGGGAGTTGTGGGAGAGGAGAGGGTTCCCACGCGTGACCCACGCCACGACGATCCTGCATCGCACGTCAGCGTTTAAAGCATGGCTAACCCTCTTCTCCTCCCCCTCCCGATATGTCTTTCCAAAATACCCGCCTCGTCACCTACTCCATGCGCCGACCTGTCGACATCGACCATCTCTTCAAAGACCCCGACACTGCCCTCCCAGTAATGTTAATAGCCACTCGAACCGTCCCTCATTCTCCCAGAGATAGCCAATGGAAGCTAGCCTGGAAGGTCGGAAAGAGTAACACTGGCGTCCCTGTTCAACGCGAGATCTCTCTCTTTCGCAATCAAGACTGCATGAGTTGGGGTCCAATCACGCGAACAGCTGAAGAGTACACGCGAGCCGTCGAAATCACACAAATGTCGTTTTCTAACCGCAAGCGATTAGAAAAGATCGCTTCGGATGCGCCTCTCCATAGACCCAATGGCAAAGCGCATTGTCAGGATTGGCTTGTTTCTGTTCTTGAAGCTGCTGAAAAGCAGGGCCTTTTATCAAGGTCAGATTGGACGGCGGCAGTCAAAGCAGTCGCTGATGTCTAAAAGCGGGTTGAGATTCTAGGCCCCCTCACGTGTTTCCAGTTTGGACCCACTCTAGTTAATGCCTCGGACATTCTTACGTTCTCTTTTCTCTTGGGTTTTATGGCGTTTATGTATCATAGTACGACAATCTGGATTTGTATATACTAAAAATACAAGTAGCAGATGAATATATTACATTGGGTATTCTCGCATGCTAACGATGCATTGGTGCGTGTCCCATGCTAGTGGAACGAGCCATACTAAACGCACCCAAAGCACCACCTGAAGTACCGTTATTAGTATTGCTTGTGAGGGCACCGTACAGCAGATCTCGGCAAACGCGTGCTCGTTCTCGCCGTTGCACAAACCAACTGCCAGCGTCATAAGGCACCGCCAAGGGAACGGCTAAAATACCGCGATCGATACTCGTGTTCACGACCTTGACAAGATCATCCAACTCGGCTTCAGAATCCAATTCATCCAAATCGTCCGAAACATCTCCACCCTGTTCTGTAGCCATACGCACAGCCGCGGCAGCAGCTGCAGCCTTCTTGCTGACTTTCTTGCTCAGACCGACTGCGGCCTTTTTGTGTGATGTTACACTGCTCACATCGACGCCACGAGCAGCAGCAGCTTCAACCTCCAATCTCTTCTTTTCTTGTTTCTCTCGTTCCCGCTTTTCCTTTTTTTCAGCCTTGGTTTCGCGTTTGACGGGTTCGACAAAGTTGGGATTGTTGGCACGGTTCCATTCGAGGAGGAGCTCGTCATAGGCACGAGATCGGCCTTGGACAGCACGTTTGGCACCCATCGAGTGGGATTTGCATGTGAGGGATCGGGAGCATGGTAAGTTTTTGTCGTTGATGACACCACATTGTTTGTCGTAATCTATAGGACCTTTAACGCGGGGCTTGATGATTTTAGGCGGCGGTTTGATCTTTTTCTTCAGAGGCTGGGAGCTGTCTTCGGGAGTGGGAGATGCTTTCCGCTTTTTGTTGTTTTTCTTGTCTGGATCTGTTTTCTGAAATGTTCGTGTGTGTTGGAAATGGTCATGTTCACATACCATCGGCATCAGCTTTGGCTTTGTTGTTCTTGAAGTTGGCAGCGGCAGCACGGATTTTAGCACATGTGTCTAGATAGGTGTTCAAAAAAAAGTGAAGATCTAATGTAGACTACTGACTCGAGTGCTCCGAGATGAAGCTGCGGAGGATGGGTTTGGCGCAGTCCTTGCATTTGACGACGCCGATGTCCGAGGTCGAGGAGAGCGGGCGAGAGCCATAGAGCTTCATGTCCTTTGCGGAGAGCCATGAGGTAGGCGGGGAGGGGAGGGCGGCGGGGTCTGGCGGGGACGGGGGGTGGATGTCCCAGGAGAACGGGGAGGGCGGGCTGGTGTCGGGCTTGAGTCTAATGGTCATGGCGCAAGGGCTTCTGGCTCCACGTGACCTGCTTCTGGTGAACGATTGGACCCAGCCTATTTCCGGCAACTTGCGTCTTCTCCGGGGATCTCGCTTGTCGCGTATCTGATGTATCCAACAAGGCCCATCCTCCCTCCTGAAAAGCCGTCTATTACGGCGTCTATCCAAATCATACTCGGTCGGTTCTTGACTGAACACATGCATCACACTGAACATGCGAACAATAGAAAAAAAACCCTTTTTTCATTACGGGATCATTCATATCTCATATCAGAATTCGGACAGCGCCACCACCATCAACTTGTTATTTTTAGGTTCTAGGCAATACAATACAATTTCCCTTCTTTTTCAATCCTTCGCTAACGGACTTGTTTGCAATTTGGCAATCAGCTTTTTTTCAATATACTTATTGGTGTTGTGTGTCACTAACACATAAACGTAAACCCCCCCCTCTATCCATCCATCCATCCCACCCTTCCCTTTCAAAACCGAACTATCATTCCTATCTCTTCTACCGCCACTTACATCTCCAATCCGGACGACTACCTACCTTTACAAACGCCGAACGAACATGCATAACGAGTTGCGTCAGGATTTGCAAAAGATGACACTAAGTAATAGTAAACGACCAAAGTTGTTAATAGATTTCATTATCGTGGGTGGAGGTAAGGCTCTTTACTATTCGTTCATTCGTCGGGATGTTGATTCCGTGTTGCTGTCTAGGAATTGGTGGCCTTGCAATGGCTTATGCTTTAGCCAAGAGTGGTCATGGCGTTAAAGTATTCGAGAAATCGAATGGTTCCCCGACGGTACGCGCGCCTTGTTTCCAAAAGCCAAGGTACTCGTAATCTTATTAACCGCTGATTAGCGATCTGGTGGACTACGTGTTCCGCCAAATCTTACAAAGATACTATTGGAATGGGGTTTACATGAAGAACTAAGAGTCGCTCCCAAATGTCGCAAAAGTAACTTTCATACTTGTGAGTGCGCTTTAAATCCGTTCTTAGTTCTGACCTATACTCAAAATAATAGTTGAGACGGGGGAAATCGTGGGACACCTTGAATGGCAAGAAGATATCATCCGAGAAGCCGGCGCCGATTTTCTACTAATGCATGTCAGTCCCACAACCGTTTTTCTCCATTCGTCAAAAAAAAAGCGATCTAACTTGAACCCAAATCAATTATTTTAGCACTATGACCTCCATCAAGCACTATATCGACTGGCAATTTCCGTAGGAGCTTCTGTCACTTTTGAAACTTCGATACAAGACGTCAATTTTAACCAAGATGCACGAAAACCTTGTGTTGTATTGGAAGATGGGACGACTGTGGAGGCGGATGTGGTTATAGGCGCCGATGGACATCGTAGCATTGTTCGGAACTTTGTTGCACCCGAAGTGGATGAAGGTTCGGATACTAATCATAGTTTCTACACGTACGTTATCTTTTGGCGTTCTTTTCGGTCCGGTTCTTTCTTTTGCCTGGTCCCCCTCACATCATCAACCCCCGGTTATACAATTTTTTCGCCTTTGCTTTGCTAATTTGGGTAAACCTTTTGATTTGTTCTAACTTTGTTGTTGACACAGTGTCATTGTCCCAGCGTCGGCTATGGAAACTGATCCGGATCTGCGAGAATATGCCGGTCTTCCTGAGGTTCGAAAAATAATATCATTCTTTCATTATTTACCGTTTGACTGATTATTATTCTTTTCTTTTTCTTTTCTCTTTTCCTTTTTCGTTTTTTTTCTTCTTTTGAATCGTTTAAAGTGGCCCATATGGATGGGAGATTCTCGTGGTGCACTCGGCTATCCTATAGTAAGTCAACCCTGCAACGTTTCAGATTTCCCCGTTTGAAAAAAAATCACATCAATCAAAAACTAATGTTTTTTTTTTCTTTTTTTTTTTTTTAGCGAAACGGTACAGAATATAATCTTCACGTCTATTGGCCAGACAACGAAGTCAATAGTCCTGCCATCGTAGAAGAAAGTTGGGATTTAGAAATCCCGACAAACGCTATAGATTTTGAAGGTTATGATCCTAGGTTAGTTTTTTTTTTGTTTTTTTTTTTTTGATTGATTGTTTTTTTATGAATGAATGATTTATGGGGTTTTGTTGCAGGATAAAGAAACTATTCAATTTGGTTCCCACGGCGCATCGCGCTAGGTTCGTGAGGCGTGAGGTTGTAGATGATTGGTTAGATGAATCTGGTCGTGTTCTCTTGGTAGGAGATGCGGCACATCCTCTATTGGTAAAGAGAACTTCAAAACAATATATATATCCCCGTTTTGCTCACACGTTATATTCATCTAGCCTTGTTCAACGCAAAGTGCCAGTCTCGCAGTTGAAGATGCTGCTGTTCTTGGCGGTTTAATGTCCCGTCTAAGCACATCCGAACAAATCCCTCAATTCCTAGAAGCCTTTTGTGATATCCGACATGAACGATGCAAACTAGTCCAGAGTTCTGAACTACGAAACGCCATGTTGGTCACTTTACCACCTGGAGAAGATCGAGATTTACGGAATGAGGGAATGAAATTGTCATTGAAGACGGTGGGTGATAGTTGGGATGATAGTATGTTGAGGGAACAGTGGGATGAAATTGGGGAAGTGTTTGGGTATAATGCGATTGAGGCTGCGGAGGATTGGTGGATTAAGTGGGGGGCACTTGGGAATGCGGGTGCTCAGCATTATGTTCATGAGGCCATGCAGGATTTTGGTGTTAAAATCACCACGAAGACTGCGGTTACTGAACCTATCTCATCGTACTGATGATGTATGATTGATGGCGACGATGATGATGATGCAGGCATGCAATGTCGTGACAGATGCAACTGATTTCTAGACTTTCTATATGCTTTCGTACTCGCTGTTTAAACGTGTTCCGGTTTTCTATTTCTATTTCTTTTCTTTTCTTTTCTTTTTTTCAGTTGTTCATTGTTCAAAAAGAAAGACGTTTCATGATTAGTAGGACTAATGTTACATCTGTACTGACTGGAATTGTGGGTCCCCTGCTATATGTAATATTCGGGTTTACGGGAATTGATACCATATTCTCCAAGAGCTGCACTGAGATCTTCCATTGTTAGAGTCGTGCGTGTTTTATCCTGTTGTTCATTCAGTTAGGGTGAAATGTGGTGAAACATGTAAGTCGTACCTTGGCATGACCTCCGCCGATGAAAGGCTGGTTGACACGAGCTCGGCCACCGGCTGCGTTTGTACGTATTCGAGCATGTTGGTATGCATCCGCGGCGATATCTGAAACGAATTTTTGGGCTGCCAGTGATAAAAGTCGTTTCCTGAATCAAGGAAACACGGATGTGATATTACTAGGAAAAAACGAGGAAGAGGGGAATAACTTACAGTCTCACGTCTTCACATTCGAAACCCACTTTTTGCAGGTAATAGTCTGTAACCTCATTTGGAATCTTGAGATCATAACATCAAAATTTGTTTTGTTTTGAAGATGAATAATAGACTGATACACATACAAGGGGTTCGTAATCATCGAGCATTAACATAAATTCAGCCAAGGTACGATCTTTGCGCGCTTCTTCGGCTGCTTGACGTGTTTGAGGTTGGGAAGGTGCAGAAGAGGTGCTGGCTTGAGTCGTTGAGGTGGGCTGAGGGATGGCTGAAGGAGTAGAAGTCGCTATGGGAGATTCTGCAGCGGCTGGTTGGGCGAATCCAGTTGTTGGGAATGTGAATCCTCCTTGACTTTGTTGTGACGATGACATGATTAGAGCACAGGTTGCGTTCGGTTTGGCGTTGGCTTTGACGACGACGACGACGACACGCGATGAAGGGATGGATCGGAGTTTCGGTGTCCGAAACGGAGATCAAAAATTCTATAAGTGTTGCGTGCAGGTTGCGTGTCAACAACGACGACTTTCTTTCCTTCTTGTATACATTCCAGGTGAGTCATATTTGTTTGTTCTTGATTTCATATCCATGCTGTGTCGGTTTTTTTTTTGTTGTTTTCATGGGGGAGGTATATGATGTCTGAGGCATTTGGCTTTACGCAGGTCGTTGTTGACCTGCGGCTGATGAAAAATATCTCGCTACCTTCGGAGGAAACTGCTTTGGCAGTGAATCCGCTTTGTCTGATTCCCCCCCCCTTTTGGAAAACTGTTTTCTTGTTTTTTTTTTTTTTTTTTTTGGGTTTGAGATGCCGCATGCTGTTAATGGTGCTGACCGATGAAATGACAGATGACATTCTCTATTTTGGACGCGTGGATGAAGGGTGGGTTTTACATAACTAGCATTTATCTATAGAAAGTAGAAGCACTTCTGTTCAATGTCGACCCGGCTGCTAACCGTGGTCCGCCAATCAAAGTGTTGAAGGGTACCCGAACGGCGATGGATATATGAGGGCATACCTATGGCTGCAGCAACATACGAGGGCAACGGTGGTTGGAGCGCTCGGCTGGGAACAATAAAGTACGTGCCGGTAACTTGCGGCAGGGAGGGCAAGGCGCCGTCACAGGACTGTGGAACCAAACAAACCGACCATCTGGTTCATGTCGAGTTGCATATATAACTTATTGCCATCATTCACACATCACAATATAAACATCGGCCACCGGCATTTACCAGAATTGACCCATAGCCCTATATCAATCACTCCTATCTATCTCAAACTGTCTTCCGCTGGACTGTACTAACTACCACACCCTCCACTGTCATGGGAGTGAGTGAAAGGGTCGATTCTAATCCTCCCCGGAAAGTGGGCCTCTCTTGTGCGGAATGTCGTCGGTGAGTGTCTTGTTGCCTTGTGCATTTGAATTATCCCTTAGACTCACCCGTACAGATCTAAGCTCAAATGTGACCGGTATGCCCAATAAGCGAATGCAATTCCACTCTGTAGAATGTGTTGGTAATTTTTTGTAGTGTGTTTCCTTGTCAATCATGTGTTCGGTGAGTAACCTGTCTGTCGTGCCTCGTTTTATGACTGCAGATTGAACCCTTGCTGGGAAATTTAGCCGAGGGTGCGCTTCGATTTGTCCGGATGGTAAGGATATTCCTCTTTTTTTGTTGGGTTTATGGGGATTCTGAATACTGTTCATGTGTATTGCAGGCATTCTGCCAGCGACGAAGGGCAACAAGTGAATGGCATCTCTTCTAACCCCAGGAGTGAGCTTGACTAACATCTGTTTCTATAGAGTCCTAATGGCACACGCGCAAGAACTGTCAAAACAAGTGAAACATCTGACTTCGAGAGTTCGAGAGCTGGAAGAGTTGTTGGAGATGCGCGCTCCGCATTTGTTGAAGATGAAAGTTGAACATCAGGAACAGAATGATTCGCCGATGGACAATGTCGAGTCTGAGATGAGCTCAGACGCTGAAAATTCAGAGGAAGTGACTCCCGCCACCACTACCGATCTCTCGCCTTCCGCCCCTGCACATTCTGCACCCGCCCCTGCGCACTCAGCTCCCGCTTCCGCAGCTCCTGCATCACAACAATACAACGGCACGGCAGAGGAAGGTGAGAATATCAAAGGCATCTCAGAGGGTCTTGGTTCCCTCGCAATTGGACAGGATGGACAAATGCGGTATCGTGGAGAGACAGCGGGTGCGGAAGTGAGTATTTTTTTTCCGATTCTTCGCTTCAACTTTGATGCATGTGACCATTAGTACCTCGAGGACCTTTTACCGGTGTGTTCTTTATTCACCTCATATATTCTGTTGTCTTATAAGAATTCCTACAGTCGACGTATGATGAGAGCAAGTACAGACTGCGGGATCTCGGCTTTCCCCGCGAAGTCATGGAATTAGCTATGGCTTTCCCATTTGGCCTCAAAGATTCTTCTCACAAGAAGGAGCTTTTTCAGCCTTTCATACCTCCACAAGAATTTGCGTTACAGCTCTTCGACACTTACTATGAATTTTGTGCTTGGATGTGCGCAAACCTGTTCACATGGTCCCCCTCTTAACATTTTTTAACGGTCTTACCCAGGTATAACCCCATTGCGCGCTCCTTATTCATCAGAACATTCATGAACCCCATTTACGGCAGTACTGGCATTCCAAGCACAAATGTCATTCATTCCCATAAACTAGCCGTCTTCTTCATCGTTATAGCTAATGGGGCGCTTTACCATGAAGCTTCGGGGGAACAAGCACATTGGCTATCCGCTCGATATCATCAACTAGCGCGCGCTGCATTATCGTTGGATCCGATGCTCACAGACGCTAGTGTGGCAACCTGTGAAGCCTTATTTATGATGATACGGTATCTGTTCAATTCGGACAGATCGGCGAATGAAGAGCGCTGGTTAATAACAGGGTTGGCGGCAAGGGTCGCACAAATGGTGAGTGATCGTTTATTTCGGGTCAGAGTTATCGTTCTAACATTGTATATTATGACAGATTGGATTGCGTAAGTCGTTGCATGAAGGTTTTTTAACGAGGTGATTCACTCTTTTCCGTAGAACGCGATAGTGGAGGTTGGAGTTTACCCCATGAGGAAGTGCAACGGCGACGTGGCGTGAGTGTTTCAAGACATTTGCTCCTAGATCTCGTATCCCTGATCGCATAACATAGATTTTCTGGGCGATCTGGACCTGGGATACTTACACCGTACGTTGTGCCTTGCTACCTCAGTGATTAATTCACCCTTACTAACACCTTTCATTAAAGGCCATTGTAAACGGTAGACCTGGTTGTCTTACCATCGGCCACACAGACTGTCAATTACCTGACGATCTTTACGCAATCAGAAATGACAGGGGTGAGCTAGAATCAGGCTGTGAGTACATTGTTTATTCTATCTTCTTCTGTGACCTTCTACCTCTCATTCTGATTGATGAATGTCACCAGACCAAAATTGGAGAACATTGTATTGCATAAAGTGTCTAACTGTATCCGCTGATCATGTCTTCGCAACCAAAACGCCTCCCTACTCTCATTTGCTTGAATTGGATCGGCAGTTACGTGAACTTATCCCACCGGAACATCTGTGGACACCAGCCAATCCGAAGAGTCCTCATGGCTGGTCGAATGATAGTAAACTAGCTTGCGAGCAGGCTACCGCAAGGTTTATGAAAGAATCTAGTTCGTCGTCTCCCTTCTGTTCATCGTTTGATTCTTGCTAATCGATTATTAAGATTTGCTGTATATTCACCGTAGCTATTTCGCCCAGGCTCTACGGCAAAATTCTCAAGACCCGTTCAAAAACGATTATGCACCATCGGTTTACGCCGTTATCACGTCTGCGCGAACGATTTGTCAGCATATTCATGGATTGTATGCTAAACACCCCAGGATCGTGCGACATGGTTGGTACTTCTGGACCGCTGTATATTCTTCTTGCGTAAGTATTCTTTTTTTTTCACAAAATCTTGAAATAAATACTTAAAACTTATTTGTAGATCGTCCTCAGCGCTGTGGTGGTTGAATGTCCTGCTTTTACTCTGGCTCGCGAGTGCTATATCGATCTCAAGGAAGCACTGATGCTGTACGAAGAAGGCTCTCGACCTTGTCGATCAGAGGCATCACTGGTATGATATTAATCGTGAGAATTGTAACGCTGCTCTAACGTTGTTTCAGCGTCACATGCAAAACCTGGTCGAGAGGGCAGAACAATCACTTGCAGCATATCATCGAGGTCATGGCATTGATAGGCAACCAACAGATCCGTCAGAGCCGGACGCTTTGGATGTACTCGGTGGTCGCAAGTCCCTCATCGTGCCTAAATCCAATAACAGTTCACCTTCGAATGTCAGCGAGGGTTCAGTGGCACGACCAAACAATCAGCCGTCGCCGGTTGCGCCTGCGCCGATGCCATCACAGGCAGGAGCCGTGCAGTTGCTTAATGATTATTATCGAAGTGAAAACGAGCACAAGCATGAAGTCTACAACTATTTCTCGCCGCAACTCGAACAGTCATTTCCGCCGCAGATGCCACCACCCAATCCACAACCGATGGTTCAACCCGAATATCCAACACATCCAAATACGTTTGCTCCGTATCCGGCGAATTCGAGTCCCCTAACGTCACCCACATCTCCATCTACCCTATCTCGGGCCGCTGTAGCTGCGATGGACACCTATTCTGTGTCATCAGATGCGACCTATTCACCTCAATTCGAAGTTCCCAGCGCTTACTCTTCACATTCTATGAATAACGGCTTCGCAAGGGCCGTGGAAGCGAACCACTCATGGCAATCAAGTCTTGGACAGTATCAACCGCCATCGCCTGCATATGCTGATGGGAGTGGAATTGACCTGGGATATACCCTCTCGTCACCTACAAATGCCAATACACAATTCCAACACGCCCAATCACCGCAACAGTTCCCTGAACGAATTCCGATGACTGGAATATCTCAGGGTGACATTTGGAGTAACTTTGCACAAGACTTTCGGCCATGATCGGTGATTTCTTGTGGGTTTTTTGGGTTTCTTTTTCTTCGTTTTGGGGTTTTGGGGTTTTGTTTTCATGCCAGCGGCATCTCGTCTCATGAGCGGAATTTTATGGTATTTCTTTGTTTTTCGTTCTTTCGGTCTTTCGGCCTTATTTTTTGTTCGACTACTTACTCTTACGTGTATTGTCATTTACTTTGGTATTGGGCAGAACAATCCCTGTTATGTTTACAGGTAGTCTTTGATGTCTTTGTGGTATCTTGACTTGGGCTCTCGTGGGCTTCTTAGGGTTTCTTTTATTTTTATTACCCCCCTCTATCTCGCACAATATCATTCAAGGCCATCTAAAGTCATGGAGATAATTCATGCGATACCCATTTTAATCAAATCCTCTTCTCCCTCGAACGTGGGTCCCACCGCGTCTTTTCGTTCCATACCGTTCAAGAGAGAATCGATGTCCGGTGAGGCGACGAATTGTTTGTTCACTTCGCCGAGGACCGTGAGGTGTTTATTTTCCATGTCGAGGTGGACAACTTGTTGGAGGAATGAGGGCTGGGTTGCGGCACTGACCTATGAAGATGCCAAGTGGGGAAAAAAAATGAAATGAAATCAGTGCTCCAGAAAGGGACGTGAAGTAAAAGAATATTCTTACATCGAATAGAATACCATTTGCCAGCCGAATTTTGACAGCCCCACTCTTATATACTTCTAGCTGACCAATTACACCATCAATAGGCTCTTCTTTGGGTAACTCTGAGGGAGGGGCAGTGGAAGGGCGAGAAGAGCTGGGAGTAGTGGGTTGTTTGGTATCTGGTGCGAAAGAAACTCTTTTTGTGGAAGATTCTGCTTGCATTTGAGGGGCGACGAGTTCAGCAGGAGTGGCAGTATGATGTAAGTCTGAGGTTGGATTTGTAAATTTTGGGAAAGGCGCGGGGAATTGGAAGAAGTAAAGTCGATCTTCTCTTAATGTAGAATCCTGGGGTACAGTGGTCAAAGATGAGTGTAGGAGGAGAAGAAGATTCGTACGGTATCTAAATCATTTTTAGCAGCGAAATCCTCGATGAGATCTTCAAGCTCTTCCTCGCCTTCGCTCTCGCTCAGGTCTAGCGCGTTTCTAGTATCTGGAAGAAAAAGATATTTAGGCCTCAGTCGTCGCACCAAGATAGATCGACGTACCAGCAACGTCCGAGTCTACCTTTACCTTTTCAAGTTTCCTCTCTTCCCTCAAGCTCTCTGGAGCCATCCAGTCCATGTGTCCGATGTTGTTCATATCGATGATCTCGACACCCTCATCCGGATCCGAATAAACTTCCTCTTCCTCTTCTTTCACTTTTGCCTTCCCTTTGTCCAAACCTTTGAGCGTCGGTGCGGTTGTTCGAGTCAAATTTTGTCCTAATGCAACGCTGGATGAGGATGCTGTAGGGACAGCGGGTGTGAAATCTGCTCGAGGGGCTGGACGACGAGTTTGATTTCCTGCAAGAGTGGGACCCATGGCGAAAGGACCACTCGCAGTCATTTCAACGGGGGGAGGTGCACCTCTTCCGCGTCCTCGACCTGAGCCTGCACCTCCATCTGCAGCGCCGCGTCCTCTGCCACGGCCTCTGGCCGACGCAGTGGACGTTTCAGGCACTGCTTGAGGGGTTGGTTCCTAAGGAATCGAACTTTGAGAATTTCCATACCGGAGAGGCACAATAGTGGCGAGATAGACTAACAGGTTTTACTTCACTGTATTCATGTTTATGAGCGAGGAAATGGTGAGATAGCCGAGGACTAGAAACTTACTTACTCCTTCTTTCGTCGAGCAGGGAGGGTGGGCGTGAATTTTAGTTTCTGAGTGCCTTGTCGAGTGACTTCACTTTGTTTTTTAACAAAGTTTCCGATGCCTTTGGGGGTTGATGAACCAGAGGGTGTTTCTGCAAGACATTAAGAACGCGTCGCGGAAGATTGAAGAGAAAGAAATGTACCGGGCATGGGAGTTGAAAGAAGATAAAAGCACGCGATCAGATCAAACCTCGGCAACTAAAATAAGTAGTTCAATCACTCCGCGAAAAAAAAAAAATCAAGTGTTCTCTTTATAGCTCTGTCTTCGTTATGGCTGAAATCAAACACGTCTACGTTACATATAACGACATTCACAACATCATCCGCAATGCGTGCCCCAAAATTGCCGCAGATTTCAATCCAGATCTCATGATTGCTATCGGTACGTCCAACAAAAGCTCATCGTTATCTTTTGCACTTAGAGAAGGCCCCCCCCCCCACAGGTGGCGGGTTAGTATAGATTTTTCGTAGCATCTACAACATCGCGAACAACTGAGATGTCGATCTGTCCTCGCAGTGGTTATTTCCCCGCACGGGTTATGGTGAGCTTATAACAATGCTTTTCGATGGTCGAACTTCTGAATATGTTATCAAAGCGCACGTTCCTCAGAGGATCTACGGACAACAAGACCCTGAGGATTCAAGCGATCGGCCTCTCACTTTACGAGCCTTTGGAAGGCACGACAGCCGAACAAATCGGCAGAGAAGTCATTCGAACCCAATGGCTGTAAGCTACCTCTCCCCCCCTCACCTTTCAATAGACTTGATCACCTAGCATCCAGTGGCCCTAATGCAGGGAAATTGTTGCTTGGGAAACGTAATCTTATCGTCGTTCGTGGTCTATTTCAATCTTGTGCATTTTAGCTTTGATAATTATTAATTACGATTCCTACAGGACGAAGTAGACGACTCACGAACAACACTTTCGTTTGTGGCATGTTTTCACTCGTTAAAGATGAATTACTCACACAGTATATTAGATATGCTCTTTCCGAGCTGCAGAAAGATGTCGAAGAGGAGATATTGAACCACCCAGAATCAGAAAGAGAAGCTTTGAGGAAGGCGACCAAGTTTGCCATCTTCGTCGTTCATAACAAAGTTACAAGACCGAAAATGGCTGGAATACCAGCTAGCGTTTTGTCAGTACAACCCCTCCTAAAGTCTATATTTTATTAAAGCCAAAGATTCTTCTGTAATGCAGATATTTTGCTGGAGCCGAAGTGGATGACGTATGGTGAGTCTCCAGCCATCGGCACATAGATCCTCTGTTAAACGTCTTTAATGATAGGGTGGAATATCCGTGGGAGGCGAGGTGAGTGTCCATGGCATTCGTAGTGCAATTCGCGAGCTGAGGTGGAACAGTGATATCGAGGCACACGATCAACTAGCAGCGGCCGACAGGGCATCTCTCGTGCGGTAAGAGTGGCAGCGCGGATTAAGTGTTGGTATCTGATACATAAAATGTGCTGTACACGCAACGACGAGAAGAAATTGCGCAAGGTTGTAATCAGGTTTCTTTGTTTTGTGGCCAGTTATTTTTGGAGAAGATAATTCGTCTGTCAATACATATTTGTTGAAATGTTGTTCTGCCTCCGAGCAGTGATATATTGATACGGCGGTGTGTTCTGCCAAGCACTGGATTGTCGAGGCATTCGCACAAGGGGTTGGCCACTGAGTGCGTCAAGGACCGCGGTAAGCCAATCAAATGTTTAGAACAAGTTCAAATCTGTTCCTTTTCCTGCCTTTTCTTTCCCCTTCCGGACACTCTTGGACATTACCCTCCCCCGCCCTCATCTCTGGTCTCAAGCTTCGTCTGTGCCATAGACAAAGCATTCAGGTCTTGTTTACGCGACCATTCCTCGCTCGCGGCAATAACACTTCACCATGGCCGATGAACCAGAATATGAAGCTCTCCCCCCAAATGCCGGTATGACTGTCAGTACACGCACATCCTCGGGCATGTTACTTTGTCTGTTAACGTGTTCTCGCGCTCCAGGTCAACATGCTTGCTGGCGCCCTTGTGAGTCGTCGCGCCCTCTCGACATTGGGATATTTTGCTCACTTCCTTGCAGGCTGGTATTTCAGAACATGCTGTCATGTTTCCTATCGACAGTATCAAAGTACGTCGTGCGGACAGTCTCATTGTGAAGTTGCTCAGTTTTTTTGCTTGGACAGACGCGCATGCAAGTCTTCTCGACTTCACCTGTAGCAGTCTACAGCGGCGTCGGTAATGCCTTTACACGAATATCGTCAACAGAAGGTGTGAGGGCTCTATGGCGTGGCGTTTCTTCTGTCGTGGTCGGTGCTGGTCCGGCGCACGCTGTTCATTTTGGTACACTAGAAGCAGTCAAGGAGCTGGCGGGGGGGAACGAGGCCGGAAACCAGTGGCTTGCGCATTGTGCGTTCCTGCATCATTTTTTCTGCCACATTGACACTGACATGTCTTCCATAGCATTGGCCGGCGCTTCTGCCACGATTGCCAGCGATGCACTTATGAATCCGTTCGATGGTGCGTCCCCGTCGAAGATCCGCCTAGCGCACTTATTAAACATCACATTCCATAGTCATCAAGCAACGTATGCAACTCCATAAGTCAGAATTCCGTTCGGGCTTAAAATGCGCAACAACGGTTTACCGAACTGAAGGTCTTTCTGCCTTCTATGTTTCATATCCGACAACCCTCGCCATCTCCATACCCTTCAATGCTATCCAGTACACTGTTTACGAACAAGTGAAGCGTTTCATGAACCCCCGTAATGAGTATTCTCCTGTGTCACATATTACTGCTGGTGCCATTGCTGGTGCTGTCGCTGCAGCTGTCACGACACCACTAGATGTCGCAAAAACAATACTTCAAACCAGAGGAACATCTCATGAAGCCGACATTCGGTCTGCGAATGGAATGATGGACGCTCTTCGAATCATCTGGAGACGGGATGGTATAAAAGGGTTTGCTAGAGGACTGACTCCTCGTGTCATGTCCACTATGCCCAGTACTGCGCTTTGCTGGCTATCATATGAGTTCTTCAGTGCGTAACCACGTCTATTCTTTAGTTGATTCCTTTCGCTGACCTAGTTCGTCTTTTGCAGAGGCCGCAATCAGATCGGATACATTATAGTTATCTGGTCTAATTTGATGTGGAATCAAAGTAATTGGCGTGGAGGAACCAGCACGCGCACACAGACTCGTACAGCATAGACTCATCTCCACATTTGTATCTCACATTTCGAGTTTATCCCTTCTGATTTACAGGCGCATCACATTCGCATTCTTAATCTAATACACCTAAACGTGGAGAGTTCTTATTTCTCTCGGCCCACCTGTTGAGGTCTGTTGTTCAATTTGTTTTGGATGACACCGGTATGACAAGAGCCGAGTGTACTCATGCTTGCTTGTACTTGGGACCAATCAGAAGTCTGGTATCGATAACCTTGGAGACTGATTGTTATTGGCAGGGACAAAAATATAAAACCCATGCAGTCGAAGGCCGAAAAGGGGTTATATCTTGGTTGCTGGTATCCGATTGGCGAGATCAGTGTATGAGAATAGAAGGAAGCGCGAAAGAAGGAGACTGATCATGAAAGCCTGGGATGTGCCTTGGATCATCATTGGATGTACCTGAGATGTACCTGGGATATGCCGAATTCTTTACGGAGTTCACGCGTTTAGAATAGGACGCTAAGAGGCGAATACTGGGGTGGAACATTCCGTTGTGCTGCCTCATCGACTACCGGAATGTATGCAACTAGGTCAGGCCTCCTGGATTGTTGTCACACCACCTCTGCATCTATTTGTTGGTTGAAGCCCTGACCTTGGACATGATCCGGGCTTGCCGGCTTGTTAGGGGACAGGAGTGAGACTGCCGATGTAGTACCGCGGCAGTGCAAAAGTGATTTAACGTTTTGATATTCAAGTTCGAGCTGACATTAATAGCTAAAACCAAAAAAGTGCGCTACTTATGGGTGGGTATTGGATAGTTTACGATACTAGCGGTGGAAGTAAGCCATTCATTCATTCAGTGACGCATGCAGAGGTGGGTTCGAACTCGACACAATTCGGCGATCGTTGAGAGGGACGGTAATAGCCTTGAGGAGCGCCCAAAATCATGTTGATATATTTGCTTGACATGTTTGCCAGTATCATTTCACGGTGATTTTTGTACATTCATAGTTGACACACAGAACGTAGCTAACTTAATAGTCCACTCTTTGAACCGAGTATGGTTATACTTAAGAGATGCTGTACGATATACATTTACATCCAAAATTCATTCTTATCTCTGAATATTGTCTACGCGCGATAGATCGATCATTAAATAAGTGTTTTTTTATAGGACACTGCCCACTTGTAGTATCTTTCGCAACGACATATGCTTAAACGCAAGACGAGGGTAACAGATGACCAAATTATTTCAATTACACAGTAAAGCAATATCTAGGGAAATCGGTCTGTTTGATAATAATGCTGGAAATCTCTCATTAAACCCGGTATTTCGACGGCCCGACGGTAAGAATCTCATAGCCCTAGTCTCCTCCGTCGCATCCTCCCAAATTCCTCCTAACCCAAAAAGCTAGAGAAGGGTTGAGAAAAGAAAGGAAAAGAGGACGAGGAAAGAGAGAGTGTGAACTCACATATGTAGGAAACCTGCAAGCGCTTGCAAACCCCAGTGCATACAATTCCACCCGAACCCATTGTCACTTCCGATATCAGCGAGCGCCGTACGTGTCTTGAAGGCTTTGATGTTTACATGAACCCATAAACGAACGACTAAAACATAAAGTCGAATAAATGGCATTAAAGAACTGTACTTTGACAGTGATTCTCTGGGAAAAAAACGTACCAGGAATATACGCCGGCCTTCCTCGCGGATGTAATACACGCATATATTCTTGAAGCGTAGGTTCCCCCTCCCCATCGGCATGATAGAAATGATAATAGTGAGAAAATGAAACAAAAGAAAGAATAAAAGCACAAAAAGGGGGAACCACTGGGAGCTTTGCAGGACGACCAATCCCACGCCGCCTTCAATGCCAGAGTTGGTCAAGCTCTGACATTGCCAATGATCCCCAAAGAAATTACATGAAAAAGAAAGCAACAGGATATAGTAACTACAAAAGAGAGGTAAAAAGGTATACCTTATTCTGAGCCTTGAGGGTAGCGCACGCCTTGAGCCTTGAGTGTCACACCTGAAATGTCCACGAACAATAAGACACATTGTAACATTAGAGAAATCAATCAGGCGTTATAATTACCAGCGTCGGATCGGCGCACTCGGCCAAATACCTGATTACACTATATTTAGCGATCATCTCAATGGGAAGAATAATGGAGACTTACTTGTATCCAGCTCCGTTTCTCGCTCCGCACTAAAAGAAGGTTAAATAGACAGGATACGAGAGAAGAAAAAAAAGAAAGCCCAATACAAATCCTGACCTATAAGCGATGTTTAAATAAACATTTAGAGTGATGCGGAGGCGATAACTTACCAATGTACCATCCTTGTTTCGATTCCGATTCCTGTATAGTACTAAAGAAAAGTTAACAGCAAAGACACATAAGAGATACAGAAAGAAAGAAACGGTCCAGATACGTAGCCTGCCCGACCTAAGCAACGTGTAAATATAAAAAGCGTAAAGGACATGAGAAAAAAGTAACTCACCAATGTACCATCCTTGTTTCGATTCCGGTTCCTGTTTGGTACTAAAGAAAAGTTAACAGTAACGACACATAGGAGACACAGAAAGAAAGAAACCGTCCGAATACGTAGCCTGCCTGACCTAAGCAACTTGTAAATGTTAAGCGTAGAGGATATGAAAAAACCAACTCACCAATGTACCATCCTTGTTTCGATTACGGTTCCTGTTTAGTACTAAAGAAAAATTAATTGCAAAGACACATAGAAGACACGGAAAGAAAGAAACGGTCCAGATACGTAGCCTGCCTGACCTAAGCAATGTGTAAATATAAAAAGCGTAAAGGACATGAGAAAAAACCAACTCACCAATGTACCATCCTTGTTTCGATTACGGTTCCTGTTTAGTACTAAAGAAAAATTAATTGCAAAGACACATAGAAGACACGGAAAGAAAGAAACCGTCCGAATACGTAGCCTGCCCGACCTAAGCAACTTGTAAATGTTAAGCGTAAAGGATATGAAAAAACCAACTCACCAATGTACCATCCTTGTTTCGATTACGGTTCCTGTTTAGTACTAAAGAAAAATTAATTGCAAAGACACATAGAAGACACGGAAAGAAAGAAACGGTCCAGATACGTAGCCTGCCTGACCTAAGCAATGTGTAAATATAAAAAGCGTAAAGGACATGAGAAAAAACCAACTCACCAATGTACCATCCTTGTTTCGATTACGGTTCCTGTTTAGTACTAAAGAAAAATTAATTGCAAAGACACATAGAAGACACGGAAAGAAAGAAACCGTCCGAATACGTAGCCTGCCCGACCTAAGCAACTTGTAAATGTTAAGCGTAAAGGATATGAAAAAACCAACTCACCAATGTACCATCCTTGTTTCGATTCCGGTTCCTGTTGAAAACCAAAGAAAAGTTAACAGTAACGACACATAGGAGACACAGAAAGAAAGAAACCGTCCAAATACGTAGCCTGCCTGACCTAAGCAACTTGTAAATTATGTTAAGCGTAAAGGATATGAAAAGACCAACTCACCAATGTACCATCCTTGTTTCGAGCACCAGTTCCTGTCTGACCCTAACAAAGATTAGATAGAAAAACACAGAGGAATATAGAAAGAAAGAAAATGCTTAGCGTTAAACCGTCGTCACCTCACCTAAACGGGGGTTTAAACGTGCACATAAGATAGACGAGAACGTGTGACTCACCGATGTCCTCTGTCTTCTTTCTGCCCCGTTTCTTGACATGCACTAGAAAAACTAAAGTAGAATGTCAGAAAAATAAACGACTACAAAAACAGAAAGTGAAGAAGAAATCCTAGCCTAATACTCATCCTAGCCTGGGCAACCTATATTACACAATAAAACTGAGTGATATTTGAACACAGAATACTATGAATGCGAAAGTGATATCTCACGTTTATTCACTGTTCCTCCCGGTTCCGTTTCTTGACTTTGCCTTAAAGATAGAAGGTTAGATAATTCGAAACAGAAGAAAGACGAATGAAATGAAGCAAAAGGGCCATATAACCTAGCCATCGAACATGAGTGTGACATTTCAACAGGAGTGAAACGGCAAGATACGCACCGTTCTTCCCTACGTAATTCCTCTTCGGCGACTCTTCTTGCTTAACATCTGTATAATCAAAAAGGTGAGAAGATGCCACTCCAAGGATGAGAAAAAACAGAAAGATGATAGAATTCTTAGCCTAACTATAAAGCGTGAGCTATACGTGGATAGGAAGATAGCGAAACACTCACTCTTGAGGTATCACGCTCTTGCAGCCGTTAGCCACCTAAAAGGATTAAAGTAGTATAGAGAGTATGAGAGTAGATACCAGAACACTTGCAAAACCATTAATCTTCTACCATGTCTCTTCGTTGGTCTTCTTTCGCCGAGAACCTAAAAAGAAAGACAACAGCACACGAACAAAATAGCACAAGGAGAAGAAAGATGGAAAAGGGAGGGGATCATTGATTGGCCTCCTGAGATGACCGTCCCAGTCAGCCGCCACAACGAAGGTTTGGTCAAGTCTCCATTGTCAATAACCCCCAAAGTACATGAAAAGAGACAACAGGAGATGGTAGCTACAAGAGAGAAAAAGTAGCGACTCACACGGTTTCATTCAGGAACTGCTTCAGGGCTTGAGGAAAGGGCTTGAACAACCGTTGATCTTCTACGATGTTCCCTCGTTCGTCTTCTTTCGCCGAGAACCTAAAAAGAAAGACAACAGCACACGAACAAATAGCAGAAGGGAAAGAAAGATAGAAAGGGGAGGGGATCATTGATTGGCCTCCTGAGATGACCGTCTCAGTCAGCCGCCACAACGAAGGTTTGGTCAAGTCTCCATTGTCAATAACCCCCAAAGTACATGAAAAAGAGACAACAGGAGATGGTAGCTACAAGAGAGAAAAAGTAGCGACTCACACGGTTTCATTCAAGAACTGCTTCAGGGCTTGAGGAAAAGGCGGATGATACACCGGTCGGCTCGTCCTAAAATGTAATCCGGAAAAGGTGAGAAAACTCTTAAGGAGACCGGAATATGTAACTACAATAGAGGAGGAAAGATACCTATTCGCTTGAAGACGGTGCTTGATGGCTTGAAGAAAGGAAGGAAGGATGGTACATGGTCTTATATGGTCGGCCTGCCTGTAAAGTTAGAAAAAAACCCAAAGGGAAAGAGAAATAGGAAAAGAAATCATACGTAGCCTACTGGGTGCTTGATGGCTTGAAGAAAGGATGGAAGGATGGTACATGGTCTTATACGGTCGGCCTGCCTGAAAAGTTAAAAAAAACCCAAAGGGAAAGAGAAACAGGCGGAAAAAGAAATCATACGTAGCCTACTGCTTAACCCAGCTGTTGAGAAGGTTATTAAGCCGGATCGACTTTGGAAGAAGATGACAAGCGGACCTTGGGAAGCCGCTTGAAGTAGTCCGTCCGCTAATTGAACTTGTTCCAGTCGCTGCACGAAAATTGAACAACGCAGAATATCAAGCGGACCATAAACTACTCACATGTCGTTGAATATCGTAGCCGCCTTCAGTGCTTTAACCGATCTATAATTGTAAGTAGTATGAAAGGCCCACTGAACGGGTGCCAGCAATGGATTAAGAAATATCACCTCTTCCTTCGTCAGGTATTCGTCACATGCTCCGTATGTTCCGTCCAAGGGGTAGGGTGCTATGAGTGTCCGCATCTTGTGCCATACGTGGGCGATCGCAGCGTAATCTCTAAAATAGATACTAGGAATCAGTCTACCATTGCGTGACTCACCGGGTTCCCAGAAAGGAATATCTGGTAGACGTTGTCAGCAACACAGCGCAGAAGATAGACCACTGGTATGATAATTACCTCCGTCGAGAGCAGCGCATTCAGCGGTAACGGTGCTTGAGGTGAATTCGAATAGCGTAAGTCTTCCGTCGTCGCCGACCATGATCTTCTCCGTCGAAATGCTTCCGTGGATGACTCCTCGTTGATGCATCAGTTGGACTGAGTGAATAAGCTGGGCTATCGCGTGGACCGTATCTTGTAGACTGAAGGATCGACCGCGTTTTTGAAGGACTTGTGCGAGCGGGACTTGACCCATCCACTTCTACGATTAGACGATGACGAGGTGAGATGAGGGCCTGCATAAATAGCCAGAAACAGTAGATATACCAGGAATATGTAACGATCAATCGGACCGCCACCGAGATATTCAAAGTGGGCGATATTGGGTATGCCTCGGACACGTTGCAGGGCGTTGAGTTCACGCTTGACGATCTCGCTGGTGCGTTCATCTTCAGAACGGATCCACTCCATAGAATACCGGTGTCGACTATGGAAAGCAAAAGTGATTGACCAGAGGGCACTCTCTTGAAAAGCGCAACACTCGTCGACTTGGACATCTCCGAGGTCCTTAGAAAAATGTGCCAATATATTATTCGCTTCCAATCGTGATGTAGGAGGTGTCGGGAGAGTCGCTTGACCGTTCGAAATCTTGCGCTGGGTTACGCCGAGGTTCCCCTGTGACGCTATCGAAGATGTCGGGTCCGACGGTGGAATTGGACTGCCAAAGGCCCCATGTTAGAAATATAGACTCCGAAGGATTCCATACTTACCGGAGTCTTTGAACTTCAATTATCTCCCGTAAAAGGGTTCGTACAAGTTGTCCTTCTAGAGTGATGGGGGAGGTTGCCATGGGTGTCGATAAAGTTGAATTGCTGTGCGAAGACTCGTGCTGGATGCTATCGAGCTTGGCAGCTGCGAATAAATTGATGAGCAGACCATGGAAGAGTCAGATATAGTTTTACTTTGAATAATAGTCTCATCTCCTCCAGCGTTGCGTTCCTCCTCGATACTAGGAGGCTTGGCCTGACCGTCGGAAGGCTCGTCCTGTGCACAAGAACTGAGCTCGACGACTTGAAATGTTATTTGTTAAAAAAATTGGCGAAACATATTATCACAACTAACCCGGCGATGAGATCTTATCGGTCTTCCCGGGATATCCAGTCTCTGGGGCAAGAGTTGTCTGAACGACTTCAACAGACTGCATCGGAGTCTTTGCGTGGGCCAGCCCCCGCAGTACACCTCTGAGTTGCTTTCCACCGACGACCAACCTCTTTCCAAATTGCTTAACACGTCCCGAAAACCCGCCGGTCCTCGAAATGATTCGCGGGGATTCCTCGTTACTAGAAGTATGAGCTATAGACGCGTGCATTGTGTAGCGAAAGATGTGAAAGATGTTCGTTGCTTTATAGGAGAATTGGAATAGTAGATGGTGGTTCGTGTTTTGGAGATAAAATTTGGAAGGCCCCACTTTTATACCTGGGAGTGAAGGAAAGGAGTTTGCGTTATCCGCGAGACATTTTTCGCGTGAACTAGAGGTACAGGGACTTGCATGGGACACGTTCAGGGCTGCGTCCAAAGTTCAGCAGTGTAAGCAGTCGTCGATCGAATTAATCTTCAATTCAGGAGGATCAATGCCAGATTGGTGGACGAGTGTACCATAGATTGATTAACGACCACCGTCTAGCCGTTCTTTTAATAGCTCTTGGGGCTGAAGGCCTATAGAAATCATAAGTTGTAAAGGGAAAAGATACTTACTTGGTCGCGCCACGACCCGCCACTCTCGCCGCTTCTCTTCCGGGACAACCTTCACGATTCGTTTTAACTCTAGTTCTTGATATATGATAATATGCAACGCGTAGTTCAGAACAATCTTTGTGCTTGATTACGCTCTGATAAGCCGTAGGGCCTGCAAGTCTCATTTGTTGCGCGCCAGATATACTTTAATTTACGACTCACGAGAATAGGCTTAGTATGCACAATGGTTACTCCGAACAATGTATAAACATCTCTGATATTCCATCTAGTAGGCGATCGTTATAACTTCAGTTATGGAATTTGGGGAAGATGTAGTCCTGACACAAAGCGATCCACAATAGATGTAACTTTATGGACGGTGTGAGCTCGCGCATGACTCTAACCATACAGACTTACAATGTTTGCCGCTAAGTTAACAAATGCATGAGCGCCTATGAGTTGACCATTCTTCAAACCACCCGGGTATAGACTGGTTGCTTTTCTGATCTCGCCCAAGCTGTCGCAACTTTGAATCCGTTGACGTGTCAATTTTGTGCTTGTCAGTTTCATCAAGTACGCTGGGCTGGCTGTCGATATATCCCCTTGCCACGTAGTCCTGCTAGGTGGACAAACACATAGGTGTATTACGTCCGCGGCTACTACCGCATAATGCCCCCAAGCGTGTCACCATTGATCCGAATGAAGACAACTCACTGAGTATGCATCTAGGTCTCCAGTTGAATTTCGCGACAAATAGCTCGGAGTTGTTTCGCGCATCAGTGAGAGGTACAACGCGATATGAATCTGGTTGATGAAGATGAACGTTTGTCAGACGAACGAGTGAATTAGAACCATGAGGCTATCATATTGAGGGTAATGGAAACATGAAATGAACATCTAGACGTCTATAGTCGGTCAGGTTTCCTCTGACAAAGCTAGAGCGTGCTCTAAGTCTTCGGTTTCGTCAATTAGAACCGACATTGGTGGCGCATTTCCGTAGATTAATCTCTGAATTACAATTGCTAGAGGGAAAAGATCAACTCGGTATAGTGTCAAACTACTAGAACAAGGTTTGTACGCACCAACATCGACTGAGAGTTGAAAAATGGCACAAATTTTAAATTGAAATGGTGAATCTTGGAAGAAGAAGTAACCGGTTCTAGCAGACCGTTAGAAAATAAGTTATTGCCAATGCAAGGTCCAAGATAACTCACTTGAAGGCGTCTCCACCAAACCAGCCCAACAGCGTGGACAAACGAAATCCATATAACGAGCGTTGCCGGTAATTGCTGAATACCAGAAAACATATGGTCAATCTTCTGAAGCCTAGCAAAAGCCCGGGAGGACATACCTAATAAGCTGAGGAATCGGAAGTGTGCTTTCGAGGCCCAGTGCAAGAAATCCAAGGATATTGATATACAAGTCGGACCGACCAAAAATTAAGAACATGATTGCTTGGCATATTCTAGTTTCAAGCAAACTAGTCAGAGGACACGGAGCGAAGGGGTTATAGTGCATAAGCAACACACATGAAGCCACAGAGGAACTCGATATATTGGGCGTAACTGGGCCATTGCCAGAAAGAAATTGGTCTCGTCGAAGTTCCGAGAGCCTCTGCGCTGATTTTAGGTCGATGTAGGATGCAGATGTACAGTAAAGCGAGCTGGAATAGAACTTGAAGCTAGGTTGGAAGATGAAAACGACTGGCTGACCTGAGCCAGTATCATGAGAACCGACTGAATCAGAAGCGCGGTTTCGAAATGCTTTCTAGAATTCCATTCATATAAGCAAACTACAGACGTGGTGAGAGATACTGGCATACCCCAACCAAAAGAAACAACGAGTTATATTGGCAAGTAATCTGCAAGTAGTTAACGTGTCAGACCCGGACCAGAGACAAGGATGCGAGGACTGACAGAATTGCACAAACATCACGGGAGAAACCAGTTGAGTCCCTGGAAAAGGTATGGCATGAGAAACTAAGGGCTGTAACAAAAGATCATAGCCAACCGTTTCCGAATCATCGAGACAGCTTGGTCGGCATAGACCTAAGGGGTATGGATATCTCAATCAGGTAAGGCATATTGAAGCGGGTACGGACCAAGGGAGGGCCAACGGCCATGCCAACGGAGGCTATCACAGATATCCAGGACATTGTCAGGGTGTTGGAGAGAGAAATGTGTACGGCGCAGAGTCGATGGCTCCGGGCTTAGTCATATATGTATGTCATTTCAACGTCTTCCGATGTCACTGGTCAATTGCTTTATGAACGGTCTCTATATGCTTCGCTTTCGCATCCGTCTCGCTCATGGACTTGAGAATCGAGGCCCGACGCCCGTTCCCCGGCCTTCGCACCAAATCATTGGTCGTGAGGCATGCATCTCATGTGGGATAGCAAGCGTCTAGGACTCTGGATAACTTCCAAACACAATACAGGCGAGCGTTCAAATGCCCTTCGACCCGTATCGATATCGAAACTACCACACAAGGTCGTCGTTAAAATTTTTGACTCCGAGGATGACATTCTACCCCTGTCGCGCGAAAATTGCTCCTCAACGGCATCACCGCTGACTTGAAGGACATAGCTTACCTTTTCAAACTCACTAAATTTCCCTGCTGTCCATGCACGAACTATGTTCGTGAACTCCGATGTCGTAAGATTCCACCAATTGACGCGGAAGCCGTCATCGAAACCAGAAACCACCGGAATGAATTGGGGAAGATTCTATGAATACGACTCAAACCATCCTTACCTCGAGGGCTTCCTCATTCCTAGAAAGTGGGACCATGTGTCCTCAATCGAAATGTCACGCTGGTATCCAAAGACGGATGTTAGGAAGGTGGACGCGGCCCCATCGAGGACATTGTATCTTTGCTAACGATCGGAATGGTGGGGTGTAACCTTCGATGTGAAGTGTGGAAGGCCTCGGGAAACGGAATGCCTCATGTAACTTCTCCCTTTACTGTCCGACATGATCGTATTCCCCTCTTGTTGGACTCCATTAACACCCGCTTCTCTCTCAAAAAACTTGCGAAGGCTTATCCTATGCTCATCTAGGCGCTTCCCCGGTGGTATGAAGCCACAGTCTTTGCACCTTAACCTCTAATCAGTTCCTCCCTGAAAGGAATCGGCCCACAGCTTCGTTGTCTCGCGCTGGATCTCATGGACAGGGATATATGGTATCCCGGTGAGGATCAATCACGCTACAACTCGTGAGATGTTATTCCGACTAGTGCTGCGGAGGTCCGGGACCTCAAAATACTCCAAATATCCGTACTTTGATATTCGATTCTCCGATTTCACATGATGGATCACAAGTTCCTAATTGACTTGGACTGTAGCAATACTGGGCGTAATCGTGGATCAGAATCTTCAATGCTTTGCCTTCAACACACGGATATGTGGCTCGTAGTTATTATAGCACGAACCGTGGAAAGGAACGCCTCTGGCCAGTTCGATGCACTTTGTGCTATGTTGAAACGTGTCAGCAAGATATTATCACGGACATCGGGCATCCTCTAGATCCAGATAGGCGAAGAGCACTGTGGTGGGAACAGGGAATGCTGGAAATAATTTCGAAGAAGCTCGCTTTCGGAGAGATAGCCCAACAATTTGCACATCCCTCGTCACTATCACGCGGCTCATTGTCTTATGCCAATTGTCGCCTGATTTTCGTTCCATCTAATCGGCCAACTATGAGCCATATGCGCGGCTCCTTTCTTTAGCAGATCAACCAACTGTATGGGTTGTACTCACTTCCCGAGTCCCAAGGAACTGACCTTAGGGTTTAACGTTTAGCCTCATTTGGTAGGGGGTACGCCATAACATTCGGGGGTCTGACTCCGGTCCAAGGCGCATTGACTCAAATCGCTCAATACCATTTGAATCTTCTGCGTCGAAGGGTTTGTGGCTACTTATCGTGATGCTAGCTCATTTTCAGTTGACCTCCAGTGATCTTTCTTCATAGAAGTGGCCAGTATCAACATCACCTACCCCGGACAAGTGGACTAGCAACCTTCGGATTCTTTGCCTTCACTTTCCCCCGGTCCTTCAACTCGGTATCTCCTCGTAGCGTTAATGATAGGATACTCACAAGTTTCGCCAGCCGGAGCAGACAGCACAAGGGTTATAACCCAGTAAATGACCAAGAAATAAGACGTACATCGAAAGTTATGCAGCGGGGGCATCTGTCTGTTCTACGCCACCCACCAGGGTGTTAGGTTCGGGAATTACCCCACTATTTTCATACGCGGTTCATGTCGCGAGAGATACCGGAGGCGCGATGACCTTGGGCATATATATAATATCGGCACTGGTCTTTATAGCCGAGTATAGTCGATTTACCTCGTTCGAATGAATTACACTCACCCGCTATGCTTTTCTAAGAAGCCATGATGATCACGAACCGCTGGACTTGCGTAGCACTGCATTCTTATTCACGGGTATTTTTCAGGAATGCCGAGACGGTGGCGAATCGTATGTCATAGTTTGAGTTCCATCCTATCTGTCGCTGACCGCATCCTCGGTCGGTAACGGAAACGAGAATTGAATGTACGTCTTTCCACCAGGTTACCTCTCTCTTGATCTAGGGTACTATCCCAGGATTAAGAAGTGTCTTCGTCAAACATAAGCACCACGTGAAAACGCGCAGTCTTTCTCAAAGATGCCGGAAAACCCTTGACAGTTAAATGGCTGTACCTTTAATGGTTGTTCAAAATCCATCCGACAGCATTGGTCTTCAGTAATTGCGGCCAGTTCAAGTTTAATAAACCAAGGTGGCAGTCTTGCAAATGCCGAGCAACTGAGGGGTGCAGTTTAGCCGCGCCAGGAAATTGATGAATGAGCGTACACAGCGAAAAGGCATGATTGAAGGTTCCCAAAGGTTTCGCGAAGCTACTTCCTGGTTTCATAAGGACCTCTGGGAACGGTGGAAGAGGCAATTGCTAATGTTAGTGCAACATTGCCCAGGCTTAAGGTCGCATGTACTGGAGGTTATTCGCGACGATGTTGTCAGTTGAAGACAAAGTCGGGCGACGGGATCATGTAGTGGTGGAGAAATATCGGCGGAAGTGTTCCCTACCAATGGACCGTGCTTGGGACCACAAATCTGGGGACGATGAAAATTCAGTTATCTTAATCCAACAGTCACAACTCGGAGAAGTGTCGGGAAGGTGTATGTAGGATCAGGATATTGGAATTTCCCTCACGTCGGTCGGGCTCAAATTCCAGCACTTGGCGACCATGCTCACCTACGTGACTGAGGCTACGAGAAGTATTCTACCGAAGCACGGATACAATGGAAAGAGTGTATGTACATATATACACATCCCTCATCTAAACCCCTGTTGGCGCGTCGAGAAATCGCAAGTTACATTCGGCAGCATATTAATCGGAGCTTGAAGATACTTGATGGCATTGTAAATTAGTATATCAGCCTCCTAACCGATTTAAACATAACTTTGACATGTCCCCGATGCTTCATATGTGTGTACTTAAAATAAAATATGTAATTCAGTAGGATCGGATTGGCACTTGATGGAAGTCATCAAACTTGGTTCTTCCGGTGATGAGCAAGAGTGAGTAGGTAAGTTCTCCAGCGAGGGCAAATTCAATGTCACTACAGTTTTTGGTTTCACCGTACATACATACAATCCAGTCAAAACGCCACCATGACTTCACGTTCGCGCTTTCGGTAGCTTTTTCGTTCACCAATCCTCGAGGGTTGGGTCGTTTGCAAGTCACGTGGACGTGGACCTACCTGGCAAACTGCTGGCAAACGTTCAAACCTCCACCCAACCTCCACCAACCCACGACAACTCGCCCACACTTGTCAATCCTTGTCTACTAAAAAACCTGGCGAAGTCATTTATTTGCCCAGCCTAAATTGTTGCGGTTTTATCGTCGCTGAAGGCCTCTGATCACGCTTGCGTTACCTGTCTTTTCCACGTTGCATTTACGTGGTGAGGACTGTATTCACTGTCTGGCCATTTTCATCGTCTTGCCATATTCATTGTCTGGCCTTATCCACCGTCTGACCGAGGAAGATGTCCATTCCGGCTACGCCACATAATAAACACTCAGAAGAGCAGGATGCAGCCGAAATCAGGAAAGCACTAGCCACTGGCGCGACGAAGGAATCCAAACCCTCAAGTGCTGCAAGTGAGTAAGGGGCATCATACGCACAACTCCGTCATTCTGATCTTGTTAGTTTCTTCAATTGTCTGCTATTGCCTGGCTTCCATATTGATGACACTTATCAACAAGGTCGAATCATTCAATAAACACCAATCTTAGGCTATTGCTTACCATAGCATTAGTTTGTGGTATCTGGAGCTCACTTCTCCATGAACTTTTTGCTGCTGTGCATTCAGTCGTCCGTATCCGTCATCTGTGTCGTACTTGTCAAGAAACTTGGAATTATATCCTTTCGCGACCTCGACAAGAAGGATGCCAAAACATGGTTTCCGATCAGTTTCCTTCTCGTTAGTGTCATCTATACAGGGTCAAAGAGTCTTGTGAGTGGTCTATGATCGAACGAACTGTTCACGCTCCTTACCCGTGAAATAGCAATACCTAAATATTCCTGTCTATACAATCTTCAAAAACCTGACTATCATTTTAATAGTGGGTTGGCCATAAATTCGCCGCTTGGTAGCTCACTTTAACCTGATTTCAGGCATATGGAGAAGTCTTTTGGTTTGGCGGTTCAGTTACCGCCCTTACATTCGTCTCCTTTATTTTTATGGTAAGGTCCGCCCTATCTCCCGTGAACTATAGCGCTAAGCTAGGCAAGGTTGTCTCGTCCATCATCGCTGCGTGGTCCGACGTCAGCAATGCCTTCTCCCATTCTGCCCCTGCAGTCGGCACTGGCATTAGCGTGAACACCTTGCAAGATCTCGTGGGCACTGTCCGCGGGCTCAATATCGGATATTTCTGGATGCTCCTTAATTGCATTGCAAGCGCTGCTTATGTAGGCCGCCACCGCGTCAAGCCCTGAGCCTCATCTTTCTGATATAGACTCATAGGTCCTGTCAATGCGGAAGAAAATCAAGTCAACCGGTTTCTCTGATTGGGATTCAATGTTTTACAACAATTTGTTGAGCATACCCGTCCTAGCGGTCTTTTCATTATTGTTTGAGGACTGGGGATCGGAAAACCTCACGCAGAACTTGTGCGTCATCGTTATAACGATCAATTTTCATCCCTTTCTTAACGCCGATACAACAGTCCTCCAGAGACTCGCAATTTCTTGATATTCGCGATCGCCTTTTCGGGAGCAGCTGCAGTTGGTATCTCGTATACTACGGCATGGTGCGTGCGGGTGACGAGTAGCACAACTTATAGGTAATGTGGCAAACCTTTGTCGTTTGATTACCGTAGCTAACTTTGAGGACCGCAGTATGGTTGGAGCTTTGAATAAACTCCCTGTTGCGGCATCTGGGATGCTCTTCTTTGGAGATCCGATCACCTTTGGATCAGTATCAGCTGTTGGGGTAGGGTTTTTCGCAGGCCTGTTATACGCGGTGGCGAAGAATAACCAGAAAAAGATAAAGCAGGCTGATAGTATCATTCCCCTGACCAGTAGAAAAGCATAGTTAGTACGTAGTCATAGACGATACAGACGCTGTACTAATAGTCGTAGAGATGCCTAGAAATCAGTGGTAATGGAGATAAGTGACACGCTCAGGATCGGAGTGATACCAAGCCGTATTAGCACCGAAATGGCAAAACCCGGATGGCGATAAGTGCAAGTAGAGATATCATAAATACAGCTCGAGTCGACGGAGGATAGAAACATCTCCCCCACCTTTATCTCTTCTTTCGCGGGTCTGTTACTACGTGTTTCACTTTGTGCTCAATTTGATCTTCCGGTTTTTTGTCCAATCGCGATTCCCCGTTCCGCCTTTCCTAAACCGCCCGCAGGCTGAACCCCTGACCACTACTTACCACCATGGCTGAACAATCGTCAGCAACACTTCACCCTCCTAGGTTATCCGCTATGTTTGCGACATCGCCCAGCGCACCCGGCACCCCGGTTCATTCCATCCAAACAATGAGAAGGAAAGCAGCTGGCCATGGTGGCCCCCTGACCAAAATTCTTGTTGCCAATCGCGGCGTATGACCCGTTTCCTACTGTTTTCGTACCTCATTTGAATTATACTCTTGTAGGAAATTGCCATCCGTGTATTCCGAACGGCTCATGAATTGGCTATGCATACCGTCGCGATCTATTCCTATGAAGATCGTTTATCGGCCCATCGTCAAAAGGTATTGTGGCACAACTGGTAGGCACTCTGGACATTATCGCTGAACCTTTTGTTGCACTAGGCCGATGAAGCTTACCAAGTTGGCAAGGGTCGCACTCCGGTCGCTGCCTATCTTGCTCAGGACGACATCATCAGGATCGCTTTGGAACATGGTGTCGACATGATACATCCAGGGTAAGCATTACCTTTTTCAATTTTGATGCAAACCCTACTTACGCGTCCTACTGATACTTAGCTATGGTTTCTTGTCTGAAAATGCCGAATTTGCTCGCAAAGTTGAGAATGCTGGCATTGCATTCGTCGGACCCACCCCAGAAGTCATTGATGGACTTGGTGATAAGACTAAGGCCAGGACGCTTGGTATGTATAGCAGTTCATCCCGGTGATACACAATCTCACTGGCAGGTCGATCGCAGCCATGCAATGCGGTGTTCCTGTCGTACCTGGCACTCCGGGACCTGTTGGTTCATACAAAGATGGAGAGTCTTTCATTAAAGAGTATGGTTTCCCTGGTAAGTCAAGGAATACTGCAACCATTTTGAGAGTGCGCTCATTTCTCGAATGCAGTCATTATCAAGGCAGCTATGGGGGGCGGAGGCCGTGGCATGCGTGTTGTCCGCGAGGAATCTGACTTCCAATCCTCTTTCGAGCGAGCGGTCAGTGAGGCCAAGTCTGCCTTCGGCGATGGAACCGTCTTTATTGAGCGTTTCCTCGAACGCCCTCGCCATATTGAAGTTCAACTCCTTGCCGATAGCCAGGGGAACACTATCCACCTCTTTGAGCGTGATTGCTCAGTTCAACGTCGCCACCAGAAAGTTGTAGAGGTCGCACCTGCCACCCATTTGCCGGAGGAAATTCGCCAAGGGATCTTGAGTGATGCAATTAAGCTTGCGAAAAGTGTTGGTTACAGGAACGCTGGCACTGCAGAGTTCCTGGTCGACCAAATGGGCAGGCATTACTTCATTGAAATCAACCCTCGTATCCAAGTCGAACACACCATTACCGGTAAGTGGACGTCTCCAAGCCATATCATGTAACCGGTTCTAATTCCCTGGTCTTATCTCTTTGCGCTCTTTTGGCTCTCAACAGAGGAAATCACTGGCATCGACGTCGTTGCTGCACAAATCCAGATTGCCGCCGGCGCTACTCTACCTCAATTGGGCTTGACGCAGGATGCCATCACTAAACGTGGTTTCGCTATTCAATGCCGTATTACAACCGAAGATGCTGCTACAGGTTTCCAGCCTGATACAGGAAAAATAGAGGTATACCGTTCTGCGGGTGGTAACGGAGTTCGTCTCGATGCCAGCTCCGGTTTCGCTGGCGCTCAAATCACAGTAAGATTTGCCCTATTGCGTTCATACTAGCGAATTTAAGAATGAAATCGTAGCCCCATTACGATAGTTTGCTCGTCAAGTGCACTGTCAGCGGTACTACTTACGAAGTTGCTCGCAGGAAAATGCTTCGTGCCCTAGTCGAATTCCGCATTCGGGGAGTCAAGGTTAGCATCATCGGGAATATTGCCAGTCGCGACTATATGACCTCTATTTATAGACCAATATTCCTTTCTTGTTCCGCCTACTAACGCACGACACGTTTATCGGAGGAAAGACCTGGACCACGGTGCGCCTATTGTTTTCCTTTGATATTGCAAGTTCTCATTCGGGATGAACAGTTCATTGATGATACACCAGACCTCTTCAAACTCGTGCAGAGCCAGAATCGTGCTCAAAAACTACTCGCTTATCTTGGAGATCTCGCTGTCAATGGAAGCTCTATCAAAGGACAAGTTGTGGGTGACCTTCAAAGTCTGAGATTCTCGGCAGTGTGTTAACTTCGAAATTCTAGGGAGAACCAGGTCTTAAAACGGACATTGTTATTCCGAAACTCACCAACCGTGAAGATCCCTCAGGACCAACGGTGGACACTACTTTCCCTTGCACTGTTGGATGGAGAAACATCATCGTTGAACACGGTCCCGAAGCCTTCGCCAAGGCTGTACGCGAGTATCCTGGTGTCTTGATTATGGACACTACATGGCGTGACGCCCATCAATCGCTACTTGCTACTCGTCTGCGCACGACCGATATGGTCAATATCGCAAAGGAGACCAGCTATGCTCTTGCTAATTCGTACAGTTTAGAAATGTGGGGAGGTGCTACCTTCGACGTCGCGATGCGTTTCCTTTACGAAGACCCATGGGATCGTCTTGTATGCTAACTTTTGTGTCTTATATGAAGCCGGGATCTAATGCTGTGTTCAGCGCACTCTTAGGAAGCTGGTCCCTAATATTCCGTTCCAAGCTCTCGTGCGTGGTGCAAACGGTGTCGGCTACACTTCCTACCCGTGAGTTCACATCATCCTCTTCCCAGACGTTTCCTGATGGCACCACAGGGACAATGCTATCTATGACTTCTCTAAGAAGGCTGTCGAAAATGGTCTTGACATCTTCCGTGTTTTCGATTCGTTAAATTACTTCGGTAAGTTACGTTGTTTGTCGGAATGAATAGCCTGTTGACTTCATGACTTCAGAAAATGTAAGAGCTGGGAGTTCCCCGATTGATGAACAAACCTAATACTTAGGGGTTTTCAGATGAAACTCGGTATCGACGCCGCCAAAAAGGCCGGTGGTGTTGTCGAAGCCGTCGTTTGCTACAGTGGTGACGTTGCTAGCCCCAAAGAGACCAAATATACACTCCAGTATTACCTTGACTTCATCGGTCAGCTCGTCAAGGAAGGTGTTCACATTCTTGGAGTCAAAGATATGGCTGGCCTCCTCAAACCTGAGGCGGCTAAGATGTACGGTGTTTTTCATTCTGAATTGGAGATAAAAAATTAACTCGGATTCTTCGATTTAATAGCCTCATCGGGGCCATTAGGAAGGCTCACCCAGATATTCCTATCCATGTTCACTCTCACGACACCGCGGGTATAGCTACCGCCAGTATGATTGCTGCAGCCGCTGCTGGTGCCGATATTGTGGATGTCGCCATTGATAGTGGGTATTGCTTAATGGACTGGAGGTTGTCTGTATCTGTCGTATTCATTTTCCATTGATAGGCATGTCCGGATTGACATCACAACCTTCCATGGGCGCCGTTTGTATGGCCTTGGAGCAAACGTCGCTAGGCACCGGTATCCGCTACGATGACATTCAAGCCCTCAACTTATATTGGAGTCAAGTCCGCATGCTCTACGGCTGCTTTGAGGCCAACGTCCGTGCATCCGATTCTTCAGTGTTTGACCATGAGATGCCCGGAGGTCAATATACTAACTTGATGGTAAGTTCGGAAACGAGCAGCCGAGGGTTTATAGAACTTACTTCGTATACTCCAGTTCCAAGCTTCCCAACTTGGATTAGGTACACAATGGACAGGTTCGCCGCTATCTTCTATCAGAATGTCCACAAATAACGGCTCTTCTAGAAATAAAACAGAAGTACATCCAAGCAAATGAACTGGTGATTTTTTTTTAATATCGTGAAATGAAATTACTTGTCTGACCATCTTTTCTTCTTAGTGCGGTAACATCATCAAAGTACCCTAATATATCCTTCCAGAATATCGACGTTACTAACTGCGTCCCTCTCTGAACAGGTCACACCATCGTCGAAGGTTGTTGGTGACTTTGCTCAATGGATGACATCAAATTCTCTTTCCAAGGAACAAGTTCTGGAACGTGCCGAACAATTAGATTTTCCTTCATCTGTCGTCGAATTCTTCCAAGGATATCTTGGTCAACCTGTGGGAGGATTCCCTGAGCCATTACGGTCTCGCGTTATCAGGGACAAGCAAAGAATCGATGGACGTCCCGGAACGACCTTGCAACCTTTGGACTTCAAGAAGATCAAGGCAGACCTGCGCAGCAAGTTCGGCAAACATATAACTGATACGGACGTGACTTCCTACGTTATGTATCCCAAGGTATTTGTATTTATTTTTTCGGGCACGTTCATGCCCTTAGTTGAATTTCTAGGTCTTTGAAGAGTACCAAGGATTCTTGGAGAAGTACGGGGATCTCAGGTAAAATACCAATCGGTCACGAGTACACTGACTCCGTCATTCTGACGAGGTTATTTCAGTGTTATTCCCACTCGTTACTTCCTTGGACGCCCTGATGTCGGAGAGGAAATGCACATTTCCATTGAGGCAGGGAAGACCCTCATCATTCGACTCATGGCTATAGGCCCTGTTGTAGAGGGACGTGCGCAACGTGATGTTTGGTTTGAAGTCAATGGAGAGGTGGGAAGACGTCTATCATAAGTCTTTATAAATCTGACACCACGCATAGGTTCGTGCCGTCTCCATTGAGGATAAGAACTCTGCTGTAGAGACGGTTTCACGAGAGAAGTCCACCTCTGACCCTGGCTCAGTTGGAGCTCCCATGTCTGGAGTTGTGGTAGAAGTCCGTGTTAAAGACGGCCAAGAAATCAAGAAAGGAGATCCTGTTTGTGGTGAGTGCCTCTGGTGGAAACTTTTCGGAGCTCCGTCTCATTTTTTTTCCCCTGCGCCAACAGTTCTGAGCGCCATGAAGGCCAGTTTTTACCATCATTCTCCCACATATAATTGATCTGACTGTCTCATAGATGGAGTCTGCCGTGACTGCCCCAGTCTCTGGTCATGTCAAACGTGTGACCGTTCATGAGGGTATATGATTCTTCTCATTGACCTTTCTTCCATTTGCTAATTACACTTTCAACAGGTGATTCTATTAATCAAGGTGATCTCGTCGCTGAAATAGTCCATTAAAGAATTTTGTCTATATCTACGGGTTGTCCTGTAAAAACACGATTGCCTAGGCGATCACGCGCGCCTTTTAAAATCAAGAGAAATAATTTGTTGCTCGCTCAATGGTCGAGAGCCAGCTGCGCATGGGAAAGTCATTGAGTTCCTTCTCTACGTCATGAACTTTTCAGTCCTTGTACAGCAGTAGAATTAGGCCTCGCATTCTTACCCTCTGATCCAGTAACCATTGCATTCGAAAGACTTTGTGCATTCCCACACGGGAGTAATCCCCTCATCGAACTTCGACCAGGAAGGATGGGAAGCAAATGATTTTAAGCTGTCTGATCCTCCGCCTTAAAGCCGAAATGTCGTTACCAAGGAGGTCCGTAGAAGGGGGACTTGGCCGATGTAAGGTATATACTTTACACTGGTGAGTCAGAATATTGACTGTTTTCTGCGGAAGAGACAACGTTGTTTTCTTTGCCTGATGAAGTTGATGCAATATTGACCCCCGGAAGGGCTCTCGTTTTGTGTCAAAATACAGAGGTGGGATGTCTTTTGGAGATTCTCTACGAGCAGAATGGTTTGCCACAGCGGAATTCATGAGCCTTGTGGAGAAATTGGCTTCATGATGTAGTGTATTTTAGGTTTTCTGGCGCTGCCAGAAGCGGCGTTGCTTGTCATCAGGTCCCTCGATGTCATCTGAAAAACTGCTTCTCTCTGGGAACGTAAATTTTCTGGTGCAGTGCCATAAAGGTTGTTCAGAAGAGAACTGGGAAAACTTCATGCCATGATTATCCCATCAACTCCGCGTTCCCCCAGCGACTCGGTAATTCAGTACTCACTTGGCAGTACTCAAATGCTCACGATGAATCGTAGCTCTCATGAACATGCTCGCTACTCTGGATTTCCTTTAATGCAAGCATGCATGCATACATTGGGTCGTATCGCAAGTATACGATCTTTGCTCTCTTTTTTACGTATCAGGTCAGTGTAGAGTCCTTGGAGCCGGCAAGTGCCCCACTTTGCGTACTTATCTTGATCGCGCCGCGGCTGCGTGCTTTCTTTTATTTTCGAGCATCACATATATATCACGAAGAAGATTTGATATTCATACATGTAGCCACTCAAATGACATTATCTTTAGATGGATTGGTGACCATTGTTCCTCCACAAGAACAGCATGCAAAATAACACCAATTATCTTAATTCACGGAAACTTTAATTTTAAGCACAAGGTAGTCGGATCTTCAAACAACCAGATATTATTCAAAAGCCGAGATAATGTCTTGTCGATAGTAAGAAAAATGAAAGACTCATCCATCATCGATATTGATTCCTTCTCTTTTGATTTCTTTGATGTAACAAGTAGTAGTACCGAGTATCCACCATCATCAATAAGCTTATTGAAATCTTTCGCCAGATACTATGCGTATCTCCTCCGATGATGGCTATTAATAATCCATAAAGGTGATCATCACTCGCATACTTCACTTCCGGTGTCTAGATCGACCTACTAATATTATGTATCTTTGATGGAACCTGATGACAAGGTGCAGCCTGCATCAACTATTTTACCCGTTGGAGATGGAGAAGCCTGTCCATAAGAGTAGATAGTATTGACATAGATGAACCCTAGGACGAAGGCTTGACCCGTCACGGCCGGTTACGCAGAGCATTGCAATGTCTTGGCACAACGTGTATTGCGTATCACCGTACAAGCGCCCCGCCAATGATTCGTGTAGTGGAGAGTGATCATTTACCGCAGCTCGGTCCATAGACCTCAAGATCGATCGATATTGAGAGTTCGCTGAGTTCATAGGTATCTTCACCTGGAGCACCGCTTAACATAACCTATATGGCGAGCTGGTCGGTCGTCAGACTCGATAAATTTGATAGACGAAGAGGAACTGGTATACGTGCGTCCTTAGGTCGCTACTTTACAAGGGGACTTTACAGTGAATCCAAAAGCTGCAACCATGTCTCCTTATCGCTGTTTCCAAAGCAAAACTGTGATGGATGACCGCTGAGCCACGGCTATAACACGGCCTGACCTAAATACACGGGTATTAGATAGTATGAGTATACCTTAGAGTAGAAGAAGGAGGAACTTCGTCGTGAACCAGAGTAAGTTGAGTTGTAAAACGGAGCTAAGAAGAAAAGGAGTGGCTGCTTAATATGCTCGGCTGCGAAATGTCAGATAAAGTGGGTGCGATCATGAGCTGGCTTCTGCGGCGTGAGGTCGATGCGTAGGCTTTAGTGATAAGGAGTGGCATGACGTTGGAAAGAGTTGAGATAAGGTACCCTAAGCGCGGTCGAATAGTGTGTGGCTACAGCGTGGTTGGAGTTGGAGCTATCTGGCATCAGAATGTTCGAATGTTGAGAAACATCAGCCATGCTTATTGCCTGAATATTTCTTGAATTGGGACCGTGGACTTCTTGAACATGTGTGTGGAGTTTCGGTAACGAGTACCGCTAAAGGCGCAGGATACATCAAACATTACATTAGGTTACCCATGCGGCCCATGCGTGTGGGGAGTTAAAATTTATTGAATTAGTTCTTGAGATGAGCGAGGCACTCCCGACGCAGTTCTTCAACGACCTCCTTTACGGTAAAGAACATCAGCATTCGACACAATCAATGCGGACACGAGAACGAACCTTCGCCGGCTTCAGCTCTTTCACTAAGGAGTAGCCAGTACCAGCCCAGATAACTGCGCGACTCATATCACCACTCTTCTGGCTATCTTGAAGCTTAGCGCGCAAAACACTGATATCATCACCCCTTTCATAATCATCCACGCTCACTACGTATCGGTATGTCAGAATCAGAGCTCCTCAATACGTGGCTGACAATTGGCCTGATACTAACCGGTACGTATGCCTCTACCATCAACACCTCTGGGCCAGCCCATAGTATTTCTTACCTCGTCGAATGCCATTGATCTGACCGACAGATTTGGTCCAGCGGATAACAATGCCTTCTTCTGAGGCTCACCGAGCCGACTCTCGGGGGTCAGGCTGAAACGTGTGCCAAGGACTACGCCGGAGACTCCTAGCTTTAGAAGTTCCGCCACCTGTGTTCCTGTTGCGACACCGCCAGCGCCAAGTATGAGAGGCCCGCCGTCCGTAGCTAGGGGTAGAACCGATGATACAAGAACCTTGACGGGTGGAGAGCTAGTATAACCGTGACCACCTGCCTCATTGCCTGGTAGGGAAGGATAGATATTAGTGATATTTAGTCATGGGATAGAAATGCAGGGGACATGGAACCTTGAGCAACGACGATATCAACTTTCCAATCGCGTATGGCAACCTGAATCTTCGCAACAGTGCTTAATTGAACGATGATGATCGTTTTCCTGTTGTTGGCTGCATCGTAATCCCTGACGAATTTGATCCACTTTTCCAAGTCCTGACCGAAAGAGAACCAAACAGATTTTACGGGTTCGTCCAACGCTGCCATCAGGAGACGTTTACCTCCTTCTTCATCTTTGTCGAGGAGCCAGCCGAGGAAACCGACCCCGATCGGCAGAGGCAAACCCGCGGTCGTCCCTAAGAGTTCACGAGCTGATGCGATTTCTCCCTTGAATGAATTGTACGAGTCTGTCGAGGTGGACGCTGCAAGACACATCATTTCATACTAACTTGTCGGTATACAGAATCCCGAATTACCAGTGCCTATAAAACCAAAACCACCAGCGAGTGTGACCTCGGCGGCGAGGGAACCTAAAGAAGATATTCAATATCACGAAGTTTGCATTTGCAATAAGGCTCACCCATCGATACACCGGCCATCGCCGCGCTCACAATGGGTATTTTTATACCTAATTTGAAAAGGTTTAAGTATCAGCACTAAAATGTTGAACAAGAGATATACGCTACCTAAAAGCTGGCACAACTTGTTTCCGTCGAAAGACATGGTTCCGTGTGAAGGTTATGCGGACCGGGACATGTCTGAAGTTTATTTTATACGGCCATGGGTTGCGGTGGGTGAGTAATCATTGAGGGGGTTGCATATGGGTGCGCAGTTTGTGCGTGTTTGGATGCCATTGCACCTGATGCGGCAATCGCGTGTAGCCTGCTGCTCAACACACCGCACACCATGGTCAGTCTTTCTGTCCCCACCGCGCCCTCTGACCCCTCCTGATGTTTATCCTAACAGCCTCCTCCAAAATCAAAAGGCGGAAAAATGCTCGCCCTCATCAACTGGCGGCTGAAAGTAACGATTAATGATGGACGCGCATTGACTGGACAAATGCTTGCGTTTGACCGTCACATGAACCTCGTCCTCGCCGATTGCGAAGAATTTAGGAGAGTTCGTCCTAAAAAAAAGGCTGGCGAAGAAACAGCCCCAGAGCAAGAGATGAAGCGCACACTTGGTCTGGTCATCCTGCGAGGCGAAACTGTCGTCAGCATAAGCGTAGAAGGTCCTCCTCCTGTTGTGGATGAAGATAAGAAAGCAAATAATGTGTGTCCCGATCACTTGATCCAATTACTGATCGTGTATTGATCCATATCTTCAGCTCCCGGGTGGCCCTGGCCGTGGTATGCCTGCAGGACGCGGGATGGGCATGATGCCGCCGAGTATGTTTCCAGAATCAATTGAGAGCGACTGACGTTGACTTCTGTCCAATCTAGTGGGTGCTCCACCTCTCGCAAGGCCACCGATGCCGTTTGCCCCTCCTGGTATGCCTGGTCCTCCTCCAGGGTTCAGACCTCCTGGTTTCCCGCAGGGCATGCCGTTCCCCCCACCCCCTCCAGGCTTTGGTGGTCCTCCTCCCGGGTATACACCTTCTTAATGCCCGCTCTTATCCTGAATACTTATCTTCTAAAATTAGGTTCCAACCTCCCCCACAATAGACCACAGGATCTTGTTACAAAATTGAGGCTCACCTCGCTCACTGCTCAGGGAAAGCCGCACGGTCATGTTAACGTAGAGTACCCACCTCCTCTGTTGCCACACTTCATCCATTGACATGTGTAAATACTGTGATCATAATAATGTACGAAATCGCATGCGGATGTGCCATCATCACTAATGCGATAATTTCGCTGCACCTCGTTTCTAGAGCTTTTCAAGGGTGATGACGTTCGACTCTTCTTGGCGTTTACGTCCAATGAAGCAAGTCTAAAACCAAAGATAAGGATATCTTCAACTATACATATCCTAGTATAAACTTAGCGAACAACTTTACCCTTAATGCCTTCATATTCCGACGAACAAGTAGTTCTAGTCGAAAATGTGCAGGGACTGCATCCTGAATGTTGGATCCGAAACCATGTAATTGAATGTTTTAAAAAAGAACCTCTCGGGACCGGAACTTGAAAGGTTATGGATATAACATTTCGTTATACATGACATGGACACGTCGTCCCTATTTTCACTTCTCGGTGAATTTTATGGGTCCATCCCTGAACAGAGACCGGCATTTAATTTTCGTTTAACCCAGAGAAAACATACCCAGTGTGGAGCCGTACCAGAGTTTGCATTGTTTTGCCACTTAGGTCATTCTTAGGTCACCTTTTACGGTTGCGAGGGAGAATGGATGATCTATTTAATTTTGATCCATTCCAGAACATAGAAGCAGACTACTCCCTTGATTTTCGGAACTTGAGTGTTTAGGTTTGGTTTCACGAAAGAGCTGTTGACTAAAAGGCACTGCATGTGCTGGGGATCTACTAACTTATGTAGTACGTGCAAGGAGGCTCGCGGCGTTAAGCCAGTTGAGTTAGACGGTCCTTGCTTGTCGGGTTTCAGGAAGTATGACGGAATTTGCAGCTAGGCTACTATCGTCCTCATCATCATAATACTAATGACAATTTTGTGGCGGTGGATGGTGGCAATGACTTCTGGTTGAAGTCAAACAAGAAAAGAAAAAACACTCTTGACATTTTTTGAACGCCACCCATTTTCAAAAGCCCAAGAAGTATCACCAACTTAAGTAAAGCCAAGAGACGAGTGGTGCCTATTGTATCCAACACATCGGTCTTGTATCACTATCAGCGCACTTGCGTTGAGGTCTTCCCGAGTTAATGGCCAAAACACCGATATTTTGGGGCATGGACTTTCGAGACGGTCCAGATATAACGGCAAGTTCTCTTTCTAAGCCATCCACGCGAATTCTATTAGTACGCCCCAACGACCTGTCAAACAACTTCAATATATACCTCATGATCAACATAATTTTTTGACAGACGCGAGGTCAGCTGATAGTACGACATACGATGTCCTTACCTTTTCATCAAATCAAATCTAAATGTTATGATTAATGTCACACAATAGAAACAGAGTGGGACCTTAGCCAGAGGGATAACGAGATTTTTTGATGCTGCGCAGAGGCGGCCGTGACGTCGGTCGCGTCGACAAATCCGGTTGAGTCAATGCGGAGGAAAGGACACCGGATTTCCAAGGTGTCGAAGAGATTTGTAATTTAGGCTTGAGTCGATCGTACGCTAAACTGATAGGAGGGAGGCAAACGACGCTGAAAATCGCTACTAGAACGAAAGGAAATAAGCCGTTGATTTGACTCGACGATTTGTCCCTTGAATGTATTACAGCTGTGAAATGACATCGTTGGCTGTTTACGGCATCCGCTGTTATCTTTTTGGGCGATACAGGGTTAGCAAAAAAGAAGCGCATGTTTTAAAAAAAGAAGAGAAAGATAAGCGGGGAAAACATCATACCCGTAGGGTCTTTAACCGATTGGTGATGATCAAAAAGCAGCGAAATTATGCGTACGCGACGCACTCACGCAAGCGTTTGTATAGCGCTAAGCGTTATTATTCAATACACGTTGAGAATTGTTGGAAAAGAATCTCAACTTTGCTTAATCTCCTGGTGGCGACGCCAAGAACGAGTGCCACTGGGAAAAATCAAGATGTTGGTTGCGAGACACCCAGAGCTCCAACACCTCGTATAATCCGTCAATCCTAAATGAACTACAAAAAAGGTTAGCAACTGATGAGCGCTTGAGCATTGAAATACTGAATGGCAGCGAGGATGATGCGAAGTTGGGCGATCCTGTCAATATCACGAACCAACACATGTCAAACTCAGGGGCCACGATATTTGACATTCGCGGGTCGATGGAGATTAAACTCAGAAGGGCACACAGTAACTTTAATCGACTGTCGAAAGAGCAAATGGGCAAGTGACATATTGGGGAGGTCTACGGTTCCGACGGACTAGGGGCTGCCACTGTTTGGGCATTCAATCTTATAACTCATGATCAACTTCATTGTGAAATGGTCACACCGTATCGTCACTAACCTTCGTACTACCGCCTCAGCCTTTTAAACCTTGCTATTGACAAGTGTCATGCGTCACGCGTCATGGCGAGAGGTATCCATGTCGTCGTCGTTAAAGCGGTCCACGAAAGAGCAACTTTGTTGATTGTGGTGCATATGACTCCGAAAGAAGAATCTATCTCATGCCATGGTATATGCATCATCAAAATTTTGAGTTCGAATAATGAGACGCACCGTTGGGCTCACCCAGGTTCTCTGTCCCCCTTTCCCCGGCCCCCCAGTGCCTAGAGTCATGGGTTGAGTCGGCTACTGGTCTTAGTAATTGTCGAAAGGTCAGCAACAAACTAATTTGATTGAAATGAATCAACCACAAATGGATGATACCAACTTTATCAACGATCATGATCATTCGTTTCGGAAGAGATCAGGGGGCAAGTACACATTGCGGGATAGCCAAGTAGCCAAATTAAGAATTCGAAAAAAAAAACAACAATTGGGTGGCTTGGTCGTCGCTGGGTATACCATAGTTCCGATCCCACTTGAAAACAGTGAATTATCTGATCAGTGGGTATCAATTGCGACCTGCCTGTTGACTTGCGGCCAGCAATGATAGGCGTTATCCCACTGGAAACCCAATGTGCGACGGTCTCGTGTGTTAGTAGGATGATAAGTGGAATCCAGCAAACAGTTGTTTGGCCATTGGAAGAGACTATGATTTAGATTTCACACGGCCAGGGGTCCACTCTTGGGTCCACTGTTTTTTTTTTACGATCGGAACGGTAATGTTTAAAGAAAATTCAAATTTGAAGAGTTGCCGGGACGCGATTTTTACGGAATCAACCTTTCGAACATACCTCCTTGGGTAATTTTTAGGGAGAGTGGGGTGGCAATGCAAATTGTTGCCTCGTCAAAAAAACCTGAAAAAAATTCACATGGCCACCTTGTACAAAAATAGAGGAAGCTAATAAATACTAATACAGTATGATAGCACGGTCCCGGTATTCATATATTTTTTAATTCTAATTTTTTATTTCAACTTCTCGGCGTTATCATCATCAAACTCGGAATTCCACCCAAATATCGACTAGTTAAACAAGAACAATGGAGTCCCAGATTTAGTTTCTCCAAAACCTGAATCTCAAGTGTGTGCACTCTTACAGGGTCGCTTAATCGAATAGGAAACAGAAAAGGAGATAGATCATAGTCATATGGTGGCGTATGATGGGTTGGATAACTACCAATTTATCAGTGGCAATCTGACGAGATATGTGTGTACTGCATATACAAATGGTATATTGATTTGAGCGTAAGCGCGAAGCACAACCGAAGAACTCATCGGACCAGTTTATCTCTTTCTCGGTTCAACCAATCGATTTGCTTCCCTCTAAGATTACCATCAGTCACTACAGCCACAAATCCTAAAGGATAGTCCCAAGTACATTGCCAAGATGGTTAGATAGTCGCTTCCAGGCACGTTGGTGAAGAAACCATACTTTCATTACTTGGCTATATTCCAACTATCACCAACTCGAGAATTGACTAATCAATCATCACATGAGATATTTTTGAACGCGATTCTAGTTGGCAATCGACGCTTCAGTTTCACGATGAACGTAAGTTGATGTAAAATGCTCCCCGTCAATCCTTTCGGAAATCTTTAAACGGCGACAAAATGATCGCAACACGAAGAGAAAAAAAAAATATGACATGATAAGGATCGGAGAAATGGAGATCTCAACCTTGATGGAGAAAAATTCCAGAAAAACAAGCCAAAGTGGAGAACGTCAGGCTATGCAATTTGATTCCCAGACATATCAAGGTTGAACGACCCAATACGCTCTTGGCGTTTTGAATACGATGTCAGGGTTCCCACAACCAAGTGCCGGCAGCAGTAAAAAACACTCGACTGAACAAGTGTAAGATCCGACTTTTTTTGTTGCGTATACCCGACACATTGCGCAAGATCCGACTCTTCTTTGCGTATACTCGACACATTTGCAAAAGCTCGACGTGTCAATAAAGTTGAAGGCGTTGACAACGTACTAGTCCTCGATTAGAAATGATAAATTGGTATGAATCGACTCACCAGTTACCTTGAAAGGGCGTGTCCTGCGACCATCACATCACGTTCGCGTGTGCGATAAGTAACCGGGAGACATTTTTGGTCAGGGTTTCACGGTGGACTGACGTTCTCCTGGAAAGGTAGACTCTTCATGATCAAGTTCTCCCTGAACAGTTAGCTCTGTAGCCATGTCGTCATATTTGACGTTCATAAATTCCGTTCAATTCGCATAAAGTTACGGGAAGATCTGACCTGTTGAAAAAAGGCAATTCAGTCAACGAGGAATGAAACCTGTCAGTTTAAAAAAAATGGTTAAGGAAGGGGCGGGACATTTCAAAAGGGCAGGGCAGGGCGATAAATAAATAAAAAAAAAGATGAGATCCCCGTTTGCAAAAGGTAAAAAGATTTGTCACGATCAGTTCAGTATTCAATTTCATGCTCAGTGGGGGGAAACTGTGCAAGACGTGTCATGCAATTGGCTAAGGGTTCAAACAGCGCCAAATTTGAATACTTGTCTCTTGTTGGTTAGGGGAAACGAAAAAGTATAAAGCCCTTGCAGGGGCACAAGAGAGAGAGAGCTCGATGGGGAATACGGACGCATAGGCGTTGCGTCAATGTAGCGTCATAAATAAATTTTGTAGTTAAAAGAAGGGACGTGCGATTGAAGAAAACAGATTGCTTCCGGGAAAAAACTGAGTTGTCCCATGAAAAGTCAAGGAAGCTCGGGAATGACACAGGCTGTTAGACGCTGTTAGAGAACATGTTCGTTCAAACTTCAGATAAAATTTTTTAGGGTGAAGGAGCCTGGAAGAGACTCTGGGGTGGCAAGTCAATGGGAGACGAGAGGGGCAAATGGAGTGACAGGTCAAGGGGAGAAAGACTGTCGCGTTACATTTGCATCGTGGACTGAAGACAGTCTAATCGTTTAGCCAGAGAGAAGCCAAGAGAAGAAACCGGCAAGTAGGCCAGTGCGCGATGAAAAGATGCGATTCTCGTATTCTGAAGGTTGAACTGCGGTTAAAGAACCTACTCTGCGGGTGTATCGGGGAAGACCACGAGGCGAAGAGATGATTGAATGCCACTGCGGTGGCAAAATTCAAGTGTGGAAAGGTCTAGACAAGAGTGATCCCGCTCCCTTCGCTAGAAGCACAGGAAGAGAACGTGCAAGGTCGCCGTTGCTGGGCAGGCATTTATTGTGGAGTGCGTGCGACGCGGCTTTTCAATTTTGTGAAGTGAAGGGTCATTTCTGGAAGGACGACAAGCTTTGTTTATTTGAACGGTCGGGGTGTAATGTGTACATAGTAGTAGATACGATGATGGGGATGGACGGCGGGAAAGAAGACTTTATTACGTTTCCTTAGTGGTCGAACACCCTCCGAAAGAGCAAACGTTCGAGTAAAGTTGTCAAGGCGAGCAGGAGAGCAAACTTGCCGTGCCCGAGGGAGAACACTGATGCCCGCTATCTCGTTGTCCTCCTCCACCCCCATCTTTCAGATTCAGAAGTCAGTCCTCTTTTCAAGACCGATCTAGACCAGGCTGATATCGCTCATCCTAGGTTACCCCATGTGGCGGTCCTTCGCTCCCGACTCAATCCACTCACTTATCCGTCCTCAGGGTCACACCGTCTTTTATAGCAGTATTTAGCAAAAGTCCCAGTGCATGTTTGTCTATGGATATATGAATGGTGCAGGTACAGAGAAAACAAAATAAACAACATCATCGGTATAAAGGAAAGGCATGACTATAACAATGAGAGAGCAGTGAATATGCGAGTTGAGAGTGAGTGAAGCTTGTATGCACGAGTGAGATGGTAGAGATACGAAATAGTTGTTTGTGGACCTGAACCAGGCCGAAAGATAATAAGAGGGAGGGGGGAAAATGTGGCGGCGGCCAAAAGAAAATCGTAACAAAGTCGAAGTATGCGGCAAGCAGACTTTTTTGAGAGCGAAGGAGGAAACAACAACAAAAACAAAAACAAAAGCTCTATGCAGCAACGCGGGTAGCTCGACGGCCCCGAGATGCCTCAGAGTCCTTGCGGACGCCGCTACGATAATGTGGTGTAGCAGCTTGGGTCGCATATCGGGCGACCTTCGATTTCGTCGCCCAAAAAGGTGGGGACGTTTCAAAGTCATTCACGGATGATTGAGGGAAGGATAAAACCCCAGGGGTAATGGGAAGGCGGGGTCGCATGGGGAATTTGATTTCTTGTGGTGAAGAGGTAGCGGGAGGCAGCCCATACGTATTGAGCTGAGTACAGGCGGCGAGGTCGGATGCTCGAGCATCTGAGATGGAAGGGAATGGTCTGCCTGGGAGGGCTGAGAAGGGCGCCGAGACGGGGGTGGGCAGTGAATCATCAGAGGCGACGGATGTTCTCGCTGTGCTCCCTTGGGAGCCACTGGGAGAGAGAGCTGCGAGGTGATTGTGGAGTTTGAGAATAGGCCGTGGGGGAGTGGTAATGGAAAAGTCTGATTTCGACATTGTGAGCGATGGAGGGAGGGGGCGGGAGGGTCGTACGAGGTTCGGTGCCCGATAGATGGAACTTGTGCTGGATGTCGAACTGATAGACGAGGAGTCATCGGAGGAGGCAGAAACTGGTTCTTGATCGTCTGGCTGGGCTCCGAGAGGGATCTCAGCAGCCCAGGCGCGGATGCCCGAAAACCCTCGTCCTGCCCAATCGGTCCTAGAGACAGCTTCAACGCTGTAAGAGTCGTTCGAATCGTCTTCCAGCAAAAGTCTCTCGCAGCCTTTGCCCTCGTCATCTAGATAAGCACGGTAGAAGGGTTCTGTGGGACGGGGGAAAGAGCGACGGTGGGTGGAAGGGCCAGGGCCATATTGGCACTCGTGCGAGCAGTAGAGACGAGCACCGTCCTGGAAAGAGGGGAGAGAGTCAGCGAAAGCAACTTAGGACGAGAGAGGACGTCGGGCACGTACGACACGTTTGTTGCAAGTGAGGCACCAGTCAGTATCCATTTCGAAGAGGGAGCGAGTTGAGTCGAGGGTTATGTTGGCGGAAGCATTCCTCTTATATTCCCCCTCGCATCTGGATCGCGCAATCTGGATCTCCCCGATGGATCTGTCTGGTACCATCAATCCATTGTGACTGCAGTCACGTCACGGTGGTCCCAGACTCCCAGGACCAAGGCTAAGGACGAGTCAAATGCCCAAATCCGTCTCGTCCAGACGCACAAGCCCCATTCGCTTCCCCGCCCGCTTTCTGCCCGCCCTTAGACTCTAGCCCGCCACCCACACAGCCGACCCGCTGCGGGCATTGTTCTCGCCCCATTGTTCCAAGAGAGGGGATAGGATACGGCAGCGCCGTTGACTCAACCTGGGAGAAAGAAGCACGAGGATTGTGGGAGGTTGCCCGATATGGCCTTGTTCTCTTTTCTGGGAACAATCGACCTCTTTTTTTTTCTCGTTCATCGTCGGTACTTTTCACTCTGAACCCACACAACTCCCGCTCCTTGTTACAACTCCCTTCCGCAAAGAAAAAAAATTTCCTTCTATACATAGCTATATCATGCCTCACGCCTGCTCTCCCTTTCTACCGCGTCCCTTCCTTACCCTGCCCGACTCTCTACAGACATGACCCTGTAGAGGAATTTGGCCGCCTTAGAACATCCCAGACCGCCTTAGCATCAATTCGCTTGGGCGATGCGATGCTGCATATTGACTACCCTTGATCTACCTCGTCCGTCCAAGGCTTTATCACGGCCGCACATGATGGGCATTATCTCTAAATTTGGTTTTAGGGACTCGCCCAAATCAGACCCTCATCCGCCGATAAAGGCTGTTCTTGTGTTGTAGAGAATAAATACCATATGCGAATAGGAGGGTCCCGTACACACCTGGATAGTGTTTCTTTCTGATTTCCATTGGAAATCTCATTGTTGCCAGGGATATCAGTGGGATATGGCCCTCCCAATCCTTTGACTACTACGCTGTTGTCTCATCAATCAAATATAACAAAAATCTTGGCTAGGGGTTATCTACTACTTGGCTGTTGGCTATCACCGCCGTCCTGCTGCATTTTCCTCGTCCTCGTAGTACGCAAGTCGCTCAGCTCATCAAGGTGTAAACACATTCTGATTGATTCTTTGTTCGGTCCCCTTGTGGCAGACGCTTCGAAACGTTCCTCCCATAACATCGACGTTCTATATGATTGATCTCACCCTGGCGTATGCATTCGATCGATCACCCACATCATACAGTATAATCGAGCCACACTAAATTAACATGGTAGACAATACAAATTTTACAGATCAAGTCTCGGCTGAAGTGCTCCCAGCGCCCCCAAATCTATAGGAAGAGGGGGCGCTCAACGCAATTTTTTCTAATTGAGTTGGTCATGTTGAATTGATCCAATTTTTCGGAGGTTTCACGCGGGCCAGTCGGTGGTCGACACTAAGCTGTTATATGTAGTGATGCCCCATAGTTCTCGGAGACTCCAAATGCCGCCCCTCATCCTACTTTGTATCATCACTCAAAATGGAAATGGGCGGAACCTACCGCTCGGGTTCCACTCGGAATTACTGGAACGTCGGATGATTGCGGTTTTTTTTTTTGGTGTTTCTGTCTTATTTCTGGAAGTGTAGCACTACCTGTCATGTGAATGACAGGCGTGCGGGCGTTACCCATAGAAAGATTTACATCTAGAATCCCCCTCCCTGCTCCATAATGCCATGCCGCGGTCATAGTACAAAATTGTATCACTTTAAAAATACCGCGTATTCAAGGACGGCCGTGGTTAAGTGTGCCATTACTTTGTGCCGCCGGCTTCTGGAACTCTTGATGATGATTCGTAACTTACTAATTTATTTTATCAAGGGAAGCGAAAAAGATCTGACCTGGTCCGTTGTCATCCCACGTCGGAAAAAGAAAAAAGAAAAGGAAAATTCTTATCGGAAATTGCCACCTGTACCCTATCCGTCGGCGGTAAATTCGGTCTTGATATTATCACACAGCTGCCAGAAATTGAAGAGTGGGTTCAATGGAGTGGCGGGAAAGTTATTCCAACGGTAGTTAGTAGTCATTGGTAAGGAATAACTCAATGAATATACCATGGAAAAGAAGTAACTTTACACCACATGGTTTATACGAAAGAAAGAAGAAATAGCAACAACAACTTTTACGACTCAGGGTATCATTTAGTTATCGGAGTCGATTAATTGTGCTTCCTTCAAAATGTCAAAACGATATGATAGTCGACGTCAAACAGATCTTTCCTTACCAAAACTCTATTAAGTGGTTTCATGACGGGGGGACAAGAACTGCAGGGACTTGCCGCGTCCAGGAAACAAAAAAAAAACTCAATAACACACGTGTAAGCGTTCAGTAACCATGCTTCCCTCCGCATCCATAGTGATGGTTTCGGAGTCAATGTTGCACAATATATATTTTCAATTTTATGATGATGGGTCCTCGGCAATAAAGGCCATTATTCCGACGATGGGATTTATATCATAGGTACTGCTGTGGCATCACCGACTATTTTACCATAAGGGTCGATACAAAGTGTTCGGTCAGGTCCCTTTGGCTTAAGCCCGAAGGCTGTCCAGATAATTTATCTCACGGGGAGTACGTTACTCAAGCAATTGGCAGGGAAACCCAGACAAAACTTTGTGGAGTTTGGCGTTGAACTCCCAAAATGAGTTATAAACGGCGACAGAGCCTCGACTGATGCAATTGAACTTTTGAACTCCAAATATATGAACCGCGGGTACTCGATAGCATCATGTTTAATGCGGTCGTCGTCATATATTTAAACGAGTACGTGACTCTTCTTTCAGAACGAGTGAACTTCGGTAGAGGAAAACAAATAAAGAAACGGGGCACTCCGAAATTCCCACATCCCAAGCGAGAGATCAGCGAACAAATGCAGGTCTCCGTCTCATCACCCCACAAAAAGGACATGAATTCTCTCTTGTATGTGCTTCCCTGCACGGGGTTTAAAAACACTGGATCAATTCCCGCCTTACGGGCTACTGAAAACATGTTTAAGTATAATATCTGACTTAAGTCTCGGTTACAGTACCCCGTACATCTTAAAATATCCCAGTCCATACCTTTGGGTTCACGAAGGGATCCATCGTAGTGGGATAAACCACCTGTATGATCAACTTCTTTTACACCACCATTGTTGCACCCGTGGGTGGTTCGCTGCGCGGTGATTGAAAATCCATGTCCCCCCCTTGAGAGAAGAGGCAGAGCTATTTTCGTATAGCCCACATGATTATAAATTCTCCAGAGGCCACTTTAAGTGGAAAATATGTGTCACAAGGGAAGAGGATTCGAAAGAAGGGGAGTCCTGGCTTCTTTTGTATCGGTCTTCGAACGGACCCACTCCTAAAGGCTCGAAAGACGTAGGTCGTGTTTTCTTGTGGCGCTCTACAGAGGTTCTCGGAACAAGCTTAGTCGAACTACAACGCAGCAATGATGTAATGGTGCCAATTCGGATAATCAACCAGACAAGACTTACAATGGACAATTCAGCCTACATTTTTATCCTTGAACGGATTCCCAGGACCAAAAAGACTCTTCGCGAACGGTACACAATCGAGACCACTATCCGCGCGCTATCTTACGGAGGAGATACTCGTCTCGTCCGCAGAGGGAAAGAGGGAAAAATAGCTTTTTTATCTTGATTGTAATAACTTCCAGTCAATCAGTGTCTTGGAAGACTTGAAAGACATCTGTCGTGTGACCGTGTCTGAGAAGTTATAACTAGAGAGCTTCTCTCGCCCTGTTGTGCAACCCCAATAATCTGATGAAAGTGAAATCTGAGAGCCTGTAGCCACAGGAATCAATCCCTAGCTTCTTTGCTAAGTACCGGGACATCAGTTCTTCAAAAAAGCATTTAGCAACGGCCAAGTCAGCCTTCTATCAGGCCGAGTAGTCTGACAAGCTACTCGTCGTTGTGCGATAAGTATATATGGTTCTGGCCCTGAATAGCATCGCAACACGCCAAAAGAATCAGTACGACGCACATCCCTTGTCTTCAGGTGAAAGCACCGCATAGGCCCAATGAGAGGAGGAGACAGTTATCAGCCCACATTTTCATGAGCGGATTCCACCAGAATCTCAAGAAGACCTCTTTCTGGAAATAGCCCATTCGGCCACGATGGGTTTGATAGGATGAATAAGCGGTGTTTGGTTCAGGAGGCATGCTTCGCTTGCCGCCGCCGCCGCCCCCCAGAAGCCTCGAAGAATAAAAAAGGCACAGTACGATGGGATAAGGCCGAGTGCGCAGCACTCTCGGCGAGCCTCTTTTCCTTCGTGGCGGCACGTTCCCAGAGGTTTGCTTCGCCCCAAGAGACTTCGCCAAGTGACCTTTCAGCATACGTGACACCAGAGAAGGGGAGACACAATCCGAAAGGGTTAACGACTTTTGATGGAGTAGCATCACCAACCGAAGACAGACAGGAATGGCATCGTCAGTGTCGATGTTCACGATCACGGACATAAGGCATTTCTGCTCCCAGGATACAAGCTAGATAGGTGAGATAGATTAAAAAAAAGTAGTAGGATTCAGACTCAGCGCACGTTGATCATCAATTGATTTGACATTCCCTGAGAAAAAAAGGGACGAAGAGTCCCGAACAGAACAATACGCGCTTCTGGTCGAAACCTCGGTTGCATAGAGAAGGTGAGCAGACTGATGGTGGTGATGAAGAGGGACATGTGTAAAGTGACTTACCATCTGCTTCCCATCAGAAAAAGAAACCCGTCATTGTTCTTTTCCAGTTAGGTTCTCCCTGATCAGGGTATCTATCGTCTGAGAACTCGCGTGAGACTTTAATACTCTTTTCTCTTCTGACCTATTGACAGAAGCGAGTATAGTCGACCGAGAACCTTCTGTTATTGAAAACTATTTTCCTTGGTCGCTGCCTGTCATCGCTCTGATCAAGAAATTTTCATTCTTCTCGAGAGATCGAAGCAGTGTTAGCTGTTAAACAATTGTTATGACGAACCCACGCATCCACAATCACAAGGGCAAAGATGTAAAAATGAGTTGGTGGAGAACACGGGAGCCACTACTGGCGTGGGGGAGGAGCAGGGTAGAATAGAAATGCTCGTATGCAAGCTGCAGATCATTTCCTAAATGGTCAGATTTTTGGAACTTCCAGCTTTAATCTTAGACCAGATGGCAGAAAGACATAAAAATACTTCAGCTAGAAGCCCGCTTGTGCCTCTTCAGCATTTTCGCAGGATTGAACGCGATTTTCGAAAGGGACTGATAGGGACAGCAAATCTGGCGATCCACCCTCGCCAACGTAAGCCTCCCACCAAAATGTGATGAGTTGAGTTCTGGTTCTAGCGGTGGCAACTCCTGAACGAAGAATTAGAAAGTCTCCAAACAACGAAGGTCATATAACCAAGAAGAGACGCTAAACCCAGGTCGTAAACTTATCGCATGATAAACTGGAAAGACGCCTCTCGGATTTATGACTCAGCGCCGGATCGGCCGCATTGAGTCCCCAATGATTGCGATTTCGGATAATTTCAACTTTGGGACTAACGGTGTTAAGCGAGCCGACACGGAGCACAGTCGTACAAAGTTAGCAATAAAAAAAGAAATCAGAAAATCAGGAATAGCGACAGATACAGGATTTTCATCTTACACGAATCAAGAAAGTAGATTACGTTTCCAGCGAATAGATATAAGAGGTGAAAAGATCACTGATCTTTTTTGGTACTTGCTTCAGCTTCCTTTTTCTTTTTCTCCTCCTGAGCAAGCTCGCGAGCCTCCGATCGCGAGGCGTATTCTTGGCCAGCCTAAATAAACAACGAAGATAAGTTATAGATTGATCCATGGTGAGTGTGGAGGAGCACAAGAGAACAGTTGACTTTGGATAGAAAGGTGATGAATGAATGCTCTTTGTCGTACCTGGAAACATAATACACCCAACATGCACCCAATCATAATCACATTCCCCGCGGATAAAACCGATAAAGCCATCATCCGAGCATCATTCGTCTCACTTTCCAGAGGTTTAACAATAGTTCTCAAAGACGGGATTGTAACCGTGATATACACGCAGATGCCAAACACATAAGCGACTAAAGACCAAAAAGCAAAAAAGGGTGTTTTATCAGTAACCGGCGGGATACCCAGCAGATCGGAAGGGAGCATTCGGAACAGAATAAAAACAAAAGACGTACCGAGGCTCGTCCCATCGAAGAACAAGGCACTAGGATCCCATTTGAGGAGTTTCGTCAGTGAACCGGTAAGACCAATGCCAATCATTGCATGTAGCAAAGCCTAAGATAAACGAATAAAACATGATAAGACGCGAGCAGGCGTGGAAGGCGAGGAACGGACGCGCGGAGATGCGAAAAGAAACCACGCGTACAGTGACGACGACTCACTTTAATGGCAGGCGGAGCATTATAAAACGTGGCATAGAACTGGATCCCATCCGACATGATCTCCTCAGTGAGACCCGTGGACCCCCACAGGATCCGATGGTCTATGTTAAAGCATATGAAAAGAACACCTAGACGTCATGTATAGGTGCACGCGTCGCAACAATTCCAGCGTAAGAGAAATGAAGTCCAAGTCAATTCGGGCATAGAGAAGTGAATTCCAAGGTAAATTCGGGCGAAGAGCACGACGGCAAGAAGAAAGAAGAGTTTCGTTTAACCCGAGGTCAGCGACAAGTATAAAATGTGACGTAGTCAGTATCAGTTCGTCACGGAGGAGAATGATGCCTTATCTCCTACCTAGGAAGAAGGATACGGGTGCTAGGACAGCTGCTTCTTTGAAACCCATGGAACTGGATGGAGTGGAGGATGGGATAGAACAGGGATAGAATTGGATAGAAGCAGGTGGTGTAACGTCGACCCGAGTGCCATCATCAACTAACAATGTATAATATGCTTATGCAATATGTAAGGGTCTGCCCTAAGTATCCTTTTTCCCTGGTCCGTTGCTCTCAAAGTGTATATCTACGTCCCGCCACGTTCTATCATCATCACTGCTCCAAGATCGGCTTCGAGGAAATAGACATGGAAAAACCCTAAGCTGGCCACAGTATTAAACGGAGATATATGTGGCTATCAGCACTGTGGGTCTCAACCCACACACAGCAGTGGATGCGAAATCAATGTTCGTTCAGCCACATTCACTCCATCGTACCATATTACAGTATGTGTGAAGGAAGAAAAAAAAACAACATAAAAAATGCCCCATTGAAATAGAAGAAAAAGAAACTAATGATGCGTAATGTAGATTAAACAAATCGCAAACAAAAGTCGGGTATCAAGAAGTGGTATAATTTCTCTGCTGAAAAACAGGGTCGAATGTGGAAAATCTGTATGTACAAAAACACCTCCCGAAATCATCCCAAAAAAGATTGCGGTGGTGGTGGTGGTGCAGAAATGTCCGCCCTTGAAGGCGAAAGCATCGGTCTGGGCGACGTAGGTAATCCAATGAGACCACCACCAAGGCCACTCGTCGTTCCTCGTTTACCCACCGCATTCAAATTCAAGCCTTTGCTATTTGCCGTACTTGCCGCCTTTGAAATCCTTGCCGCTACGGGAGTGTCAGGGGGACCACTAATTCGTATCGTATGCTGTTGTTGTTGCTGATGATGTGGATGGTGGAAGGAGTCCTGATGATCTCGATCACGGCTGGGTGTCGAGATTGACCCCGACACCGATTCGGCTGTCATCTCACCATCACCCGTCGTCTCGGTCCCACTCTCATCTTGTACGGAGTAATCATCCGTGTCCGATTGCGGGTCATCCGCGGATGCTAAATTAAGGATAGGAAAGGCAGGAAGGGGAGCCGAGGCAACGAAGGGAAAGAAGGCACAAAGAGAAGTCTCGGTCAGCGCCCGAGCGTCTAAAATAACTCCAAACGATTAGAATTACTCACTGTTAAGGCTTCGTCCTCCGAGTCCCAGAATCTGATCTGCGGCCGCATGAGAGTAATGCCTGCTATTCCTATTCCTCTTCGAAACATCGTCCCCTCCCTCTTCATGTAATGGTTCGAGTCCATCTTCGCTCGCAACCGCACTATGATTGTCAAGGTCCCGACCAGCATCAACATTAAAAACTCGATTGAACTCTCCAAGCATTAAGCTGAAGACTCCTGCCGGTATACCCAATGTCGGCGAAAAGACAATACCGACATTCCGCATCGTCATTTTGTTGACACTTGCATTTTGTACGATCAGTATTAAATGAGCCGTAAGCGCACGGAGAATACTGTAATTCGCGATTGGCAGTGATGCAATGAGTTGAGATAATTCTCGGATTCGTTCCTGGGGATCAACAAAGTCTGAATCAAAAAGGAAAAAAAAAATTGACAGAGTCAGAAAAAAAAACACTTAGGGACACTTTGATAGGGCATACCGATAACGGACAGGAACCTGAAATGTAGCTCCCTTGTCAGGATACTCGCCGGTAACTCCCTCAAGTAACTCTTGAGTAAGCCAGCAATAGCATGAGGGTCCCAGTATTCATCGCTAGCCAACAAATTCAAATCACCCTCTAAACAGATATCAGTCAACAACGTGGCACAAAGAAAGCCAAGTAAATGATATGCTACGCACCAGCATTGAAACGATCTTTCAAACTCTTGATAACCGCAGAACTCCCGCTCAACCTATAGATACCCTCCTCCTGATCGGCTTTCTTCGCTTCCAAATATTCAATGGACCTGAAGACGATCGATGGCAAGTTACATATCTGCGAAACCTCGAGTGATTCTTCCAGAGGTATCCCAAACACGTTTCGAGGTACTACCGCGACCTGTTTTTCCCCTGAAGATTAATAAAAGTTATATATTTAGCATTCTCCATATCATTGCAATGGAAGAGGGAAAAAAAACAAACCATTCGTTTGTCTCCACGCCCCAGGCCAAAATCTTGATCTAGCCTTCTCCCGTCTATTACTCCCGGCTCCAGCACCACCATCACCTCCCGATCCTCCAACATTACTCTCTCCCCCACCCCATTTAAATCCAGAAGGAATAGGTTGTCCGCCCATCGGCGCTGAAATTTTCGGCTTCGTAGTACTTGCACCACCACCACCGTCCATCTTATCGGGTGATGGAGATCTGTTCATGTTATTAGATCCGGGAGTGCTGAGATTCGAGTTCGAATTCGAGCTCGAATTGTTGTTGCTGCTATTTGAAGGATAAAGAGAAGTCTTTCGAACATCATATCGATACCTTTCAGGTGAATGATTCCTTGAAGATTTCCTCTTATCCATCATCTCTGTCATACCGTCACGACCGTAATGGCCCATTTCCGAATTCGGTCGAGGACCACCCACAACCTCAACGTTGCCAACGCCAGAAAGCATTGACGGTGCATCAGGTAAACTCGAAGGAAGACCTTGAAGTCTCTCCAAAACCCTCTTCGCAGTATCATTACTCGCAGATTTGCTATTTTGTCCGCCACCTTGTGAAATCTGTCGTTCAATAGATAATTGATCCAGGGATTTGACGGGACTCCCAGGTCGTTCCAGATTATTAATCTCGTCCACGTTATGCGGTGTCGAGAATAATTTCGCATTGCTCGGGTCTTGTTGGAGTTGTGAAAGTGGAACGCCTTTCGAAACCAAGATCTCGTCTTTCGATAGCCCTCTTTGTGGTTGCTTCACAAGGTGATGAGAGGAGGAGGCGACAGGGGGAGGAGGAGCGCCATAATTCAATGGTTCCTCACTGTATACACCAGTAAAGTACCGCACGAGCATCTCAACCCAAGCGTCTCTCTCTTCATCACTCTCAGCGCACAGCACGTGCCTTGGGTGTGAACCTCCAGGTCCCTTTTTGGCTTCAACAATTAGAAAAGCGTGACGATACTCCTTCTCGTCATCATGATAGTTAGAGCCGCCATTAGGGTTATTGTGATTCGAGTTGGAGTTCTGCCTATCGGAGTTACGTTGCTGGCGCCCAATTTGCGCACCAGTGATCACGATCGAACCCAGGTGCGTACCTCCACGCTAACCCCAAAAAGAGGATATGTCAGGTCTTGTAGTTTTTATGATAATTAGAATAAAGCGCACGGATTCATAGTATTCAAGTACGGGGCCTTGTAGAACAAAATACCGCGTTTTCCACCCTCCAAAGTTTTTGCCCCTTTTCGTCAAATATCCTTCTTTATGACCTGCTTGCATGACTGGTTGACGAGTCTCGCGAACAATATCGGTGGTGAGGAATGCAATGGCCTCATCGTTATGTCTGATTGGCAACTTCAGAAGTGATTGGAGATAAGACTCCAGTAGCGCCTATCGTGCATACAATGAGTGACATGCGGCGCAATAAATCAAAAAAAAAAAAATTAGTCACCTTTCGTTGGTCAACTTTTGCGGGTGCATGATCCTTCCAAAATTTCCCCTCAGGTAAACCAGTAATCTTCTTCGCAACAGACTTGCCGACACTTGCCCGAACCCTGGAATCCAGGGTGACCACATCAGAATACCTTTTCTCCACTTTCCATGGTTCCTTCCCACTCCCTGGATTTACGGTAATCACAAACCAGAGTACCTCCTTGCCTCTGTCGTTAGGGCGAACAGAAGAGTGAGAAACCGAAACAATGGTGGTCGGTAAATCAGTGGGCAGGAGGGGTAGCGCCCGGTAATGCTCTCTGTCACGTTTGCGCGTGGGAGGGGGTTCGAGCGAGCTAAGCGTTGAGGTGGACTCAACGACCGGTCGAGAGTCTGTGCGTGGTGGTGCAGCTACGGGCATCATTTGTTGTTGGCTCATTTGCTGGTGGGATAGATATGCTGACGGTAGTGAAACTGAGGGATAATTCGAATGACTGGGTCCCACTTGCTGTTGCTGTTGCGGCTGTTGTTGCAGTGGCGTATGATGATAAAACTGATGATGGGGTTGGGATGGAGGTCCAATTGACGACGAACCGGAATTATCGTTGATGAGCAACTGATGCGGCCCGGGTGTAGCCTGATCCATTTCGGTAGATTGATCAGTCGCAAATTCCGGCGGTAGCGAGTGCTGTGAGGACGTTGAGGACAAATCCTCAGATGGGACCCCTACTTGGCTTGGATCTTGGCCAGTATTTGGGGGGTCATGGAATGGATTAGTGAAGTTGGGAGCGTCAGAGTGAGGTTGCCGGTCTGGCGGGGTTGTTGTACTGTGATCAATTCTGGAATCCGGAACAGCCGAATCGGCGGCCTTGGTTTGATTCTGATCATGAACAGATCTTCTGAATTCAGCTTCGTCATCGTACAATTCCACATCCTCAGCATCCTCGTCGTCGTCTTCCAGGTCGAGGAATTCTGAGGCTTCGGGTTTCGATGAGTCGTCTTGCTGCTGAGGAACAAGATTGGAGGAAACCTTGGGCTTGGACGAAGAAAAAGAGTCGAGCTTGGGACTTGGAGAGGGCGAGTCAACCATGTTGACAATATATTGCCTGGCTTCGTCGGGAAGAGTGATGCGGGAGCTACGAGGGTCCATTGGAGGAAGCATAGGTCGCGCCTCGGCTTTGATTGATGTCTGACTGAGAGAAACACGGGGAGTTTGGGGCGAGGCGGGCGACATAGTGATCTGTACCGACGTAGTAGACGAAGCGTTCGCGGATGGGGAAGAGGAAGAATGGATACTCGAGGATGTGGCTGTCGTAAGTGCGGAGGCATTATAGTTCATGCTGGAACTGACGCTGCTGATGCTTTCGGCAATACTGCCTTTGCGAATCTGCGGTGGTTCATCTGAAGAAATGGATGCGGATGCGGATACGGGAAGTGACTGGGAGTCGGAATGGGATGGTGCATTTGGGAGAGATTTTTGGTACTTTGAAGAAGTGGGGGTGGACGAGGCAGGGGCACTGGGTGGTGGCGGTGGCAGGGTGCCGGAATTTATGCTCGTGGATGAGGTGCTGTCGTTGTTGCGGAGAGACTCGTTGTACGAGCGAGAGGAATGTAGTCGGGGAGTACCTGGAGAGACGTGAGAAAGGCAAGTCGGATCAGAAAAGACGACAGACTATTATCTTGCGAGTGTTGTCGTGAAGGGGCGTCTCCAGAGTCGACCTCGGTGCGCGTCTTGCGATCTGCAGATTTCTGGCTCTTTCTGTCTGCGGAGCCACCGAGGGCGACTACCTTTGCTTTGTATGCATCACGCTCGCCCCTGATTCTGTCGAGTTCTTTGATAATCTGATTGTAGCCTGACCGCTGCTTTTCGATGAGCTTCCAGAGCTGGGTATTCTGAGCGGCGAGGACATTGCGTTCGTTGACAGCCTGTTCCAAGGCGGCGAGCTTTGAATCTGGGGCGGCTTCGTGCTGCCTGAGAAGAGAAGTGGAGGAGAGAGGCTGGGAGTGGGAGAGGGAAGTCGAGGTAGACGACGAGGGGAGGGCCGAGGTGGACGACGACGGCGAGCTGGACGAGCGCTGTGGCTGGAGCGGGGACTGGGGAGCGAGTCTGTCGCGGGTGGCCATGGCTGTTGGAAATGTCGCCGGTTGTAAATGTCACCCTATCAGACAACCACGTGACCATTCTCGCGTCTGCTCCGATCACTCCAGCGGACCACAGCGCTGCTTCCGACCACGATGCTCGCAGCCAGGCGCCTCGTTGCTTCCCGCGTCTTCCCCAGGCGTCTGCTCAACACCGCACTGCACAAGACCGTGCCGCAGAGTCAGCCCCAGGAGCATGCCGTCATCTCGACCTTTGATCTTTTCAGCATTGGCGGTCTGTCAATCGCTCCAGTCTCCCCCCACCTCCCGTTGATTGGAATGTTATCGCAGTCGGCCCCTCGTCCTCTCACACCGTCGGTCCAATGCGCGCGGGAAGAATATTCATCAACGATCTTCGAGAGCTAGGCTTATTGGACAAGGTATGTCGTCTTTCGCATTGTCCATACGTCATTTCCAACATTGCACAACAAGGTTCATAAAATCAAAATAAATCTGTAAGACCACCTCATGTCTATAAACACTCTCCACGTTCATCGGGTTCTTCAGGTATGGCTCTCTGGCTGCTACAGGTCCGTGTTTTCCCGTTCCGCTACTCAGTTTTGTTAACTCCGTATCCCGTTTAGGCAAAGGGTACGGGGATCCTTCCGTCTTCTTCTCTGATGCTTAGCCCAAATACAGTCATCACACACCACAAGCTATCCTTCTTGGTCTTGAAGGTACGACTTACGAACGTCTCTCCTCTTCAATACTGCTAACCTTCCTGCTTCAGGTTCCGATCCTGAAACCATAGACACCGGGACCATCTCATCTCGCTATGACGCTGTCCTTGCCACCAAAGCTTTGATGTTAGGAGGTAATCACCGTATTCATTATGACATGGATAAAGATATGCTTTGGAGGTATGACGTCGTCCTGAAAACTCACCCAAACGGGATGAGATTTTCTTGTTTCGATAAAGACGGCACGCTGCTTGCTACCAACGAGTACTTCAGCGTCGGCGGTGGTTTTGTCGTAAATGCAAAGACTCAAGGTTGGCAATATACACATTTTCGACACAAACGCACCTCCTGACCGTTGTGTAGTGGATGAGAACATGTTCTATAAAGGCGTCGACAAGAAAGCCGTTCATAATGCCAGGCTACAACAAGTACATTCCCTGGAAGAGCCAAGCCTGGATAGGCCGCTCATCTCTGAGCCTCCTACTCACCCAAATATGCCTGTCAGTCATAGTAAAGAGCAAGAAGAGGAGAGGCCACCCTACCCGTTCGACACCGGAGCCTCTCTTTTAGCTCTTACTCAAAAGCATAATGTATGTAATTTGATGCTGATGGTCTCATTATATCTGATCTCGTGTGTCAGATGACAATAGCCCAAATCGTCCACGACAATGAGGTCCGTCCCAACCCCGCTTCAAGGACCTCGAGTGAATCTGATCGACCAACAGAAATATTTTGGTTACACAGAAGAAGATATCCATGAGAAGGCATGTATCTGTTCATCGTCTCCATCAACGTTCTTTACGAGGTCTTGGAGAAAATTTCTTGTTATATCTTTCCATCATTATCTATCACCGTCTTATCGTCGTCGTCTCTTGGTTCTTTAACCTAACTGATGTCATCTGACAGTTGATGCGTATTTGGCAAGTCATGGACCAGTGCATTAGAACAGGTGTATCCACAACTGAACGTACGCTTCCCGGTCGTCTTAATCTCAGAAGACGTGCACCAATGTTGTACCGACGTCTAATGCGCGGGTTCGTGTTTTTTTTTCGCACTTAGTCTTTTTCTTTTCTTTTTTTTTTCCACCTACGCCCGCTTCGCGTTTCCACATGCAGTTCTCATCGCTGCTTCTACTCGGTGTCCTATTCGTGTCTCCCGAGTGCAGATATGACACCAACTAATTCCAAGTCATAACCTATTGATTCCATCATCATCACCAACGTTCTTCACACGTCACTCTTTCTCCAGCTTCTACATTTATCTCTCATCTCGCTTCTTTGATTTTCGTGTTTCTTTGAACACCACCAATCTCGTTAATCTTATACATATCTCCAAAACAGGTTTTACCCCGGAATGCAATCTCCCATGGGCGGTTTTCCCGCTATTGGTCCGGGATCTGGTAGTGCCAATCACATAACCGATGCCATTCCCGGACCTCGCTCCGCTTCCTATAGTAGATCCACGGCTCCAGGGACTGATTTTGAAGATGATGATAAAGGGGTATACGAACTTGATCCTGATACAGCCAAACTGGTAGAGGACATGAAAAGACAAGATCAACATCAGCATGGAGATAATAAGTCTGAAAGTGTTGCCGCGGCTAACAGGAAGAAGGGGTTGTTGGCGGCTTTGAAAGGTGTGCCTAGAGTTGTCGGATCTATGGATCATGCTATTGCACCTATGGCGCCTGTGAGTAGCGTTTGGTACCTGCTGTCAGGGTTCTTCCAAGAATACCTTTACTGACGATAATGTTTTCTTTTTTTTCAAATGTTTGTTTTCCGTTCGCAATGCCCCTCACGGATCCGCTCTTTCTATGAATCCACCTTAAAACTCCAATTCAAATTAACGTGGATTTCATTTCCGATGAACAACGGATCTGATAACTTTGGAATAATTCATAAAACAAAATTACAATGGGTAAACTGTTCGCGGGATCCGAAATTAAAAACACCTCTCGGATTCCATTCCGAATTTTCCGAAAACTAAATCTAACTGCGCAACGTTGATGCGTTTCTGACACGTCCCGTGATTTGAACAGAGGAGGACTGTCATTCCTTCAATGGATTTCTTATCATGTTATGCAATCGCAGTTAACGAGGTTAACGCTTCTGGTGGAAGAATTGTTACCTCTCCGACAAATGGTGCTTCAGGTGTTATACCGGCCGTCCTGAAGTATATCATCGAGGTATGTATTTTATTATGAGGATCATTTTCGTGCCTCAACAGCTTTATCTTTGCTCTTCCCGAACTTCGTTCATGATCTCTCATGACGCATTGTCCCCCTCTTTTTGGATGTATTGCTTATTGCTGTCGTTCAAAGTTTGTTAGTGATGCTCCCGTGAGGAGCGTAGAGACCTTCTTATTGACAGCCGCAGTAAGTCCTCTTTCTCGCCACTTGTACTATTTTTTTTCGCTCTCTATCTATCTACCCCGGAATTCGGTGCATCTCACATTTGTCGGATCTTGGCATTCTAACTGTCATAGCAATGATCCTCTCCGCTTACGTTTAGTGCCCATGCACTATTTTCGTTCCACTTTCTGACTTTTTTACTTCTTTACATCGGTAAACGTTTTGTCATACGTCAGACCAGAAACCTTTTTCTAGGTCTGCTGACTTGAGCTTGAGAGAACTTGTAGCCTTTTTTTGCTTTTGCTTTTTCTGGGGTCCTTCCTCTCGATCATTCTTTGTCGTCATTCACTTATCTTCCATGTAGGCTGTTGGTATGTTGTTCAAACGGGGAAGTACTATATCTGCTGCAGAAGGCGGTTGTCAGGCTGAAGTTGGCGGTACGTATCAGTCACTTGATCTTTTGTAATTGGTGGTGGTGTGTATTGTACTGAGATATCATTTATAGTTGCTTGTTCTATGGCCGCAGCCGGTTTTGCGGCTTGTATGGGTGGTAAGCCGATATCGATTTGATCTTTAACTGCCCCTTGACATTTTTTTTCTCTGTGTGCAGCTTCGCCGGAGACGGTGCTCCAGGTGGGTCCATCTTATATGACATATCTTTTTTGATTAACCCACCATCATCTTTTGCTGCTTCTTTCAGGCAGCTGAAATTGGCATAGGTACGCATTTGGGCAATGTCTCACATCGGGTGCTGTGCTCATGGGCCACTAATCTGTTCTGCTTTTCTCTCACGCGAAATCCTACTCCTAACATAATATCTGTCTATCAAAACACCCACTCCCCAACCGGACTGACTGGAACACCGAATAATATCGATCTTGGAATACCTTTCTTTTTTCTCTCGGTTGGGGGCTCGGGTGGGGGCTCGGTGTTCTCGCCTGTCCATCATGCATCCATCACACGTCGTCATTGCCATCACCACCGCCATCTTTAACTTTTCGTTCGTACTTGGTGTTCTATGGGTTCTGACTTGCTACCGACCTGCTGATCGACCTCTTGGCGTCCATGGCCTTGTGGTCATGGACCTATCTCCGGATTTTACCCACGCTCTAAACGCCTCTGCTGATGATCAATGCCATGGACCTCGTGGACCATGCTTCTTTTCTCCATCTCCCCCCCTTTCTTGGAATATTGACGAAAATAAATAAATAATTCTAAACATAGAACATAACCTTGGGTTAACCTGCGATCCCATAGATGGTTTAGTGCAGGTGCCTTGTATAGTACGTGATTTGATTGAATTCTCGCTCTCAAATCTTGGGGCTAACTGAATCGTTCGTTTTTTGGCTTCTTTCCCTTGGCGCGCCTCTTTTTTTTCGGTTTGAATTGGATGGCTTACGTGTCGCGACTTTTTTTTTTTCGGTCCCTGTGGAATTTTTGACCGATATGAACGGGGACTTTTTTTTCGTGGTATGGCTTGACGCACCACTGTGCTGGGGTGATTCGGGCGCTTTTCTTCTTCTTCTTCTTGGAATCTTGATGGTTTGGGTTGTGACGGGATTATTACTCGTTATTTTGTCATCTAGGAGCGAAATAGTCTTGGAGGTAAGTAATGTTTTTTATTCATTTCTATTCTTCCCCCCTTTGCCCATCTTTTCGGGCCCCCTGTGACTGTCCTATCTCCCCATTTATGTCCGGTATTGAAAGGGCCGTGATGCTGACTGGAATCGGGTTGGTTCCTTTTTATTTTTATGACGACATGTTGAATTATCGCTCCGATTTACAACACGGCCGAAAACTATCCCCAATTCGGAATAACGACGCTCGACATCTGGATATTCGGGGACAATACAATGTGCTGCGTCCAATTGATCTTTTCTGGTTTACCGCCAACTCTATCTGACGATGTGGCCATATGAAACTGATGTTTCGGAACATTGGCTTTGCCGGGTTGGCAACAATTCCACCATTCTTGCTGTCGGCACTCTAACGCCTGCTCGACATCAACATACCACCTGATATAAAACACACATATGGATCTTGTGGCACACACGTTCTGACCAAAAACAGCTGTGAAGGCGGTTACAGCTGCTCAGTTGTCTATGGCAATCACTGGAGTTTATAGCGTCACTCTTGATGAAGCGATTGAAGCTATGAGGTTGACAGCTGCAGATATGAGTGTCAAGTATAAGGAGACAAGTCTTTCCGTAAGTCACATTAAAGTTTCTTTTTTACTGTGCTTCTTGACAGATTAATATTGATTGGTGGCGAGAGCGGGGGGTTAGGTTAAACCTTTACCCTTTGCTGTTTTACTTCTTCTCATCTTCTTCTCTATGTTTCCATCATTAATGACTGACTGATTAATTGTCTTTTTGGGTTCTTCGGCTTTCGGTTATGTTCTTTGGTGGCGTTGTGTTTTTGGCGATGCTCTCGATTGTCGATATCTTCGCATATTCATATAACCCTATAGGGTCTTGCGGTAAGTCGCTATATTCGTTTTTCCCTTTTTTATGAAAAACCCTCGATTCTATTTGTGGGCGGGCGGGTGTATCATTTTGTTACCCTGCGGGTGACGAGGATGGCGGGAGTGGGGTAGTGGTTCCTGACTGTCCATCATCAAAATACCAGGAAACTGAAAACACCTTTTATCGACCTTTTTGTCTTTGGATCATCATGAGACAGCGGAGGTCGGAGGTATGAGCACGAAAGGCTTTTTTTTCTTAACGGTTTTGTTTTGTTGTTTCACTTTGTTCTTTTTCCTCTATTGTGAGTTAGTTGAACTGACGTTTCTATTACTATTTCTTTTTTCATTATGTATAGACGACGGTGAAGATTCCTTTGTCACTTCCTGCATGGTGCGTTTTGGTATCTTTCTTTATAGAAAGAATAATAACTGATGTGATGTGCCTTTCCCTCCGTCTCTCTGAATCAATCGACTATCAAATTTCCCTTACGACAAACAACCACCGGTTCTTCAAAACAGTTGAAACCGCGATAAACGCCAATGGCGATGTCGATGGTGTGGCTGCTCTGATTACCATCCCCTAAACGCATTCAATACCAAACACAATTTTTTAGAAAGCTTTTTGACGGAGGAAACTGGAATTTAACGGAGTGATGATATGTTTTATGTGTATATGATGGAGGAGGAGGATATTTACCCCTTTTCTTTTTCTTTTTCTATTCCCTAATCCCCAACCCCTCAAGTTATAGATTCCCTTCCTTTTAATCGGCAGATAATAATATAAGCCCTAGACCCATAGATTCCTTTTTTTTCTATAGATTCATTGATTTGTAAAAAATCCGAAAAAAAGTTATTTAGAACTATAGTTTCATTTTTTTCTTCATTTAAATTGATTTTCGAGCAAGGACACCGAGAAACACAATTTGTTTTTTTTGCAGGACCCAAAAAAAAAAAGAGAGATAAGATAAGAGAGCATACACCCTGGTGTAATAATCTATATAATACTGAACGTCTATGAGAGAGGGCCACAAGAAGAAAAAAAAGAAAGAGGATTGAAGACATATATACAAGGAAGCAAGGAGGGTGGTTGCATTATTATTCGATAATGTGGGGGGGTATCAGTATTGTGTGTGTGAACGAGAGAGAGAGAAGAAAATCGTAGGAAGAAAAAGGTGGGGGGGTAGGGGTACAACAGAACCCCGCGTATGCATAAAAATGCGTACGTATCCCATCATCCGCAAAAGAAACCATAAAAAAAAGACCCGTCAACTATCCCAAAAATCACATCAATATACAACCTGAATGACTTGATCCTTTAGCTCTTGAACTTATTGAGACCCGAGCTGCTTCATGAAAGACATCAGAGACGCCTCTATTATGTTTCGAACTGCATTCTGTTCACGAAAATCGAAAATCAGTTGAGGATATGGAATTTAATTTGTTGGGGAATTATTTTACGAACCGAGATATCGTGAAGCACGTATTCTTCTTGCGACGGCCAAACCTTCTTCGTATTGAACTGGATGTGTACCGTAACGGTGTAGTCGATCTTTTAGTGCTTGATCTTCTCGAAGATCACATTTGAGAGCTAGGATCAAGGGTAGTTGGACGTTGTAGAAAGGTGGAGGGGATACGTACCTACGAGAACGAGCTATTGGGATGGAAACGAGGGTTATTAATCAAGGATCGGAACGTGGGGGAAGTGATTCATTTGACGAAACTCACCTTGACACCAGGACAATGCTCTAAGATTTCATCAAGCCACTATAAAGAATGAATTCATCAAAATAAGCATTTGTGTGTATCGGACGTAGTACGTACCTTTGACTCGACATTCTCTAATGAGACGGGATTATCAACTGAAAAGCATATCATCACGACATGCGTTTCTGCATACGATAACGAACGTAGACGGTCAAACTCTTCCTGACCTGTTTGTGTGGATATGATGTTAAACGAAAGGGAACTGAGGATAATGGGGATGGGTTATAGATTTGCCCTAAAACGGCAGGATTGTTTTTTGCGAGGCGAGTTTGGGGAAGGGGATACTGACCGGCGGTGTCCCAGAGACTGAGTTCGACGAGTTGGTCATCGTCGACGTAGAGATCGTGTACGTAGTTTTCGAATACGGTTGGTTCACTGGAGAGGAAGGAGCGGTGAGGGATGGGGTGGATGGAGGTGGGGAAGGTGGCGCGTACTAGACCTGGGTGAAGAAACCTCGCGTGAAGACGTTGAGAAGAGAGGTCTTTCCTAGAAGAGTATGTATAAGCGTAAATGGACATGGCTGTAGACTATATGGCGCACCTGTGGCTCCATCGCCGCAGACGACGACCTTGATATGCATTGAAGAAGTGAAATCAGATGTGGACCGAGCATGGCAAGTACCTTTCTCTGTATCTGCAGGCCGAGTGAGAAGAGATAGTTTCGAGAATGAAAGTACGCACTGGTCTGGAGCGGCCAAACGAGTTTGAGGATGAGCCGCAGAGAGGCATGGGTGGGTGAGTGCTGTGGCTGGCTTGTTCTCCGTTCGCGCAGTTCAAATAGCAGATCACGTGGTATATATAAATACTAACACCAGGCATATTTCTCGTTGGTCGCCCACCCCACCTCGCCTGCGCCGTACCATTTCACTGCAGGAAAGTGCTCCTCGCGACGCACAACAGCGCCGCCCAGCTCGCGCGCACTCTCGGCATACTCCGGGGCCAGATTCCACACCTCCACCTCATCCATCCCGTGCTTCCGCGCATACCGCAATGCATCTACCAACACTCCCCGAATTCTCTCTTTGTCCGCCCTCAACCGCGTCACCGTCAGCGTCTTGGGCGTTCCAGGCCGGAATTCACATGTCCACGTCGCAAATACCTCTTCTCCCACCCGCAGTCCACAATATTTGGGTGGATCTTGCACGTACCTGCTGAAATGATAATGCAGCCTGAACCACTGAAACATCGCCACCCCGTTGTTCGGCAAAAAGCTAAACTGCATTTGGTTTTCCTCTTTGGCTTTCTGCACCAGTTCAGCCTTGATCTTGTCCGTATCTTTATCCCACATCCCTTTTGCCGCCTTTTCATCTAACCACACCACTTCCCCGTTGTTATCTTCATCTTCAGGTATCGACACGTCCTTCAACTTCCAAAACGTAGAAAACGGATCTTTCACTATCCATCCATCCTGCCTTCCTCCAACATCCATTCCGCAAAGACTGTAATACGTCGGACCGACATCACTCCATAGTGCAGAAAGCCATCCGTCTCCTGCACTAGAAACTCTTGGCGGTGGTGCACCCCATTCTTCCGGAAACTGTTGCGTTTGCAAGTAGTCTTCACGCGCGAGTACCCAATGAAGCAATCGCATCATATGTTTACCGTATCCTTTCCCGCGAAATTGCTTTGCCGTGAACACACTCGCGATTCCATACCCAACACCTTCTTCCGCATCTTTATCCGGGTATGATATCGCAATTGTCCGTTTGAAACTAGCGAGTGTTCACCGATTATAAAATCTCATACTTGGTGAATTTTGTATGACTCACGTTTCGCATGAACAAAAGAAATCAATCGTCGTTGGATTATCTCTCGGAGCCAACACCCTATATCAACTCGTCAATACTTTCTTCAAATTTCCTCTTTTACTTAACATGTACCAAGTCATCAACTTCTCATCCCTCCCAAACTCCTCTCCCTCGCCCACAGCATCCCTATCCAAATACTCATCCATCGTCAACCCCCTTCCCCATTCCACAAACGTCCTTTTCCTAGACGCGATGATTGTTCGGTAGTAGCTGCGTATAGAGAGACTTTCGATAACATCAGGATAGAATAGATAGATTGGACAGACGAAGAGTTGTGCAAATATATACTTATATATATTCATCCAGGCACCACATGGTTTGCCGGCGTTGCCGTTGGTTCCGATTTTCAACAAGCTTCTTCTGCCCACCAAAAAAAAAACATATTCAAATGAATTAATATCATCCCCAAAAGCAAGTTACCGTCCATTATACAATAATCAAAAAATGTTCAAAGTCTTTCTTCTCTCATTCACACCTCATTGACCCCC